>NC_090172.1:45328719-45697053 GCF_024679245.1 Pseudorasbora parva
ACATGACATGAACCTTAATGACATCCCATTCTAAATCCATGGGGTGTAACTCTTTGCTGCTATAGCTTCAACTCTTCTGGGAAGATTTTCCAAAAGATTTAGGAATATGTTAATAAAATTTTTTGACCATTCTTCTGGAAGCGCATTTGTGAGGTCAGGCACTGATGTTGGACGAGAAGGCCTGGCTCGAATTCTTATCTCTAATTTATCCCACCTTTGGGTGTTCTAACAGGTTGAGGTATAGGCCAGGCAATTTCTTCCACATCAAACTTTTTCATCCATGTCTTTATGGACCTTGCTTTGTACACTGATGTGCAGTCGTTTTCAAACAGGAAGGGGACATCCATAAACTAATCCCACAAAGTTAAGAGCATGAAATTGTCTAAAAATTATCTTTTTTTTTTGGTATGCTGAAGCATTAAAGAGTTCTTTTCACTGGAAGAGGTGAAGCACAACCCCTGAAAAACAATTCCACACCATAACCCCCCTCCACCAAACTTTACACTTGGCACACTGCAGTCAGGCAAGTACGGTTCTGGCAACAGCCAAACCCAGACTTGTCCATCAGATTGCCAGACAGAGAAGCATGAGAACACGTCTCCACTGCTCTTGAGTCCAGTGGCGCTATGCTTTACACCACTGCATTCAATGCTTTGCATTACACTTGGTGATGGTGGAGCTACTCTGAAGGCCACACAAGTTTGAGGGTCTGAGCTATTGTCTATTGCAGAAATTTGCTCTGCATGAGCTGACCCCGCTCTGCGATTTTACGTGGCCTACCATTATGTGGCTGAGTTGCTGTTGTTCCCAATTGCTTCCACTTTCTTACAATACCACTAACAATTAACCATGATTATTTAGTATTGAGGAAATTTCACAAATGGACTTATTGCACAGATGGCAACCTATCGCGGTACCACGCTTGAATTCAAGGAGCTCCTGAGAGCGACCCATTCTTTCACAAATGTTTGCAGAAGCAGTCTGCCTAGATGTTTGATTTACACCTTTGGCCATGGAAGTGATTGGAACACCAGATTTCAATGATTTGGTGGAGTGTCCCAATACTTTTGGCAATACAGTGTTCATTATCATTGGAGGATACAATTCACAAAACTGTTTAGAACTAGGCGTTTAGCAATATACTGTACAAAACATTTGCCGAACTTTGACCCTTCAAACTCTGGCTGAGTCAGGGGTGCAGTAGCGAGTAATGTGACGTCTTGTACTGGTAGGACATCAGTGCTCTCTGGCCAAGACCCAAGCTGCTTTCCCACAGGCACCGCACATCTACAGATCAGATTACTATTTACACTGCGTTTCAGCCTTAATCAGGATCCCCATCTGCTTCCTCTCTATACCGCAAAATACATCATCAGCACATTCGCAGTGCTGTCCAGATATGTTTTACTCTTAAACGCTCACACACGCATGTCTGTCATCAATTCCCATTCCACAACAAGAAGACAGGTTAAGGGTCTGGCAAGCATTGTATTAAGCATTTTATTAATCTACTTTTGAGCATTCATCTGATAATATATCAGTTCCAGAACTGCTCCAGATTATTCAAAGCCTCATATGTACAATCCTGCTCACTTCATGGTAACAAATGGAGGATGACAAGTGGCCAGTGTCTCAAGGCCTGGCCCACACCGCCGAGCTTCCTCGGGTCCGCATTAATCCAGCACATTCACTCACATCACTGTCTCTCCTCTATGAATATAAAGCAACAGTATATATTTATCAGTATGTCCAGTATATATTTGCAACAGTATGTCCTTCACGACACTCAAAGCAGCTTCACTCCCATCAATATTAAATAAAAATTAAAGCCCACTCGATATATGGGAGTGTGCATTGATTTAATATTTCACCCCAGCAGTGAAAGAAGCCCTTGCTCCTGCACTCAGCTTGCAATTTGGAAATAAATTGACTGATTTAGACAAAGCCAGAAAAAGAGAGAGAGAGAGAGTGAAAAGGGGTTCGATGTGAACCTGGTCCGCCACCACTGAGTAAGGTGACATTGCACAACAAATCACTTGCATGAATATAGAGAAAGAAAACGATTGCTATTTCTGAAAGCAATTTTGTTTGGTGAAGGTGTGTTGATTGCCATGTATGTGAATCTATTGCTCACACGACAGGAAGGGGCACAAGCATTTCATAAGAGTCAATGGCGTATTTTCCTGTTAGCATAAACAATACAAGGCCTAAGACTTTCATAGAAAAGCAAAAAAAACAATTTATTTTCTTTTGAAAATGTAACTTTGTGCACAGGCCTTGTGTAAGGTGTCAGACACCATGCGACTTTTGTGGCAGCGCATCTGTTGTACTTAAATTGAGCCTAATGAAGAATAATTAGGTAGTTAAAACGTTGATAACAGAGCAGCTCAGCAAACAGATAAAAGATGAGCTGGCCTGGAGGAAGAGTTTGAGCTCTGCAGGAAATATCAGCTCTCACACTTACACGCTCGCTCTCGCATTACATCACCATGCCAAACTTAAGGACCAGGCCACTTTTCCAATTTCCTCAATTCCTTTGAAAACTGGAAACGCTTTTCACACAAGCTCATTAAAACTGCATGTGGTAAAATTCAAAACTTTAATTAGGAATTATTGGAAATGTAAATGAATATGAATATTTATTTAGCTTAGCAACAAGGTATTTTCACATTAAGGTAGAGCATGTTATGCGTTCAAACGTCTTAGAGAGTGCCATGAACGGATTATTTTAAAAACACAGAAATTAACATAAAAATGGAAATGACTGTGTAGCCTTTTCAAGACTGGTTCGACATAAATAGCCAGATAAAAAGAACTAGGGTAGGATTAGATCCTTAGTATAATATTTTACATATCTTATTAATACATCTAATTAAAATATAATATAGGTCTCTCTCTCACACACACACACACACACACAAACACACACACACACACACACACACACACACACACACACACACACACACACACACACATATATAATGAAGAGTTGTGTTATGATGTGGCAGAAATGCATCAGTAGATCATTGTAAGCACAATAAATCATGTGGTGACATTTATGTTTTCTGTTACACTTCTGGAAAAAAAACATTTTAATTTTATACAAAACATTTTTTAGAACTACCTTAATTACAAACTAGATTGTATGTCATAGGGAGACACGAATCAAAATGTAAATATGCCCTCAATCTAAAAGTTCAATGAATTCCCTCATCTGTAGAATACTTGAGCTCTAAAATCATTACAGTACTGCCATCTACTGGACAAATAAGTGAATAACAAGATGATCACGAACAACATTACATTTGAGAAATAATTTTTAAAAAAATGTTAAAAAACAAAATGTAAAAAAATTAACGAGCAGATCCCCATGTATTAATGCAAAGACAGCGGGTGGAAAACAATAATAAGTAAAATACTAAATTGTCTCATAAAACAGTTTAATAACAGGTCACGAATGCGATTTATGATTCTGAGTGAGCTGATTTAATGAGTCGTCAGTCTAATCTCACCCGGATGTCGGATTAATGTTTTCAGCCATTTCCGCTTCAGCGAATCAACAGGAAATTTCGTAGAAGTAATGTCGTGATGTTGACGCTTGTCACCATTTGTTCTACAGCATCGCACACATCGACATGGCTATTTCAACATGTCAGAAGATCACCTTCGTCTCTTGCATCGTCCTCTGTATGTCTTTATTCCTACCCAAATTATTTTTACCCAGAATGAAGAAAGAAACAGTGCAGTCCGTGGGTAAGATGATCATGAGACATAAATATAATCCCTCACCCCCTATTTACTGTTTCAATTATGTCAGTGGTGATTTGACCATCCCTGTGATCTCTGTGCTCAGGTCGCGTTAACCTCAACCTCCTCCCCGTGTGGTGTGTGGCTTCATAATGTGAGGATCACTTTCCCAATGTCTTTTTTTCCACAACAAATTTATCCTTGATGACATTTTAGCATCATTATATATGATACATTGGGCCCATATAATATGTAATGCCTATATAGGATCATTGAAACAATATGGTTTAATTTCACTTTATTTATTTCTGTAGTTACAAAAAAAGGTGACTTTCCATGCCTGAAAAAATGTTAGATAAATTACTACTGAGTGTTACATTTTAAATAAACAAATTGCTTTTTTTTTAGTGTAGTCCCTGTAAAGGATTTTATATAGAAATAAGTAGACTTATTTATTTATTTTTGCTTTGAAGTTGGACCAGGGCATTTTCCTCCCTCACGACACAGCCATTCATTCCCTGAAGATCATGATCACTGGGACACAGACTCTCATTACATCAAGCATTACAATCCTGAGGCAATTGCCACAGTCAAGGGTGTTCGCAAGCCGAATCTGCTGGGCCAGGTCATCCCTGTTTATGGCTTTGGGATTTTCCTTTACATCATCTACCTGTTCTTCAAGGTGAGTCTTTTCAGAAGCCGTTTGGACATCTGCTGTGTTCCGCAGCTCTCCTGTGATAATACTTCCCATGAAATAAACATCTAACAGCTGCAAAAATATGAAAAAGACTTCAAATTGTGAAATATTATTACAATTTAAAATAAGTAGGACTATATTTTAACGTCACATGATCCATCAGAACTCATTCTTATTATCAGCATTGAAAACTGTTGTGCTGCTTAAGTTTTGCTGAAACCATGATACATTTTATTTAGGATTATTTGATTCATAAAAATAAAAATAAAATAAAAAGAACAGCATTAATCGGAAATAAAAATCTTATGTAACAAATTGTCTTACCTGGTCACTTTTGATCAATTTATCCTTGCTGAATAAAAGTAGTATTCATTTACGTTAAAAAAAGAAAAGAAAAATCTGACCCCAAAACTTTGAACAGTGTAAAAAAAAAAACATATGTGTAAAAAAAATACATATATATTTTATTGCATTCTTTTTTTATGTGCTTCTGCTTATGTGTCTGCTCTCAGTAGCAAAATCAGTGATATTTACCTTGATCTTTCAACAGCTGACCTCTAAGGACAAACCTCATCGACAAGAGTGTAGATTCCCAACACTGCAGTCAGAATGCACATTTAAAGAGATGCGTGAGTTTGCATATACACCCCTAGTTGGACGACATTATTTCAACATCTATCTAACACCATATTGTCAAGTTGTGACCCTTTCTGTTTTACTCTTATTACATGCATTTTCAGCATATCAGTTGCTAAACGACATGCAAATCCAGATAAGGTAGATTAAGATCCTGTTTAAGACCTGGCAAGCTTTGTTCATTCCCTTTTATTCAACCCGGATTAGCAATCAGAAGTAATGTTTTATAAGCCTAGCAGCTCCTAACACCAATTAACTGCATGTCTTTTGGATCAGTAGTAAGAGGTTTAGCTCTATTCATCAAATGGATGCCAAAGGGTGGAGGGAGCAACTGATAGAGCACTCACACCCCGTACTGGTGTATGTTTATGTTTATGAAAGAAAACAAAATTCATTCAAACTATTCCTAATTCTGTGGAAATTTAAAAAGAAAAAAGAAGGGAAAAAGCAGATTTAATGTAAAAAAATGCTCACTCTCATGCACCCATTTTGGGCACATGCCACAATGAGACTGCAGAGTGTTGTGGCCACTTTGAGTGAATCTCTGTATCTAACATTACTCTAAACCTCGTTCAATTGTCTCCCTGGCAGCTACTTGTCAGCTGGGGCAGCTGCAGGCCAGAATGAGTGAAAAAGCCAGAGAAAAGAGAATATCTAAAGTTGTCCACCCAATTGCCAGGTAAACAGATCATATTTCTCTCTTTCCATCATCCATCATCTTATTGATCAAAGAGCTGACAGTGCACTGACATGATCTGCGTGACACTTTTAAGAAGAAGAAAAAAAGGAAACAAGAAAACTCACAGCCTTATTCATCTTTATTCAGCCTGATTATCCTTTAGCTACTGTTTTAGCTTTAGCTGATACCAAGTATTACATTTTTTTTTTCTCCAAACAAATAAACAAACAAACAGTCTTGTAGCACATTCAGTAGAGCATGGTGCTAGCAATGCAAAACTCATGGGTTTGACACACTGATTAGGCATAACATTATGACCATATCCTAATATTGTGTTGGTCCCACTTTTGCTGCCAAAACAGCCCTGGCCCGTTAAGGCATGGACTCTACTAGACTCCCGAAAGTGTGCTGTGGTATCTGGCACCAAGATGTTAGTCGCAGTTTCTTTGAGTCCTGTAAGCTGCGAGGGGGGGGGGTCTCCATGGATCAGACTTGTTTGTTCAGCACATCCCACAGTGCTCGATTGAATTGAGATCTAGGGAATTTGGAGGCCAAGTCAACCCCTCAAACTCGTTGGTGTGCTCCTCAAACCATTCCTAAACCATTTTTGCTTTGTGCTGCTGAATTATCCTGCTGAAAGACGCCATAGCCACCAGGGAATACTGTTTCCATTAAAGAGTGTACATGGTCTGGAACAATGCTTGTATAGTTGCTTGACATGAGTCATCAGACCAGGCCACCTTCTTCCATTGCTCCATGATCCAGTTCTGATGCTCACTTGCCCAATTTTGGCACTTTCAGCTGGAACAAAATATTCACTTGCGGCCTAATATACCCCACCCACTAACAGGTGCTATGAGGAAGAGATAATCAGTGTTATTCTCTTCACCGGTCAGTGTTCATAATGTTATGCCTAATGTACTTCTAAAATGTATACCCTGAATCGTTTTGAATAAAAGCACCGGCCAATTGTAAATAAATTCAAAGAACATATTTCTTACACATTTTATATTCATTAAAGGAACATTTTCTTCATGATTATCATTGAGATGTGTGTTTAAGCAGTGGATGTGATGTGATTTTGATTAGATCTGACTTGATTTCAGGTCACGCAGGGGCACAAGGAGGCGTGAGGAGAGAAAGCTTAAGCAGTTGAAAGAGATCACCCAAATGATGAAAGAGAGACAGTTGCGAGAGGGAGCCTCACCGGAGGAGGAGGCTGAGGAGGCTCCATACACTGCAGACTGGGAAGGTATGCCTCAAGGGTTTGTGTTGGTTCCACTAATGTTTCAGTTAGTTCCTTGAACTTTGTGTCTAATTTTATTCACTGCTTCCCAAGGATATACAGATGAGACCTACCCAGAGTATGACATGGTCTCCCGCAGGCGCAGATTTCCTAGTGTTATTCTGGAAGAACCGGACCAAGCCATACCCACAGCTGAGGAGCTTGCTGAGAGAATGGAGAAGGAAGAGGAGGATGAGCTTACTGATGATGCATGTACTAGCGAGGAGGTGGAAATGGAGGATAATGAAGGAGAGAAAAAAGAGAATGACAAAGATGAAGAGGAAGATGATGAGGAGGTGGAAGATGAAGACGAAGAGGAGGAGGAAGATGAGGAAGATGTTGGAGAGGACCAGCCCTGCCTTCCTGTCATTGATGAGGATGATGACAGACTAGAGAACCCGAGTGAAAGAGAAGAGCAACAGAAACCAAGCAGAAGACGGCAAATCACCTTCAGCGATCACAGGCACGTCTTCCATTATCCAAAAGGTGGCGCTGTTGGCTGCAAATATGAGGAAGAGGAGGAAGAAGAACATGAAAGAGAAGAAGAGGAGGGAAATAAAGAGGAAGGAAATGGCGATGAAGACTGTGAAGAAGAAGAGGAAGAAAATAGTGATGAAGAGGAGGGAGATCAACATAATGAAGAAAGCCAGGGTGAGTTGGAAGAGAAGGAGGAGGAGGACCCACTGATGGAAGCTGAGAGCCTAGGATTTAATGATGACGTGGAATGTGATCCTGAGGAACAGGAAGTTGACCTCCTTGGCTTCCTACAGTCATACCAACCAGAGGTAACAGTCATCTCCAATAAGTCAGACTCTCCCAAAGCTCAAGCCTCTGGGACTCTTAGAATGCGTCACAAGAAACAAAAGGTGAAGAAGTGACCTGCCAGTCAGAATTAAAGAACGGTGTTCTGTTTAATTACCCTCTGTGTAGACATACCTTACTGTGAGTCTTTCTCGCTTTGCTTAAGGAGTTCCTCTGTAACTATACAGGCTAATAGAAAAAAAGAGATTTCTTTAATATGTTTCTAAGAACAGCTAGAGAACATTTTTAGAGTAAATTGTGTCATAATAAGCACTATGAAGACCGTTTTTCCAAAGAAACTATTCCAATAAAAAGTGAACAGACGTGGCTTTATATGGACATTATTTCTTGAGCATTGAAGTACAGCAAATACAACAATTTCATCTTAAATATTTGAGATGCGAAAATTCACGTTCAGATTTATTTTTTTTCATATCTTGAGTACTGTATACAAACACTGTATATTGACCAATGTACACATTTTACAAAACAGTGTGACAAAACAGTTATACATTATCACTTTAACACAAGAGTGGTGAGATTTTTTCAAACATATATATAAAAAAAGCAAAAATAGCAGAAAACTAATTCATTTTCAGTGTTTTTAACCATTTAGAGCAAACCCAAAACTGTTAGAGCATTACATAAAGTATAGAAAGTGCTGGAATGGTATCACAAGGCAGTTAAAAAACAAAAACTAATTTTAATAACGTATTTCGACAAAGAATTTAATATACATTTTATATTCTTTTCAAAAAAAAAAAAAAAAAAGTAATAGTAAAAATACTTTTCTGGAGGGAAAGATATATATTTCCAAATGTAATGTCTGAAGCCACAACATTATTTATGACCAAAGAGAATAGTAACAAACAAGGTATGCCATTTGCTGCACATTTCTTGCCTTTATCTTGGATTAAGACATACAAACGTTCTAAATATTAGTAGATGCTATTTAACTTAAAAAGTTTTGTTAAATTAAGAATGTTTCCTAGTGTGGTGGACAACAAACTACACTCCGGCACTCAGCAGGGAACAAAATGATTTCATTTTTTAAAAAAACATTCATTCAGCATTAATGTTATTATATTTTAGACAATGACAAAAAATTGGATCTGTCCAATTTCCAAGACTTTGTTGTGACATTCAACTGGAATGAAAAATGGCATGATAAATCAAACCCAAGGCATGCTAATGAGTAATAGAGCAGAGTTATAAATCAGTGTTGCCATCTGAAAACTTCTACAGTGCTTCAATGCAGGGATGGGCAACTTCAGTCCTAAAGGGCCACTGCCTGTAGTTTCCTAGTAATCCTGAAGACATCGATTAGCTTGTTCAGGTGTGCTTAAGTGAGGTTAAAGCTAAACTCTGCAGGACAGTGGGCCTCCATGAGCGGAAGATGCCCATTCTTACTTTAAAGAATAGTTTGGCTTAAAGGCCAGTTGGTACAGCAGGTAAATTGCCCCACTTATAATACAACTTCACTTATTTTCTTTCTTCATTCATCTGCATTGTTTAGCAAAGACACAGAAGTGTACAAGCTATAGTAGAATTAAGAATGATGATATCAATTCCACTGACACTTTGTTCGAGCCACATTTTTCACAACTACTTTTATCTTCATGCAGCAGGAAAGTATAGATGACTTGAACAAACTGTCACCAAGCATGTTTACATACACAGTTATAATCACATTATGAAGGGCTGCTAGTCTGACTTTGCAAAAGTTTCAATTGGACTAAAGTGTTTACATGGCAAATCATCATTTTAGGCCAACGGAAATCAAACTTTTAAAGTGCATGTAAACATACATACTCGTCTCAATGTGTTAAATAAGTAGTTTTTCTCTTCAGGAAAATCATCTACTCCACAAGCAGGCAACTAAACCTGATCTTTCTGGAAATATACAGCCCAGTATACTGGAAATATACAGGTTGTCCTCAAGAAGAAGAACAACAGAAGCTTATAAGTAGCTGAATGATAAACAACACTGGCTGAAGAAAACTATTTATCATCTCACCAACTTCAAGCATCACAAGTGTCCTGTCCAAAGGCACAATATTTACAGCTTTCCACCAATAATCTTTGAATAAAGTGCTCCATTCGGTACATTCCCCTACAAATGTAGCGGGTCAGTATGAGATGATAATGTACTTACCCTGATATTGACCCTCACATAAAATACACATTTACTAGGCCACCATTTGGGACTTTCACACTAGAGCTACTGGTGGTGTGGACCTGGTGATCCATTAGTTTTGGTTGGTTCTAATGACACTAACAGATTTAGGATCTTATGTCCTTCTAAAAACTGTAGATAAACTGTATTATGCCTTTTTATAAATCACCTTACATGTAGTGTGTAATATAGCTGTCTGTGAATGTAAAAGATCTGCAAAGTTTAAAGATCAAAATGTACAATAAATTGAGACTTCGTCAAACGAGTCATCAGTAATTCCAATCTCACTTTCCTGGACAATCCTTCACAGGTTTGTAACACATTTGCATAATCCACATCTATCCAAGCCTATAGTCTTCATTGGATCCCTGCGAACACTGATGCCATCATTAGCCTACTGTCCATATCACTGCGTATACAAGTGCTGAGGAAGCCACTGGAGCTGAAATCCTGAAAACCTGGATGGATTCACTGTCAGAAAAAAAGGTACAGTGCTGTCACTGGGGTGGTACCCTAAGGTACAAAACCAAAAAGGTACTACTATGTACCTTTAAGGTACTAATATGCACTGTAAAAGTACTGATATGTACCATTTAAGGTAGTAATATGTACCATTTAGGGGTTAGTAAGGTACAAAGATGTACCTTTTCACTTTTGTACCTTAAGGTACCGCCCCAGTGACAGAACTGTACCTTTTTTTCTGAGAGTGTGTAAACCTATTTAAGGAGGTCTCCAAAACAAAATTAGGACTCTAAGAAAAGCAGTAGGACATGAACTGATAATGAGTACATCTATTTTGTGGAACTGTCACACATTCATCAGTTGAATTGTAATGAATCCGCACCAAAAGCTCAGATGTGAAGGCGCACTGGTCAAGCTTTATGCTTGAAGCACAGTAAATGATGTGCATGGGATAAGACACAATCAGTAGATGGTATGGATATCTATAAATACATAAATAGTGAATAAATATGTCAGTCTGTCATACTTCATACTGGCTTTGGAATCCTTGTGAAGCATGAATCGATACATTAAGTGACACGTATAACTGAAGAAATGTCACATTTGAAAATCATTTGACAAAAGTTCATTAAATAAAATATCCAAAGTGTTATAAACCACAGCTACAATGTTACATTTCATTTGAAAATTCACAAGTGAATGGTTAGTGACATTAATTCTTTTAGAATTACGACCATGGCAAAAATATGCTCAAGGCTCATTCCTGTTTTTAATCTTAGGGACACACATAATACTGTAAAAGATCCTTATTTTAACATTAGCAAAATGTTAGTGTTACCTTGTCGGTTAAGTAAAGAAAGCGACTTTGACTGTTGATTTAAATGAATGCATCATCTTTCGATAATCTCCACCCACTTGAATTGTGAAGTCTTTGTGCTTTCCCTCAACTGTGACGCCCTTTTTTTTAAACGCAGAAACCTTGCTCACACACATTCATACAAAGACATGTACTCTATACACATCCATGCCTCCAAAGAAAGATCTTGAGAGAGGGACCCTGCTGCCTTGGAGTTCACCGCAGCCCTTTTCTGAGTGATTCAGATTGGAAAGCAGTCTGGCTGGGTTCTTTTCGTGGTTGTGTCTGGCAGAGAGAGATGGCTACTCACAGGCTAACTTGCTGTCAAAGCTGGACAGAGCAATAGCAAACGCCTGCAGGGCACACATGGGGTAGTTGTAGTCCATTGTGAAGACGTCCTCTGCTACGCGACCAAACTGCATCACAATGTAATCCGCTTTATACACAAAAGAGCAAGAATACAGAAACATTTTCGTCAGTGCGGTAAAGAAAAAATAAAATCCATCTCTAGACTATGTGGTGTATATATCTCCAGATATCGAGTAGAATTTATCTTTAAAAAAACGTAACACCTGAGACTTTACTTACTAGACTACGCTAAAGTGAAACGTAGAATTTAAAGAACAATTGTAATTATTTATCTAATGCAACCAGCACAAAAAGCTTTTTCACTCACGGTCATTGTCATGAATGATCTGAAAGTTTTTGACAGATGCTTGGGTGACTCTTCCATGGAAGTTGAGCACATATGATTGAGTATCATCGTTCCACACAGGCGTCTTGTTGTGGAGCTCTATCACACTCTCAGTGCTTTTGTTCTGCCATCGAGCCAGTAGAGACTCATGGTCCTGCGATAGACAGATGTAGAGGGATTAGCTTTCCATTAGAGCATGTCATTTTGCAGCTAATGCTAACATCTTTATATAAAATATAGGTCAATGTTTATTTTTCTGCACTGGCAGATATACATTACATAATATTTTACTGGTCATGTAACGTAAATGACACGTACTGTAATTTAATAGTTTGAAAATTGTTTAAGTAAATTATGTAAAATGATATTGTGCACATTTGAAGTGCCTTTCTTCCTCTAAAACAATTTATATTTTCAATGTACTAGTCATTTCAAGTTGAGTAAAATATGTTTATGTCTTTATATTATTAATTACTTTTGTTTAGCTTTTTATGCACTCATTACATATAGAAATAATGCTGAATGAATAAATGAATGAATGAACAAACAAACAAATGTCATGTATTTTGCCAGATAAAAGGTGCAATATATATTACAAGCACCTGGCAAATTGAAGAAAATTAAAGATCTTTTTCAAGACTAAAAGTGAGAGATTGTCACCATATTTTGAGATATACCTGTACCCTTTTGAGATCCTGGCTCATTAAAGTCACCATGAAAACAAAAGTGGAATAATGCAGTATCAATTATAAATGATTCATCTGTGCATATCTTTCTTTCTTTTTATTCATGTGCCCTCATAATCAATTCTTGATGGACAAAATCGAGTCCCGCCCTACATTTTTGTCTTGTTCGAGAAGCCGTTTCACCCAGACGTCCGACACAATAGATACAATATACTTAAAGACTCTCATAACTTCTGTTTCATGCTGACTTTAAAGATTAAGGACTGGATTATGACATTCTAAACAGCCCTGCACTCACATTTCGAGGCCTGATGGAGACTCTTTCATGGTCCATGTTCATTCCAGGAATAATGACACTCATCTTTCGAGGTCCCTTGAACCCTAAAACGTTAGTTTCCTATAAAACAAGACAAACAATCATTCCCATTCTTAATTAGCCACCATGTTTAGATGCATATGACTCATTTATCAACTTTAAAGCATTTTGCTTCCTGTTTTCCCTTTATCAGTGCTATTGCTATGTAAAAAAACAACCAGCAGAGGTCAGACTTGGCTCATTGTTGCTTTGTGGCTCTAAGATCTAGTGCCCTTAGGGCAGGGTGCTGGCTCTCTGCTGGCCACTGACCAACACCATGCTCCCAGACTCACATAGCAGATCGCTGCAAGCTCCTGTCGTAAAGTCCCTGCTTCTAGGGTAGAGCTGGTCTTGACTGGGTTCATGCCGCTGTCATATACTGTAAACTTGGTACCCATAAGGTTTGATCTGTGGGGACAACATTGTACTTATTGACGAAATTCTTGACTGCATCAAACTGTTAATCTATCAAAGACTTCAAAGCCAAGAATATATCCAGGCCATATTTCACCCCAAAAATGAAGCAATAATTATGGCATTGTAACATATTTCATATCAAAAGTTTGTTTTTATAAGTGCTGTAATGAGACTCAGACATCCACATGCATGCAGTTGCTCAGTCCTCTTATGAATGAGGACACACCAGCAATGAACACAATTCCAGTTTTAAATAGTTTCAGCCGTGCACACATGAACATGAACTCATTAAAGCTCCCTCTCGAATGTTTAGAAAGAGACTCTTGTCTCTACATGAATAGAATAGATCCAGGTTACACTATATGAATCACACGACACGATGAATCATCTTTAAATATACCTCAGTTTGCCAATAAAGCTCTCGCCACCTCGTGATAGGTCAGTTGGGTCGATGGAGATGAGGTAATTGGATGTTTTGCTCTTCTTTCTCTTCCTCCCGGCTAAAAGGAAAACCTAAAGCGTGACAAGATTTAATTGGGCACCGAACAGCAGCACAAAACTGACATCAAAAAGATCCATCAGAGACTCAGACCTTATATAAACATTCTGAGACAGCATTTCCATATTTCAAGAATTGAGTTTTGAGGAATGCCATAAACAACTAATAAACACTTCAGCTATATATTATATTATATTATATTATATTATATTATATTATATTATATTATATTATATTATATATACATTTTTATAGTGCTGGGCAATCTATTAATCACATCCAAAATAAAAGTGCATGTTTACATAATGTGTGTGTACTGTGTATAATTATTATGTATATATAAATAAGCACTCATGCATGTACATATTTCAGAAATGTTTTATATTTATATATAAATTATATTTATAATATATATATATATATATATATATATATATATATATATATATATATATACACAAAAATATATATATATATATATATATATATATATATATATATATATATATACAGCAACTGACTTTTAGGTTGAATATATATATATACACATATACATATACATATACACACAGACACACACACACACCTAAAGGAATATTAGGAACACCAGTTCAATTTCTCATTAATGCAATTATATCAACCAATCACATGGCAGTTGCTTCAACGCCTTTATGACCACCATGTACCCATCCTCTGATGGCTACTTCCAGCAGAATAATGCACCATGTCACAAAGCTCTTATAATTTAAAATTGGTTTCTTGAACATGACAATGAGTTCACTGTACTAAAATGGCCCCCACAGTCACCAAATCTCAACCCAACAAAGCATCTTTGAGATGTGGTGGAACGGGAGCTTCGTGCCCTGGATGTGTATCCCACAAATCTCCATCAACTGCAAGACGCTATCCTATCAATATGGGCCAACATTTCAAAAGAAACCTTGTTGAATCAATGGCACGTAGAATTAAGGCAGTTCTGAAGGAGAAAGGGGGTCAAACACAGTATTAGTATGGTGTTCCTAATACTCCTGTATATACTGTATACTGTATATTCTGTATAGGTGAGTGTATACACACACACACACACACATAACATAACATAACATCACACACACATTCTGGTCAGGCATAACATTATGACCACTGACAGGTGACGTGAATAACAATGATTATCTCTGGTGGGATATATTAGGCAACAAGTGAACATTTTGTCCTTAAAGTTGATGTGATAGAAGCAGGAAAAATGGGCAAGTTTAACGATTTTAACGACTTTGACAAGGGCCAAATTATGATGGCTAGACAACTGGGTCAGAGCATCTCTAAAACTGCAGCTCTTGTGGGGTGTTCCCGGTCTGCAGTGGTCAGTATCTATCAAAAGTGGTCCAAGAAAGGAACAGTGGAACCATAGGAGACCAAGGCTCATTGATGCACGTGGGGAGTGAAGGCTGGCCCTTGTGGTCCGATCAAACAGATGAGCTACTGTAGCTCAAATTGCTTAAGAAGTTAATGCTGGTTCTGATAGAAAGGTGTCAGAATACACATCAGTGCATCGCAGTTTGTTGCATATGGGGCTGCATAGCCACAGACCAGTCAGGGTGCCCATGCTGACCCCTGTCCACTGCAGAAAGAGCCAACAATGGGCAAGTGAGCATCAGAACTGGACCACGGAGCAATAGAAGAAGGTGGCCTTGTCTGATGAATCATGTTTTCTTTTACATCACGTGGCTGGTCGGCTGCGAACACATGGCACCAGGATGCACTATGGGAAGAAGGCAAGCCAGCGGAGACAGTGTGATGCTTTGGGAAATGTTCTGCTTGGAAACCTTGGATCCTGCCATCCCTGTGGATGGTACTTTGACATGTACCAACTACCTAAGCATTGTTGCAGACCATGTACACCCTTTCATGGAAATGGTATTCCCTGATGCCTGTGGCCACTTTCAGCAGGATAATGGCGCCCTGCAAAAGCAAAAATGTTTTAGGAATGGTTTGAAAAGCACAACAACAAGCTTGAGGTGTTGACTTGGCTTCCAAATTCCCCAGATCTCAATTCAAATGAGCATCTGTGGGATGTGCTGAAAAAACAATTCCAATCCATGGAGGCCCCAACTTGCAACTTACAGGACTTAAAGGACCTGCTGCTAACATCTTAGTGCCAGATACCACAGCAAAGCTTCAGGGGTCTTGTGGAGTCCATGCCTTGACAGACCAGGGCTGTTTTGGCAGGAAAGGGGGGACCAACACAAGTCATAATGTTATGCCTGATCGGTGTACATTACATATTATATTTATTCTGTTTAGTAAATAAGATTATAAAACACATAGTTTTTACATGTGATTTACAATTAGTCATTATATTTTTAGAATAAACATTTGCCCAGTGCAGCAATATTATGGTTAATTGTCATTTAGCTAAATCAGCCTGTGGGCTAAATTTTGTTCCTTTCATCAGAATCAATCATTTGAAGCACTTCAGAAACTAGGAAAAATGGAGTATCACTGATTGGCCTTGATTGCTGGTGCACAACGATACATTTCAAAATAAACCAAAACTCTTTAGAAAAACTGGGATTAATCAGTGTTTCAGTGTGTCTGACCTTCTTGCCGTCCTCCCTCTCCAGATGGAGGTAGTAGGTTGGGTACATGCCCCTGTCCATGCCCTTCTTATCTCGCGTGATCCTGCATTTCACGGTCACCCCTTGTGGGGCAGGTCTGAGAGTGAACTCCTCCAGGTCATCCACGTCGATGGATGGTTCATTGGCCAAAGGGCTGGAAGCTGAGGTCGCCTCCTTTCACATTTATTAAGCAGAAAGAATTCAATCCCGGTTAATTATAGATTGATTATACTTGAAAGAAAACATTTGTTGATTATTACAAATGTACAACCATATTTATTTATAAACATTTTTTAACAGGATGGATATATTTAACCCTAGAAGCAAGCAATGAATTTAAAAATAAAAAACAAATAAAACAAATAAAAGTTGATGCATATTTTTTTTAGTCTCTAGAAAAATAAGTTAATCATAAATAAATAAATGTCAAAAGACGAAGAAAAAAGAGGGGAGAATGTTTTATATCAAATTTTTCACAGTAAGTATGTGAACTCCAGATGTGCTTGCTTTTAATAAATTATAAAAATGCATAACAGAGGTATTTTCACTAGCGCACTCAGACATTCGGATGATTCATTGTAAATGAAACAAATGTCCCTGTGGCCTGAAATAAAAGCAGCGCAGCTGGGATTTAAAACTGAAATGTTAAAGAGCAACAAAGCAGCTCAGTGACGTTAACAAGGTCAGCCCCAGGAGACATGGATGAGCCACTACACATTCAAAGACACATTTAAACTTCATGACTTAAGTTTACTTGAACATCTTGGAGAGCTGACAAATAACATGCACAGGAACAGTTTTCAACATTATTATTGTATTAAAATGTATGTGTATGTTTTTATGCATTTCTCTTTACTTGTCAAACTGCAGGAATACAAATTTCAATATATTTTAAAAGTGCAAATACTCTGTCACAATTACCTTGTCTCTGTTTTTATGGACTCTTATTTTGATATTCTTTTGTCTTGTGCCTACGTTCAGGTTCTGTGTTTTTAGTTCCTTGTTGTTCGTTTAGTTCCTGTTGTTCGCCTTGTTTGTTACCATGTCAACTAATCACCTACACCTGTCCTTCAATTACCCTTTTTTCTTCTAGTGTATTTAAACCCTCAGTCATCCTCTGTTTACTGTCTTGTGTTATCATTTTGTGCTGGTGTTTCTCACCAGCAACCATATCACCCTGTAGCCCAAGACTGGTTTCCCACTGAAGCTAAGCAGGGCTGAGTCTGGTGAGTACCTGGATGGGAGACCAACTGGGAAAACTAGGTAGCTGCTGGTAGAGGTGTTAGTGAGGCCAGCAGGGGGCGCTCACCCTGTGGTCTGTGTGGGTCATAACACCTCAGTATAGTGATGGGGACACTGTACTGTCAGAGAGCACATTCTTTTGGACGAGACGTTAAACCGAGGTCCTGACTCTTTGTGGTCGTTAAAAATCCCAGGATGTCCTTCGATAAAGAGTAGGGGTGTAATCCCGGCATCCTGGCCAAATTTGCCCATTGGCCTCTGTCTATCATGGCCTCCTAATAATCCCCATATAATGATTGGCTTAATTTCTCGGTCTCCTCTCCACCAATCAGCTGGTGAGCGTTCTGGCACAATATGGCTGCCGTGGCATCATCGAGGTGGATGCTGCACATCTGTGTTGGTTGAGGAGATTCCCCCTTCTATGTAAAGCACTTTGAGTGCCTAATAAAGCGCTATATAAATGTAACTATTATTATTATTATTATTCCCTGTGTTTTTTAATTATGATTTTCTCAAGCCTCTTGAATCTGGATTATCAAGTCAAGGCAGTGTGTGACATGTAGTCCAGCCCATGTAGTCTATCAATTTATAAAGTGGACGTGACAGTGAAAGTGATATGGCCAATTATGGTAACCCATACTCAGAACAGTGCGTAGACAGCTTAATGGAATGGTTTTCCATGGCTGAGCAGATGCATCCAAGCCTTACATCACCAAGTGCAATGCAAAGTGTTGGATACAGTGGAGTAAAGCACACAGCCACTGGACTTTAGAGCAGGGGAGAAGTGTTCTCCTGTGTGGCGCTTCCCTTTCTGGCAATCGATGAACGATTTTGTTTCAAGTGTAAAGTTTGGTGGAGGGGGGATTATGGTCTGGGGGTTGGTTTAGAAAGGGTTGGCCCTTAGTTCCAGTGAAAGAAACCCTTAATGCTTCAGCATACCAAGACATTTTGGACAATTTTGTGGGAACAGTTTGAGGATGGCCCCTTCCTGTTCCAACATGACTGCACACCAGTACACAAAGCAAGGTCCATAAACACATGGATGAGCAAGTTTGGTGTGAAGGAAATTAAATGGCCTGCACAGATTTCTGACCTCAACCTGAAAACATTTGGGATGAAATAGAGCGGAGAGTGCGGACCAGGCTTTCTCGTCCAACATCAGTGCCTGACCTCACAAATGCTCTTCTAGAAGAATGGTCAAAAATTCCCACTAAACCTCGTAGAAAGCCTTCCCAGAAGAGTTGAAGCTGTTTTAACTGCAAAGGGTGGGCCAGCTCGATATTAAACCCCACAAAGTAAGAATGGGATGTCATGTGTGCATGTAAAGGCAGGTATTCCAAAACATTTGCCAATATAATGTATTTTAAGATATGCTTTCTGTTAAAATAGTTCAATTTTAGTCTGGGACTAGACTTGAGCCTCGTCTTTAAAACCGGGGGAAAGTATGTTTAATAATAAACTACACAACTATAGTAATAATTATTATACTTTTCTATAAAACACTGTAAAAAGAGATCACCAATGAAACATTGGCAAGAGCGGGGGCTTCAAAAAGGCTGGTTTCCATCAAGTTATTTTAAGAAAGTAATCATTTCACTGTTGCCATAGGAAACAACAGGACTACGACCCTCCATTTCCAGCATTGCAGGCTTTGTGCCAAGAAAGGCACAAGAGAATAGATCGTAGCATGACAGACTGCTTGTGTCAGCACTGTACATGTAACACAGCTAAGGAGTTCACAGTTGGAGCAAACACACATAGCTGCGGGTGTCACAGACAAGCCTTAGAAACAATTCTGATTATTATACATTTTTATAATATTGTAAAGACATTACTGTTACTTTTGATCGATTTAACGCATCCTTACTGAAAACAAGTTTCTTAAAAAAAAAATATATATATATATATATGTTATGGTATGGTTTTGCTTTTGTTTCATGTTTCATGTCTTTTATTTTGATACTTGTCACAGCCATAGTTCATGTTTCCTCTTGCCCCTCATGTGATTATGTCTTGTGCTTCCCAAGACCAGAGATAGTCTTATTATTGATCTTATTATTGGGAGATGAGAGGGTCTGTGGCTCTTACTACTGTAAGCGTAACGGCTAACTGAGGCACCTCAGTGGCCAACGTTCAGAGTTGTATGACAGTCAGTTACACAGTTTCTTGTGGATAAGTGCGTTTGTCTTGTAAATAATGTTCAAGATAGGTGTTATGCGTATATAGTGAAGGATTTTTTAAAACTCTAACATAAATAAAATGTATTTTCCTTGCAGGAATAACATTCATATGCTATTGAATAATGAATGCGTCTTACACTTGGGCCAGTGTTACTGTGTGTCTGAAAATAACAAAAGGAGAAACATAACTAGACAGTAGACAGGCGTCTAGTTTTGACACGCATGTCCTCATGATCGGGATATCCAGATTTTCTACCTAGTAACAAATAATCATACATATGTAGAACCAATCAAGTTGGAGAAAAAGGATGTAACGAATCGTGTCACCTTTGCCATGTTCCTATAAAAACTGTACGAAAAAAAAAGAAAAAAAAGAAAAGAAGACATTCTCTGAAATTGGTCTGAGATCCTCCTGGCCGTGATTAAATCATATTGAAAGGCATTGTCTGGAGTCTGTATGTTTACTACTGTGCAGCAGATTAGTGGAACGCTAATATTTCTAATTGCAAGTGATAGTGTTCATAAGGGGCGAGACAGAGTTTACATTTTAAGTGTCGACTGTAGATGCTTGGGTTTCACCAAGTAAACTGAAATCAGGTGCGTATGGGATTTCTACAACAATCACTAGTAAACGTACAATAGGACTGCAAAATTTGTAGAATGTGCTTTACGGAGTGGGGGAAAAAGCAAGCACAAATTGTTCTATTAGCTGCAGATTACTGGTCACTACAGTCCGTATATCATTAAGATTAGATTACAATCTGTTAATTTAAGTGTTCATTAAAAAACAGCTTGATTTGGCATACATAGCAGTAATATCATAAAACAAAGTCTAATTAATTTGTTGAAACCTGGGGGCCATATAGAGAACACATTATTATTTTATTTTATTTTATAATTTTTATTAAACAACAATATAATGTAATATTTATAATTAGATTATTCATTTTAACTTTGTTCATTAAAATGCATTATTTCAGCATCATAGTGCATGGCAGTCATTGTCATTCAAGTCTTATAATTGGTAAAACCTTAAAGCCAAAGAAAGAAAACATCAATATAGTTTATTTTCTTTAGACAATATACAATATCACAATATACAATTATTATATATTTTTTTACAGATAACTCAACTCAAATATATAAGTTGTCGCTTAGTACAACTTCACATTTCAACTTCACAAGTTGACTAAATTTAAAATTAAGGCAGCACAACACTTTTTTAAGTTGGAAACAATTTAGTTTTTACAGTGAATATTACACAAGGCCGATTATTTAATACTACTACACATTTGCTTGGGTTAATGCCGTAAGAGTCCTACCTGTCTCAACATTCTACTCTGCTTTCTCTTTAAAAAATTACATTTTTATGAAGGTCAAATCTACATATCGGGTATTACCGTCAAGTATAAGGACAAGGATGATTAAGTTCAAAGAAAGACAGTTACTTGAGTAAAACAGAATTCCAAAAGGATTGTGAACTAAAAAACAATGTGAACTAAACACAAACTGTACCGGACCATGAATGTGAAACAGAGGAACTCAAATTACAAGCAGGTGTTCTATAATTAGGAACATAATAAACAAATGAATGACATACAAACATGGACAGATAGGAAGACGGCAACAAAGAGAAGCACAATAAGCACAATCATTTTTCCATGAATAAACCAAACAATAAACTGAACATAAAGGTGACACATAGTTCCCAACGAAAGTATTGTTTAGTGTAAAACATGTTGAAGTTTAGCGAACAGCCTATCAATTCATTAAATGAGAAGCTATTTCCTCACAAAAGCTGTTTATTCAGCATTTAAAAAAACAGCCTCGTCTCCTTCCCTGCGTACCGCCAACCATTTCATATCAATATCATGTGCGTTCAAATCTCTTTGGTCGCAAAAGATCGGGACCAACTCATATACAGATCGGGACTTAAAGACAATCCCGAAATTTCCACTGGTATTTACGACTTTGTGGTGGCGTTCATGTGCGTTCAATTCGCAAATACGATCTTTACCACATGACTTGAACGCACCAATAGCCCTCATGTTTCCACTGTTTCCTTGTCTAGATTTGTTTGTGTGACTGCTGGTAGTGAGCTTATGTGTTCATGGTTCAAGACAAATCAAGCCAAGTCTTTATCGATTGTGTAGTGATAGGAAAAATAAGCTTTTCAAATCTTTATATAAATTGAACCAATAGCTTTGCAAAACAGTTCACTGTTTCGAAGCATTCGAAGCACCACATGCTGGTAGACCTACTGGTCTAAACAGTGTAAATACAACAGATATTCACGCCACACATGCATAAAAACACCTTTTACAAACTCATCGCCAATGTTTTAAATGCAATTAACTAATAATATAATAAGATTAAATATCAAGTGTCTGTATGGGACCCAGTAATAGACTTTTGTCCAATGTAGTGGACATTTTATTTTAGTGCGTTTCTGTGACATCACACACCTTACAGTTTTGAGTCAGAATGTCCTTTATGGAGCACATTTGGGGCTTTGCGCAGATACCAAATGCTTGGAGGTTTTACCAGGACAACAACAACTTCTTGGTCTTTAAAAATGGCTGACATTAATGTATAGCACTCTTATGGAAACTCTTACTCCTATTATTACACTTCTTTTTTTTCATTAAATATTGCGCCAAGAACACATTAATATGCAAATCAGATGCAATGTATCGATACATTGTATTGAATGGGAAAATCCAAATATGGCCATTTTACCCACACATTGCATAAAGTAAAATGGTATATCAAATCATTCTGTCATATCTTTCATAACATAGTTCAGAATCATCTTTCAACAAAGTTTGTTTAAAAAAAATCCTGAAACTTAAAAATGTATTTGTAAACTAAAAATAAATCCCATTGTTTTTGCCTATACATGCAGTTTCATGTCATTATTTTTTTTAACATCTGAGTCCTGGTGTCAACTACAGAGGGCATATCATAACATAACAATTATTGAGATATTATACAAAAAAAATTGTGTCCATTTGTTTCTTATGCTCTCAACAATGTAATGACATGAAAAAATACAAAATTCAAAAAACTATTTTTTTCTGGGTCCCAGAAGGATATGTAATCTTGTATAAATTTTCCGGGCTTGTTTTGCTGAAACTTTTTTAGTTTCAAAACCGTAACTAAGCCTTGTTAACTGAAATCACATGACTTTGGCAGTTTGATACACTACTGATCTGAAACAAAAGATTCGTAAAGATTTTCAAAGCTTCATTAACCAGTGTTTCAAAAGCATCCATCGCTAGTATTTTTGTTCACGTTTATGTTAATAAACTGCACATGGGTTCTTCAAACTTGTCTTTAGTGGACCTTCAATACAGAGAGTGTATTAAATATTTCTCTTTATTCGGCTCAGAGGAATGAATTGGTAACTATGGTAACCATGATTTGTTTCCCTACATGCCTCCTTGCCGTCGGCATCTATAGTTCACATTGTTTAAAAATGAAAAATCAACTTAACTTACTTAAGTAGTTACTTAATGCTTCAAAATAAGCAGAGAATTGCTACCTTGCTGGACTTTTTGCTGGTGGCAGAGCCAGGTCTTGTGTTGCTGTTGAGCTGAGATGAGCTTGAGCTGACCAAATCATCTTCATCCTCCTCTTCATCGAAGTTCATACTACTGGAGATTCCTTCGGACAAGAAAAAAACATTGAGCTGCTAATCAAATGTTGATAACAGAATATGAGGAGAGAACAGCAGCAGGCATAAAGCAAAGATGGAGGCATTATGCAGTGCAAACAACACTGCAAATAACTGCACTCTGATGCCAAAAGAGCATATGGCATGAAATTCTGTAGACGCAACAAACGGAGTACATTTGGCTTAGAAAAACTCCTCAATCTTAGTCTGATCAACAAATTAGCAGGAAAAGAGATGCAAAGGACAAATGATTGTCCACAGTCCAGTTCGGCTCATACCAGCTCTAAAAAGTCATGCAGATAGTAAAGACATGATCTAATCCAAATATGTCACAGAAGGAGGAGAGAGAGGCAGACACTGAATCTAAATGCTTTAGCATGTGAGTAGATCTTAAAGTGTTAGTCACCAGATGATGATATTACAGGAACATGTTGTTTTTGCATGTTAGGAGATCAGTAATACTGAAGAACAATCTGCAAATCTGCATGGCTGAATCGTCATGATCATAGTGGCCTCTCCATCTGTCTCTCTCTCTCTCCACTCTCGTTTGTGTTACTCCGAGGACTATCGCTGGTGTACCTTTCTTCAGCATGGTGACCCGTAGGTCCTGTTTGCCCTGTGACTGTGTGTTGCCCACTGCCTCACCCTGGCCCTCTGACTCGCTCTCCTGGGCAGGTGAGTGGCCCACTGTCAGGATCTGAATCTGGTTGCCCAGCTCCTGACCCTCATCCTGGAAGGCAGCGAGCCCATCAATTCCTGTGGTACCACCACAACACAGTAACACTGTTAACGCGACTATATCAACCGTCCGGTATCCAGTGTGGGGTCACAAAATAATGATGTTCATGGAAATATGGAAACAGACATTCAAATCTTAATGAGTGAATGAATCCCTCTGCACACAGAATTACATTCACTACCATTCAAAACATCAAAATCGAATGATTTTTTTATTATTAATATTAAAGAAGACACTTATGTTCACCAAGGATGCATTTGTTTGATCAAAAATACAGTAATATTATGAATTTTAAAATAGTTGTTTTCTATTTGAACAAATAATAATATATATAATTTATGTGAATCAAGTTTTTTTCTGTTTGTGTCGAGGCACAATAAACTTCACAAGAATAGGAAATGGGTTCATTTCCCATAGACGTCTCTCAGGCTGTCGTAATATTTGTTTGTCTCTCTTTAATGTGCCGTGACAGATCTCTGTAGTGCATCAGTTCAAGCAGCAGCATGGAGCACATGTTAACCCGATCATCTCTTCTGCTTTAGTTACAGCACAAAATAAATATGACTGAACATCAGAAGGTATTTTGAAAGAAACAGTACAATTAAAAGGCACAATATGAAGAGTTCAGATGTAAAAACCACTACTACCTCCATCAAAAATTAGATGATATTGAGCGAATGCTCTCCAAACGTAGTATACTTTCATCACATCCATTTTCTTCAAATCCACTAAATCACACCGACAGCCCATTCAAAAATGTTGAATTGTTGGCAGAAATCACTAAACACCACTTGTCTGTCAGCAAAAGCCCACAGAAACCAACCAGAAGACACGAATCGAATGATATGATTTTAGGATGAATGATGTTGTGTGCATGAGCCGGCTTTCAATTGCCACGCTGCAAGATTTCATCAAGTTTTGTCCATAATTACAGTGGCAATGAAAGGATTTTGCGAGTAGCAAGTAAACACAACTGTGTTGCTTGTGCTGCTGGAAAACCGATGCATCACTTACAACACAGCTCCCCCTGTTTTGTGGATAATTTTCTTCATTGCTACATTTTTAATTCTGCTTTCATCATTTGCATATTTCCAGTTGCATCTTTAGTGATTTTGCAACTGTTTACTATGGTCAAAAAAAACACACACATGGACAGTTACATTTCTTAAATACCAATGAAGTGATTTTTTTTTTTTTTTTTTTTAAATAAGGCATTTCAATAACTGCACCGTAAAAAATTATTTAGAAAAGTTATCTGGTTGCCTTAAAATTTTGAGTTCATTGAAATTAAAAATTTGAGTTAATACAATGAACATTTTTTGAGATTCGACAACCTTTATTAAAATATTATTAAAAGATTTTGTAAGCATATTGGGTGATTGTGTGTGTTTTATTTCTGATGACGCAGTGAAACATGCCAAATAGTGCTATTTTCATGATTTATCAAATTTTTATGTGGTTCAGATAAAATAATATTTTGAGTTTCTATTTATTAAACAAATTTCCTTAATTGTATCAACAAACATAAACATAAATTTAACATAAACATATATAAAATAACAAACATACATTTTTAATTTCAATAAACTAAATTTTAAGGCAACCAGGTTACTTACTTTTTTAAGGTAAACCAACTTTTTTTTACAGTGTGACTAATAACCTTTTGTTTTGATGTTATCAAAGTTAAACAACTGAACCTATAGGAGCCTGATAATATATATATTTTTTAAAATGCTAATTTAAAAGAAAACATGTCACACTGACTTAGAGGTTTTGCATCTGAACTGAAATCATTTGCGCCACTAGAGGTCGCTTATTGAAAACAAGGCATAGCTTGATGACGCTCAATGCGCATGGAGTTGTCGACTTCACATCCACAGCCAATAGAAAGAAATCTGACGGACTAGGGCAGAAATCATGTTCAGCGTTGAGCTAACGTATTAAAGCAGGGCAGGTCGAGAGCCGCGGGAGCAGAACGAAGCAGGTGGAGCGAATGCTAATGAGAGCGACATATGAGACTCTGCCATATTATTATAATCTTATTATACAACTTCCTTTTGTTATTATATAACTTCCTTCCTTTTTACAATACGGTAATTTATATAATTTATAATTAATATTGAGCAATACATTTGTTACATTGATTATTTATTCATCTTTGTTAATGTCAGTTAATAAAAATAGTCATTCATTGTTAATAATAATAATAATAGTAATAATAATAATAATAATAATAATAGATTTTATTTATAATGCACTTTTTTGATTCCGAAAAATCTCAAAGTGCTATAATGGAAAAGGGAAAATAAAAAATGAATAATGAATAAAAAAGTAAAAAATATAGAAAAATAAAAACAATCAATACAAAAAAGCCTTTTTGAACAGTAAAGTATTCAGTTTTGCTTTAAACTGGTCCAGGCTCTGTACTGTTAGTTCATGTAAGTTCACAGTGCATTAACATTTTAAATTAAAGTGTTTTCTGTTCGTATTGTTTCGCTGTTCACTGCCTATGTTCAGTTCCTGTGTTAGGTTTTTCAAGTCTTTTTTATTTGGTTGTTCCAAGGTGTGTCTTATTTTGTTAGCACTTGTGTAGTTATACCCATTTCCCATGTTCTTTGTTAGGTCTTGTTAAACACAGATGTACGTTTGGTTCTTTTCATTTGGTTCTCTGTTCCCTGGTCTCAGTTGTGGTTTAATTTGGTTTATTTTGTTATTGAACTACTTTGACTTTGCATATGGATCCAGCTGTCCTTTGTTTTTGAGTTTCCCCTGCATTTCAATTACAATGATGAACTAACCAGGGTTCCCTGTAGAGTTTATAGAATTAATTGAGAGATTTTTTTCTTTTTCTTTGAGGAAATTAGCCACACAGTGTACCGGATAGGCCACAAATGAATCAATACATTAAATTGAATTAAATCAAAATTGAATCGAATTGTAAGCTTTTGAATCGAAAATCGAATCTAATTGTGAAATGTGTGTCAATACCCAGGCTTAAATGTCAGTAAATGTTTGTTTTGAGAATTTAATTCGTTGCTTGAGCAGCAAATCAGCATATTACTCTGATTTCTGAAGGATCATGTGACACTGAACACTGGAGTAATGATGCTGAAAATGCAGCTTTGCCATAAACTACACTCTGATTTAGGAATACGTTTTAAATTAGAATATTTTAAAACTGGTCTTGCTGTATTTTTCATCAACTACATGCAGCCTTGGTGAGCATAAGAGACTTATTTCAAAACATTAAACAAATAATACCTTTCATTATTCCAAACTTTTGACCAGTAGTGTATGCAATATAAAACCTTCTCAGTGAACATGTGCTGATGCTTTTAAGTGCCCTTGGGGTTACAAGAAATTGCTATCATCTATTTATAGATGCTCTTATGTCAGTCTGGGTTTTGTATTTCATCCAATTAGTCCCTATCAGAGGAAGAACATGTTGTCCTATGTCAAGCACAGCAACATGCAACGGTCCAAATTACAGCTCCCATTCATCTATCCATCCAACCATGCACCCAACCAGTCCAAATCAAGTCATTATAGCTACAGAGACCCTTCATCCTCTTTCAGGGATTGGTCTGCTGAACAATGTCAGAGTATTAGCTCTGACTATATGGCCGGGAGTCATTAGTGCTCGTGATTGCACAATACAAAGTATGGCATTTAGACTATGATTGTCACTGAAGTTAAAGTGACCTGTGATGGGGCTCCTTAACTAGGTGAGTAATCACCAGAGAAAGAGACAGAGAGAGACAGAGAATATCGATCAATCAATCAAGAATAGTGTTCATAGCATGATCAAGATATGTACATTAGCTTAAAGGAGTACTTCAGCGCTGGGAAGATGAATCTGTATTTAAACTGGGTCATTAACGTAGTAGAAATGTGAAATTATTTTTGAATTTGGTGCTTTTATAGACTGAGAAAAGACAGAAAATGTATTTTTGTCTCATGGGGATGAAAGACTACAATTCCCAGAATGCTTCGCTGCCCTGTGAGGCCACTCCCAAATTGCCGCTACTGAATCACTTTTACTTTCCCACCACCGCGTTCATCTTCATAAAATCAGTTCAGTTAGAGAACAGACACTAAAATTAAAAACTGAAAGTGTCTGTTCAATATATTGTGATTTAGCCGCTGAGGAAGTGTCAGCACAAACGCAGCAGGAGTTTTACACGCATCCTGATGAGCTGAATGAGCTCTTGTGATGAGAGCTGAGATAAACGCGTCCACGCTCGCGGCAGTAGTTCTCAGCGCGTGTTCAGTCTGGCGCGTTTTCAGTGCATGCCTTTAGATGATTAACTTTCTCAGGAATTAACTTGAGAAGATAAAATACTCACTTTGCTCCGCTGGCTGCACCGTTTCCATGAATGCCTGAGCCGAGCTGAGCTGTGAGTGCGACCCCCATCCCGACCCCCACGTGCGAGTTGAAAACATACGGAAATGGCTCCCTCTGCTGGCTGTAGTCTTTAGCGTCTGGCCAAACATTTTACAGATGACACAAATCGACGATATTTGCGTCACCGGAGTAATTTTTCCAGAAATAAAGTGCATAAATCTCTCGTCTCAGGGGGATATGAGAGGGGGGAGCACATGAATATACTCCAGGGTTTCTACTGATACAAAGCCATATTCTTATCGCTGAAGTAACCCTTTAATCTTTCAAAACTTTAGGTCCAGAAACGGCATGTCTGATTTGATATCATCATTTGTGAGTCATAGATCTGTTTGTGTTGGTTATGTCACCACCATAACCTGTGTCGAGGTTTGCTATCTGAGTGTGGGGGAGATACTGATGGTTTAGCTGTCGCAGTTTCAAAAGATGACTAGCGGAAAAAACACAAAATGTGAAGAAATGCCAAAAGCAAAAGCCTGACTATTATTTATAGCCTAAAGTATATTAGCAATTGCACTAGGTATGAAAACGTTGCTAATAAAAAGTTTCTGATTTTTGCAAGTATTTATAGTGTGTGGGATTTCCTTTTGTTCGTTAATTGAGATTTTTGGATCTGGGTATACTTCGTCCTACACACCTATCTATTAGATACAGGTGTGCGATGTAATTCTGCACTAACTGGTATGAAAATTGATAAAAGTTGTGTTAATTTGTGAAGATTATCTTAATTGATGGAAAATATGTAAAGGACGATTACTAAAGATACGAACAAAGATATAGTTCTAAAAATTCTCAATATTAAAGAATAGCAGAGTTCACAGCTACAACAATAACAATATACAGCCTTAAAAATAAAGGAGCCAAGAAGAACCAAAAATGGGTTTTCACATTAATGCCTTAGAAGAACCATTTTTAGTTCCTCAAAGAACTGATTTGGGGAAGTTTTTTTTGAAGAACCATTTTTTTCCTAATCATTTTATAGTCTAAAGAATGGAAATGGAAAGGTTCTTTGGATATTAAAGGTTCTTCATGGAACCACAATGCCAAAGAACCATTTAAGAACCTTTATTTTTGTAGAGTGTAGAGAAACTATTTTATGCAGCTGATGAATGATAAAAACATTGACAGCCAATCAGAATCCATCCTGCTGTAACAAGCTAAATAATTTAAAGCGGCAGACAAGCACACACATATATAAACAGAATGATATTGTTCACTGGGGTGGATGCTAATATAGTCATCTTTACAGTTATCGGTCCTGGTGTAAGAATACTAAACTTTTGTTTGTCGCTGAGCTTATTTTTTGCAACAATCCGAAAGCCAATAGACAAATCCTATTGGCTTTTTGTTAAGGGTACCAGGGGGATGCTAACTTCTGGACTGACCAACAAAAATGTTATTCCTTCAGCACTCTATTAAACTTGGCTTTGCTAATTTATTGTATTGTAGGCTAGTTTATAGCCATGTCAGCTGCTCAACAAAAAGTCACACCTTCAGCAAATGAAAAGCAAAAAATAAATGTGTCCCTAGAAGAAATCCAAATGCCTTATGCGAGTCATAATGGTACTGACGTTGAGCTAAAAGCATCTTTACAGCCACAACTTGATGGACTGCCCATGTGTCTAATATCCAGGACATTATAGAGAGACAGCATTTGTCTGTTTCATGAATGTTTGTCTTGTATTGATGAAGGCTGCAGTATATCATTTCAGAGCTGCTCTTGGCAGGCGGACAGCAGCTGCTCCTACAGTATAAACAGTATCCGAGAGGATTTCGTTATTCCTTAAGAAAGGATTGGTAGAGGAGCAGGGGTTTGGTCTCTCTCTCGGGGGGGAGTAGTCAAAAACATCAACGCGCTCACAAGAAGACAAACTTAGACGAGGGGAAATAAAAATAACAGTATGGAGAAAAAAGACATGAGAAGATTGTATATATGTGTGGTGTAGTTTAAGCAAACACACCACAAGAGAGATGGCAAATTACAGAATCTGCCGTTTGACTGGAAGGATGTGCTTTTTATATGTTTACTTTTTCCAATTAGGAAGCAAATTAACTCTATTCCTTCCTTTCGTGGCTTTCTTTCTTCTGTGGAACAGAAGAAGAACATATTTTGAAAGTCAATAGCCAATATCATCCATAGAAAATACAGACAAAAAAACCCCACTAAGAAATGTTTCAATATATCTTCTTTTGTGTTTCACAGACGGAAGAGTCATAAAGGTTTGGAACAACATGGGAGAATTTCATTTTTGGGTAAACTGTACCTTTAAGGTCATTAAGGTCAATGAAGGTCATAGTGTAACAATTAAGGAGAAGAGCTCAAAACATTACAAATGATAACTGACGTTGCTGTTTTACATGTCAACAGACAAAGGGTAAGAAACACACAACCTTTATGTGCATGGCAACAAGGCAGTGTTGAAATTGATGTGAAATCGATTGTTAAAATCAATGTAAAATCCATAAAAAACAAAAAATAAATGAATATATTAATAACCTTGATTTAACAGTTTGGGGTCAGAAAGACTTTTTAAATGTTTTTGAAAGAAGTCTTATGCACAGATCATTTATTTGATCACAATAAAAACAGTAAAAACAAAATATTGTGCAATAGTATTACACTTTAAAAACGCTGATTTTTCAGCATCATTACTCTTTAGTCTTTAGTGTCACAAAATCCTTCCGAAATCACTGTAATGTGCTGATTTGAAACTAAAGAAATTGTTATGTCGAAAAATTTATTTCAGGATTCATTGATGAAAAGTTCAAAATAACAGCCTTTATTTGAAACTTATTTTTGTAAAATTATAAATGTCTTTACTGTCACTTTTGATCAATTTAATGTATGTTTTTATGTATGTATGTATGTATGTATGTATGTATGTATGTATGTATGTATGTATGTATGTATGTATGTATGTATGTTTTTATGTATGTATGTATGTATGTATGTATGTATGTATGTATGTATGTATGTATGTATATGTATATGTATATGTATATGTATATATATATATATATGTATATATATATATATATATATATATATATATATATATATATATATATATATAAAACATTTTATCTAACTGGCCCCAAACTTTTGAATGGTATTGTAAATTCATAAGGAGCAAACGATGCTGCCATGATGCATGTGATCATCCTAAACACAACACTCTACCATTTGTCAGTGTCCACTGATCATGACACAAATTCACTAATGTCCTTCACACACTCAGACACAAGCACGCACACACCCCCACACACACAGATTTCCATGCACATGCTGGGCCTGGCGGTTAACAGGCTGCTCAGCTGACCTTTGTGCTTGCCCTTTTTCTCCTTCTTGGCGCTGCCAGTCTGAGGAGTGGAGGTAGGCGGCTTGGTTTTTTTAGCCGAGCGAGGGGCCTGAACCTCTGCTACAGCTTTAACTTCTTCCTGTTCCGCTTCTTGTACTAAACGAGGAGATGCAGGAGGAGCCAGCAGGAGCAGAGATGATAGTGTGAGAATACAAAAAAGGGAAAATAAAGAAAAGGGTTAAAATGAATGAGGAGAGGAAAGAGAGTTAGCAAAGACATCAAAGCAAAAACTAAGCTTAAGTTTTCAGCATGCACACAGGAGACGGCTGCAAGCACAAAAAACGAAACATCTCACTGCTTTCGAATACAGAGCTAGATCTGTCTCATTAATATTTCACTCAAAAAACAGGATGCACACACGCATAGGCAATTTCACATGTGTGAAACCTAATTCACGTGCATAAAAAAAAACAATTCACGTACGTGTAAAAAATACCGTATATTCACAAAAAGCTAATCGTGTGCCAAATAAAATTATATATATTAAAAAATACATTTAACAAAATGCAAAACAATTCACTGTGCACAAAAAGTTTTGAATGTTTCAAATTTACGAGTTCCATACAAGTACCCATGAATCTAAATGTGTAAAACGTCATTCGCAAGTGAAATCACCTTGGATTTGTGTGTGAGACTTTCCTAGCAGCGCTCCTCCCATGTATTCAAACATACTCTTTAGCCAATCGCATTTAAGCTTATCAACCAGCCAATCATAATCACTTGAGGGCGTGCCTTCCAGGATGTTACGCTATCACAGTGTTGCCAAGTCTGCGGTATTGGGCTACTTTAACACTGTTGCTGTGGGCTGTTTTTTCATGGGTTGAAGGACCCTTAAATATGTGATATTTAGCCCCAGAAATGCTCATTTTAGCAGGGAACCCTGCCAAAAAACAAATGTTGTGAAAACCTGGCAACCCTGCGCCATCAGCTTTCAAACACAGTTTAAGTTAAAGTCATTTGAAATTGCACTGAAATCTTTTGAGCAGGTAATAATAATAATAATATATTTTATTTATAATGCACTTTATATTTAACAAAATCTCAAAGTGCTACAGAATTAAAAACAATCAACAACAATAAATAAAATAAAATAAAATAAATTTAAATAAAATAAAAAATAAATAAAATAAAAATAAATAAAATAAATAAATAAAATAAAATAAAATAAAACTGAAAGTCAATTAAAAGGTCTGCTAAAAAGGTGGGCTTTAAGACCACGCTTAAAAGCATTTACAGTCTGTGGAGTCCGCAGGTTGTCAGGGAGAGCATTCCACAGACTGGGGGCTGCAGAGCAGAAGGCCCGATCTCCCATAGTACGGAGATTGGTTGTGGGAGTTTAAAGGCGATACAGCGAAATAGAGCGGAGGTTACGAGTGGCTGTTTGTGTGGTGAGGAGTTCCTTGAGATAGGAGGGTGCCTCACCATGGATGCACTTACAAATAAGGTACTTATTACTTAATCGCTAAAAATGTACACTCTCTATAATGTGTGTAGTATGTATGTAATCTGGATGTAATACATTCGCCATGTTGTTATCATCATGTGACCTACCAGCGTCAGTTGCGTCACTTCCCTGGCATTCACTAATCCTCTCCCGTGGCCTTATGGGGCAGTAACGTGTCCATCATATGTAGCCTACACTTCAGAATCTCGCTAGAAGTAGTAGGTCATCCAGGTACTTTTTGCCTACTTGTTTTCATTTTCTTTCAGTACTCCGTCTGGTATTGCGTTATATTCTCTGGTTTTCTCCGATCAAATTTTAACCGGTCCAATCAGCAAGCAGAGGGAGTGGCTGAGAACGATGACATTGATGTTGTGCACTACTGTCAATGGTTTGAGATGGCATACGCCACGACCAAATGTTAGTGATTGGTTATGGCAGATCCAGAGTGGATCTGGGGGACCAGGCTAGAGGAAATGTTGCTTGTTTTGTTGTATTTTCGTGGCAGGCACAGAGCCCCTCAGACAGCTCCCTCAGTTACAATCACTCAAATGCTTGAGTGAGCTAAACAATCATCAGGGTGACCCAAGCTCCTACTTAGCGCTGACCCTGGCCTCATCGTGATTGTTCTTCAAATAGTGAATAGACTTAATTTTATGAGGATATTTGTAGTCTACTTGCACACTTGTGCAACAGTATGCAGTGATAAATTATTACACACTTATTGATTCCCTGCATTTTTCAGGATTAAATATGTTTGCTGTGATCTGAATAGCAGTCACAAACATCTTAATTCATGCTGATACCTAGCAGACGCCTAGCGCTAAAACCATACTCTGTAAGTTTTGTGTTCAGTTCGGTATCACACAGCGGAGTAGCACAGTACCTGCTTGACTAGTCATAGACATATAAACAGAGTGAAGTAGCTTCAGCTTTTTCCGGAAAACCCACGCAGTTTTGTTTAATAATCGCTAGCGCCAAAACATAGTGTTGCTTTAATATATTCAATATTCATATTCTGTGCTGTATAGTAATCCCAATGTTTTTAATGCCACGGGACAAGTTTTGGAGCATTTATTCGACTTTGCCTGGTAAAACTGTTTTTATGCTGATCAGATAAATGCTGATCATAGAGATGCAATTAGGATCATGCAACTAAGATTACTCTGTAAACTCTATTAGTCTCCCCTTAATCTCCTGCTCTTCCTTTGTCTGCACCTCTTGTAGTAGGTGTTGACTGCTTTAAATATCAGACCTTATCAGATCTTATAAATATCAGATCTTAAAATCGGCCTGTCCTGACAGAGAGAAAGGTTTAGTGATATTTATAACTGGGCCATTAACATTTATCAACTGTATAAGAAAAGAAGAGTCTGACTGGAACACTAGCAACATCCCTGACCGGCCATACAATGGAAATGTGGTTCCCCAGCAGAATGGCTTTTGACTAAAGGCCCAGCTTCAAACTTTTAGTTTAGCCAATCACACAACTATAGGCGAGACCGATAGCTCCCTGTACTAAATGTAGTGCTCCTTTATACTTGAGATTGTTAGTTCATGATCTCCATATGTAACCGGAACAATACAGTTAATCGTGGCCAAGTCAATTTACATTGATTTTATTCCCAAAGGATTCAGAAACTTCCAAATTAATAAAACAGTAACACTTTAGAATCATGTTCTTCATTAATGAATAACAGAACTGATTAACGCAATATTAACATTTTAGTAACTACTATTAATTAAAAAGAAACTGTGATTAACAAATTAGTACGTAATAGTGCTTAGTCAAATGTTGTAGTTCACTATTAGCTCATCAATACTATTTATTTCATACCTGCCATGAGGACTACTAAGAAATACAGGTTCATAATTAATGTGACTAATGCATAATGTATAATTAATTCTAAAGTGAAGATCCTAGTTCTATTCTAGTCTGAATACTTGAGTCATTACTAGCGAGTTACCAGGATCTTTCATGTTTATCATGAATACTATATTCATGATAAACATGAAAAACATGATAATTCTCTAGTAATGACTGATATCATTGCAAGCTTTTGATATTTTTGTAGCAATGACTCAAGTGTTTCTACATCCTTCAGAAGGACTTACTCATTTAGATCAGTATTCTAAAGAAAAAAGCATGATAATGCCCAAGTAATGACTGAAGTCATATTAAGCAAATGAATACGCAACAATGCATGACTTTCAACCTCTTGTTGAAACAACTGTCAAAATGGATGGCTTGCAACATTACTGTTTGAAAACAATTACAGTAGGATTGGTAAGGTCACGATACTGGTTGTCTGCAACTTCATACATAATCTCGGAAATCTGAAACAATAAAATTACACTTATACTGTACGTAGCTTAAAACAAAACAATGGAGACCATTTATGTTTCATGTATATGCATGTCATTACATACATTACCATCATCAATTGTGTGGTGGACATGAGTGGCAGGCAGGTACAAACACACTGCTGTGACAGCTCTTTCCTATCCTCATTAAATAAAACTAGACTAATGGTGCATGAAAAATATCCAAACACTTAATATTTTCTTTTGTATCGTCTATTTTTTTCATCTCTTATCAGTCAAAACATTGTTATGTTGTCTATGGAATTTATGAATCTAAGTGTGCATTACACGTATAAATCCTAGCATTGTGTAGCCTGGATGCCAGCCGAATTTGAGAAAATTCGGGAAATTCGGTCTGGACTTGATCCGTTGTGGAACAACTATGCTCCAACAGGAGCTGTTCGGACCAATAAAAATTGTCATGGCGGTTTTTATATGATGATGGATAGATGATAAACCGTAACGTAAGCATTCATGTCACCAAAGAGCACTTGGGTTGGATTTGTTTTAATCCTAAATGGAAAACTTGTTTGTATATGCATTCAACTTTACTATTTCTCTCAAAAATGATGATTGTGCTGGTAAGTTCTCTGTGTATCCTGAAATTATTTTTAGAACACTGGCAAAGATCGTTAACACTCATCTTTTTATACTTCTTCCAGCGTGCGTGCATTTGAGTTCTGTTGACAACTATGTGCCGCACGTGACTTACTCCGTTGTTCTAACTGGTTGTAGGTTTATCTAACTGAGGTCTTTCTTGCTTCGGTTTAAACACGCCCGATAATTACAGCCCAATGAAGCATTATCAGACTCATATTCTGACTAGAATTGAGTATAACGACATCAGGCTAAACATTAAGGGGCATGAACACGAATAATAATTCTTTATGAAGTAAAAATAAGAATCACAAGTGAAATGAACAGCAGTAAATGTATTGCCTCAACTGATCTCTAACTTCTTTAACTTAAATACACCCAGAAATGAATTGATCAGCTGCACTGCTTAGCCAAGACTTGAACTGTGTTTGAAAGCTGATGACGTTAAATTCATATATGATTATGATTAGTCGATTTATAAGCATAAATCTGATTGGCTAAAGAGTATGACTGACCTGAGGTGAGAGGACAGCACTGCCAGGAAAGTCTCAAAAATACACACACACACACACACGCACACGCACACGCACACAAATCCAAGGCGATTTACACGCAAATGACGGTTTGCACATTCACATTCAAGGATAAAATCTTACATTTCTTACATTTGTGAAATGTATTTTATAAATATATAGATTTGCTTTTTCTGAATATATATATATATATATATATATATATATATATATATATATATATATATATATATATATATATATTTCCTGCATGTGAATTAGGTTTCATGCATGTGAAATTAGCTATGCATGTAAATATTAATGAGACTGATCCATCTCCACACTTTAAATTGAAGGGGATTCAGTGGCTGCCAGACCAACTGTGAAATCAAAGCTTTGAGGCAAAATTGGTTCCTTCTCACAGCCTGTTCCTTTGAACGGTCCTTCAAGGCTATCAACTGCTGCACTTTCTTTAAGCAACAGATCTCTATGCACTCTGACAATTCTCGAAAGTGCATATCACTGTCAGTTTGAAGTACATTACTAACACTGAAAGGCTTAAAAGACAAGCCTGTCAGATAAAGTGAGAGAAAGGTGATCCATGGTTTAGTTATGGAAAGAAACAGAGACATTGTTTTTATATAGGGAAACAATGAAGTTATTTTTTGTTACTTATGCTGAGAGAGATTGAAGGCATCAATTCACAGGTGAATAATATATAATACACAGTTTCAAATATGTATTCAAAGCATGGCTAGCAAAGTGAAATACATACACGGAATTTGTCCTCTGCATTTATCCCATCCAAGTTGGTGCACACATTAGGAGCAGTGAGTAGTGAACACAAACACACTGCAAACCATGGACACACACACCCGAAAGTAGTGGGCAACCATTTGCTGCGGTGTCTGGGGAGCGATTGGGGGGCTTGCTCAGGGGCGTATTGAGGGTGGAAAAAAGCCCCGTGCATTCACTCCCACACCTTCATTTCCCTGCCAGTATTGAGAATCGAACCAACAACCTTGGTTCTGTGATACAAATCCAGTACTCTAACCAGAGAAGGAAATAATATGCACAAAAGTACAGTTTTGAATAGTATGTACAGTTTCACTGAAGCTCAGGCTGAATGAGCGCCAAAGGGGCTCCCTCTTTGATGCTTTTGATGAGACAGCACAACATTGAGGGACACACAGTAAATTATTTATAATACTGTAAACCACTAGTATCAACAGACATTCCTCTGTTTCATAACACAACACAAGCCTGTGAGGATTATTATAGTCCCAGAGTGCAGGTGATTGGTATCAACTGAATGATGATTTACTGGAATGTCTTGGATTGGATTCAATACAAATACGACAACATCTGTGGTATGAGATCAACTGATGTTCTTAGTTTGTAAAAAAGAAAAGAAAAAGAAAAACTCCTACTGGTTCTTCATTAGACAGATGTCATAGGAGCAATCACATGCAGGAATGTGACCCCAATCTTCTGACACCGTCAGAACTTCGTCAGAGGCATTTGCATATCAAAACAAGCATTTAAAGACTGCTTACAGTGTGCACAGCAGTGCTGTTATTGTGAGCTGAAATTAAAACTATAAAATGTTTCAGTAAATTGAAAAAAGCTGAAATACAATCAAATATAAAAATCAGTTGGAAAAACTTAATCTTAAAATTAGAAATGTTGCCATGGCAACTAACTGAAACAAAAATAAAGCTAAATTAGAAATACTACTATTTTTTTGTGTGAAAAAACACATTTAAAGCAAATTTAGACTGATGAAATAGCTCAAAATATAAAATACATTTGAATTTAAAATATAAATGAACATTATAATATTAAGATATTGTTAAACTCTATAATGTAGCTCTATAACACACATAAGTGCTTTATTACCCGCGTTACTTCCTCATTTTCTCTAAAATAGGCTATTTCATTGCGTAGAGTTTAGCCATAATGCCAAACAGAAATATGGCATAACAATCATACACAAACAGCCAAGAATAATGTTTGCTCACAAGTCGACCAAAACGAAGAAAAGGCTTCTCATAGCTCAGAGCAAAAAGCCCTGATACTGCCAAATCTTTTAATATAGATGATTGAGGTCTGCAGTGACATTATAGGAAGGGTTTTATCTAACACTGAGCAGTCTGGGACAGAGATCAATAGAGTAACTCAAGCCAGTACCGCTGGCAGTGCGAAGAATGGCAGCATTGTTTGCCGAACAATCAGCAAACAAGCATTTCCATTTTCAATCACCGGCCTTTGTAGGCCTCTCTGTTTAAGCAGCTTGGGTCGATATTGGCGTGCCAGTGTAATAACAAGCTTGGAATAACATATCATGCCCTCGAGAGTGAACGTGACCCTCGAGTCTCTGTGGCACTATGGTTATTCGAAATTCTCTGAGTGTGTTTTTTAGCTGTGTGTACCATGGTAGATGGTGCTGCTGTTGCCGCTGAGGTAGCTCTCCACCAGGGGAGCCTGTTCCTCCGACTGCCGGGTCCTCCGCACTCGAGACCGCCCATCCAGATTCGACTGCACCATCAGGGGCTCCTGACGTTTCTTTTTCTGCTTCTGTTCCAGTAAAGCTCGCTAGGAACACATCAACAGACACACAGTACAGTAAAATAGGTCAAAACAGTTACTTGTGCTATGTGATACTCAATACATAAATCAAAGAACATAATGTTCAAAAACTGCAAAGGAATAACAGATTTATCACTTCACTTAAAAAGATGCACAGCGTGAAGAGAAAACCAATCAATGTCCTCATGTAGTTGCAACTTTGTCTCTTATGTCTTTAAGTATAAATATGAAGAAATAATTAAATTAAATGCAAGCAGAAATAACTGGCACAAAATATATTTATTAATGAGAGAACTGCCTCTAGTTGTTGTGGTTTAATTCCCTTCCTACTGCCACAACAACAACAAAAACATAAACAAAGAAGCACCCCCAAGGCAAACACACAAGCGGACATGAACACAACAAAAAGTTGCTCAAAATTACTGAAGTACAGCATTGAAGGTGTTTCATTGTACAAGGCACAGCTTCTATATTTCATATATCATTTCCAGAAGATTTTTTCTCTCTAGCAAAAATACAGCTGGAGATGAGTATCCTACAATGCATGTTTTAATCGCAGAGATACATTTTTCTGTTGTTATCTTTCTATATAAATAATGCAAATCTTTCAATATCAAAAACAACCATTTCACAGAAGGATACTGTGCATGGATGTGAAAAGCATCTGCTGCATTTTCTAAAAATAAATAAATAAATAAGCTAAAGAAATCTTAAGGTGCACTTATAATGCAAGTATGATTTTGACATCAGTAATTGTCATAAATAAGAAAAAATAAGCAATTTCCAGCCCTGATTTTAGCCCTCTGATTTGAACGCTTGTGGAAGGGTTTGCTGCGGGACTTCAATGTAAGTTCCCACCGCTACGTTTGGCTGACATCTTTGCATATACATGTGGAAAAAGGTATGCAAGAAGAAGTGATGGAATGCTACAGTACAGACTACCGGCTCACTTCAGCTCTGCTGTCACTTCGAGGGCTGCCATTTTGAGTTTAGCTGGAGTGAAAATTTCATTAAATTTAGTAACAACTTGTTACAATGTTTACATGGTATAATGACTGCTAGGCTACTGTTTTATTTGTTTGACACAAATTTCACGATTTCTTGCAATCTTGATTCGATATAGATTCATTTTGAAAATTAATCAATATTTATTAATGATATATACAAATGGTAGCCTGGATGCCAGCCAAACTTAGCCTCGCCCAGGCGCCCACAATTTTTTTAGGTCGGGCAGTTCGGTCTGGCATTGCTTCATAGAGGAGTAATTATCTCCAAACAGAAACTGTTCGGACCAATTAAATCATCAGGACGGGCTTTAGACGATGACGGACAGATGATAAACAGTAACGTAATCATGCACGTCATCAAAAGGGGCTTGGATTATATTTACTCGAATCCTTAACGGAGAGCTTGTTTGTATATGCATTCACCATCACAATTTCTCTCAGACATGATGATCATGTTGGGTAAATACTCTGTGTATCATTAAATTATTTTATTTTTTTACAACACCGGCAAAGATCGTGTTTTCCAGCTTGATTCCAGCGCACGTGCAGACAGGGTTGCCAAGTTTTACAGCAAAACCCACCAACTACTAGCCCTAAACAATAGCTTCTCAGGGGGTTCTCCGGGGGAAAAGGGCGTTTGGGGGGTAAAATGTGTGTTATTTTGGCAAGGTTGCCTGCTAAAATTCGCACTCATGGGTCTATATATCACATAATAGTCGCTTCAACCCGCGGACATAGAAAACCATCCGCGGGAAAAAAAACGTGGACTTGCCAACACAGTGCAGTTGAACTATGTTGACATTTGATCTGATTTGTTGTAGGTCTAACCAATTGAGGTCTTTCCTGGTTCGGTTGAAACATGTCTCATAATCACAGCCCAATGGAGCAGTTTCAGACTTATATTCAAACTAGAATTGAGTATGGCCACGTCAGGCTAAATATATGGCCTATTAGCCTAAATTTTTCTAGCTAAATACATTGTAAAAAACTGATCACATCTACATTTTTCAGTTGGCCGAATTGAATTTCTGTGAATTAAATTGCATCAATTCACAGAATTTCAATCCGGCCAACTGAAAAATGTATTAATTCACAGAATTTCAATTCGGCCAACTGAAAAATTTAGATGTGATCAGTCACTAGAAAATTTTCAATTGGAGACAATTTTTTTTTTTTTTTTTTCGTGTAACATGCTATGGTCATTAAATGGCTTTCCTGAGGTAAATGTAACAGTACGTAACATACTGTTCTCTTTCCACATTTGAAACAGTGACTGAACATTACATTTCGGTAAGCTGTATTGTATCTTTCAACATACCTAATGTTTACTTGTGTTTATTTAGTAAAGAGAAAGAGATGATCAGTTCACATGCCACAACTGAGGTGCTACAGCGATCGGTCACGTTTAAGAACGCCAAAATGGTATTTATTTATTTAGATGAGAGTTTGTTTGATATCAAAGTAACCTGTTCTACCTTTCCGTATGGGTCAGCTGCCCCCCAGTTAAGAACGCAAGTGATTTGTGGATTAATTGCTAATTTGAACTATCATAGAGTGAAAGTTTATCATTTGCATGTGTTTTTAAGTCAAGTCAGGCATCAAGTACAAGAGGACTCGTGCACTTTTAGTGCAGTTTTCTGTGCACACATAGAGGCAAAATGACAAAATCCGAAATGAGTCGTTTTTGGAGCTTGGTTTAAATAAAAGCTGTTTTGGACAAGGAATTTAAGTTGTTTAAATTACAGGTTGTTTTTTAGTACAATGACCTCTTGCAGATCAAGGAAAATTTTATTTCTCAATTTCATCAATCTGAAAATATACATAATACACAAAACTTATGAAGGAAAGTAAAAATAAAAGTTAAAGCTGAATAGAAATAGTAAAATGAAAAAAAAGAGATTAAAACTTTATATAAGGGCCAAAATATCTAAATAGGTGAGCTTTCTCACCCAACCAGCTGAAGCTCCATGACACAGCAGCACTGAAGAGATTTCCATTCTATAATTTTCTCTTGAGAAATCTCTGATGAACTGACTCCAAGTAGTCTGACATCATTCATCCGATATTTTTAAACTTAAGTGAAACATAAATACTTCAAATATGGAAACTTTTTAGCTTCAACAACAATGAAACACAGTCACACAAAGAATACCTTGGAGCTCAGGGAATGTGCTGCTTCTTTATCAAACTTTCATAGTCCTATATCTAAAATCAGCTACTACAACATGACTTTGCATCACACACGACTGCATATTCAACCCAGCATGAGTTTTCCCACAAAACATTGTTCCCTTTCGCACCACACTGCCGTTATGTAAATATAGCCAAGAGTTCTGAGGAGATCCCAGCACTGGAGTCTATTAAACATTAAAAGGAACCCGTAAGCGAATAGTGGGCTTAAGACCAGGTCTGTCCAGTCAGGCAGAAAAAACACCCTCCCCTGCGCATGTGGGTGGTGTGCAAATGGAAAATCCTTAAATGAGAAAGGAACCAATTATCACCGATTATGCAAGCAGATACATGCCATTAGCGGTTATAAAATTCCATAAATAAATTTATATTATATATATATATATATATATATATATATATATATATATATATATATATATATATATATATATATATATATATATATTTCCATTAGAGCTAGTTTGACATAGATTTTAATAAATCTTAATTTTTAATGAACCAATATTGATTCTTTAATTCCAAAATCAATCTTTCATTCTGTGCTGTTTTCTGTTGATGTGTGAACAATATATTATACTTCACTAAACATTAGTTGTAACATGCCTATGTTGTTCAATGTTAACAATAAGCTTTGTGAGTTTTATTCAGTGCCAATTTTAATGAGAAAATTAACAATAAATATGGTTTCAGCACTCTATGGAAGTAAATTAATGACAAATGTATTTGTCAAAAAAAGCATCCTGAACTAAAAAAAAAAATCCTTCACATTAACTCTTTCCTTCGCCAAACACAGTATTTTCTGCTATCTGTGAGAAAACGCTTCCCAGCCAGACACAGATTTTTTCGTGCTTTACACATTTTCTGAATGAGTACAGAATCTTCTGCTCAAAACACAGGCGAAGTAGATGCAAAAAAAAAAAAAAACACACACAAAAACAAGCGATCGTATGCAAGCAGATGCATATGTAAAATGATCATCAACATACATCAGAACTATGTCATTTTACAGAATAAAATGTTGACCCTGGATGCATTAGGGGTGTTGATGGATTTGACCTACTCCATCTGTGTTGATCATCGTTCTGAATCTGATCTGGATTCTTTGAAAAAGCAACATTTTGAAAAAAAGTTTTTTTATTGAAACTTACCCATATTTAAGAGTTGATAAAAAAAGGAATGCATGAATAAAACTTTTTTGTTTAATTTTGTTTAAAATCAGAGGATCTGCTCTTTCTTTTGATATATTACATGCTCAGATATAATATAAATATTATAAAATATTCTATGGGCCATTACATTGTGTAAATGATCAAAAACTGCTGGTGGCTGGGAACTTTTAAAAAAACGCTTTGTTAAAGACTTCACTTGCAAAATATTCACAATGTTTTTTTGTTATTTTTTAATACAACCTATTATATTTAGATTCCATTTGAAACATTTTCGAATTTGAAACATTTCATATTTTTATAACATTTTCAGTTCCATTTTGTCACTTAATTCAGTGTGAGTTTTTACTCATCGAGTAAAAAGCTGTTTAGTTAAAAGGGTGAAATTAGCATATGCCTCTGCTACATTTGTATTACGGTGCCCACCGTGGCACTGCCTCCACTGTCCTTTTGCTTTTTTATATAAATGAAAAACAATTTAATTCAGTTGGCTAACGGTCGCTTCAATTGCAAACATCAGTTCTGCTCATCCAGCAAAAGAGTCGCGCAGACGCACATAGTGCAGCAGGAATTAGAGTGATGAGAGCAAGGCAAGATGACTGACTGGCAAGACCACGCTAAAGAATTTGTTGCAGAACAGACCCAAAACATCTGATAACTTACTTGTAGAATGCACGCTCAGCACCGCCGCTCCCTATACACGAGTATTTACGATCACAAATTTGAAAGCGAAAGTAAACCGCGAGCTACCAATATCAAACCTATCAAAGGCTGGGCTGTGTAGTTGCAACCACCTCTTAGCCCCGGTCTCTGTTTTTTATCTCCGTTTGCACTTTGAATATTGAGAGAGTACTTTGATTATTGTAGCACTGATTGTTTACTCTTAAGACTAAGAAAAAACTGTGCTATTTATTTTTGTTTTTATTTTGATGTTCAATTTGTGGAAAAAAGTCCAATTAGTAGGTCACAGCCTCAATCAGAAGTTCTGACAGCTCATAAAGCATTACAGTAAAGTCTGAAGTGATTCATGCAAAATCATACAGGAGAGAAACCAGTCAGTGGAGTGTATGGAAAAAAAAAACTTTTACAGTGCTTCTATATTGTTGTCTTTCATTGCATATAATAATTTATTCTCAGAAAGTTAGAACTGAAATAACATTCATCACAAGATGATTAGTTTAAAAACACATTTAAAAGATTTATAATTAACATTTTAAAAAGTGTCTCATCCTACCCTACTAGTTATTTCATGAAATAAACATGAATGAACATCAGGAGGTATTTTGAAAGAAACAGCACAACTAACTGAATTCAATCAGTGTTTCAACTTTGGAAAGATTTCAATAAAACAGCTTGAGAACAATGTCACACAATGTTGCGTTTACTTCAAGCCATTCGATGTCTAGAGCTTGCTATTCAACTAGAAAAAAATGACTCGGGAGAGGTGCATTTTAGATACATATATGCACTATATTATACATTCATTTTATTTTTATTTTTTTTACTGTTAGTGATGTCTTATTTATTTATCTGTTTGAATAAATATGTTAAAAGTATAAAGTGATGTCAGCCACATTTTAAATGTTGTACCTTCTGGAATGTAGAAACATAATTATATAATAAAATGTTTGTATAAAACTTGGTTATTTTTGAGTGTTGATCATTATATCTAAAATTACATCGAATTCGAATTGTAAGGCAAGGCAAGGCAAGGCAAGTTTATTTATATAGCACATTTCATACACAATGGCAATTCTAAGTGCTTTACATAGAAAGGAATTAAAATAGGGATAAAAAAATGCATAAGAAAAAGAATACAATGTAAAGATAATTTAAAATTAATAAAATGATCTAAATCAGAATCGAATTGATTAATAAAATCAGCGTCAATACCCAGCCCTATTCATAGTATCATCGAGACAGCATTAAAGCTAAAGTTAAAAATCATTTGATTTGACACCCTGTCATATTGATTTTGATTTAAGCTCTAAAATTTATCACATATAGAGACACAATGGATTCATGTGTTTATAATAATGCTTCATGTTCCTACAAGATTGCATCTCCCACAGGGGTTTCTATACAAAGCTTGGTTTTATTGGCGGTACCTTGTTGCTTGGGCAAACGTGCCTTTGTGCCGTACGCACAGATCTCCATATTGATGTTCTAATAAAAAGTTGTTTATCTGCGTACACATTGCCTAAACACGTTCACCATCTGTGCTCTCCTCTATACTCAGACCTGATTCGCTGCCAAATAAGCCATAACATTTTCAGTATCAGTATTTTGAAACAGATCGTTTGGAATATGTGCTCACACAGCTCCATAAAATTCATCAAAATGCAGCAGTGAAAGACCCCTGAGGCCATTGGGAGCACAAAGAGGCTGGCTAAGGTGATGCTCAACAATTTCAGGCTTGGCCCCTTCAAGGTTATTATGCAAAGCAGACAGGCAATAAACATGGTAATTTGGTCTCATGGTCTTGTGAAAAGAGTGGGAGATCCATTAAAGAGCAGCCGAGCGCTATGGGCTGAACCTATTGGTTTGAGTTGAAATTTGGAGCAAATTATGCTGAATATGCTCGTCTCCCTATCCAGCTGCAGAAACCACTGGTGTTTACAGCACAACAGCAGACAAACAGATGCAAAGAACCCTCGAGGATATATCTTCCAAACTCCCTCACTGCAGCGGCATGGAACATGGAGGCTTGCATTCCTAATATTTGCAACTCATTAAAAAACAATCTCCCATCTATAGACCCCCTCTAGACATTTTGGACAACTGAAGCGAGCAAGGATAGACTAAGAACACTGAGCTGTGAGTTTTCTCTGAAAAAAGCCATCAAGGTTAAGGCGGATGCTCTTTCTGTGAGACCCTAAATCTGTCCCAGCTCTGTAGTTCTTATACACTGTGAATGCTTCACTGAATCGTGTGTATCCGTCTCAACCAAATAAATCTGTATGAGCCCTGACACCCTGATTTCAATACTGCTAGTATTAAGCATTTCACTGTGTGTCACAAGTATTTTGAGATGAGTATTTAAAATATCCAAAAACCACTAGAAAAACATGTATTTTGTTGACTTGTGTACTTACATTATCCCAAATGTTTAAATCCAGAAAAATAAGCATTATTAACCAGGACACAGACCGTGTTTGTGCATCGCCTATCATACTCGTGTTCCCTTTAAATATTTAAATATGCTTTAAGATTTTAAAGATTCCCAAAGATGCATACAGTGCATCCATATAGTATTCACAGCGCATTTTGTTATGTTACAGCCTTATTCCAAAACGGACTCAATTCATTATTTTCCCCCTCAATTTTACAAAGAATACATAATAATGACAGTGTGAAAGAAGTTTATTTAAAATCTTTGCAAATGTATTAAAAACAAGGGCGTCGGACTGGGGGATAAAGGGTACCGAGTACCCAGGGCCCAAGGCAGGGGGGCCCCTTAGAAGTCAGTTTTCTATACATACATATACATTAATCAGAGTATGGCTTATTTTGTTTAAGTTTTAAGTGTTTTTTTATGATAAAAATGCAATACCACACCCATTTGTATCACTATGGTATTTGGTATGGGGGCCCAAGCAAGATGATTTTTACCCAGGGCCCAAAATTTGGTGCTACGCCGCTGATTAAAAATAATAAATGGCAAAAAAATAATAAAAAAACTGCGATCATCCTCGAGATGTTTCTACAACTTGTTTGGAGTCTACTTTAATAAAATTCAGTTGACTGGACATGACTTGGAAAGGCACACACCTTCGTTTATAAGGTCCCACAGTTAACAGTGCATGTCAGAGCACAAACCAAGCCATGAAGTCCATGGAATTGTCTACAGACCTCCGAGATAGGATTGTGTTGAGGCACAGATCTGAGGAAGGGTACAGAAACGTTTCTGCAGAATTGAATGTCCCAATGAGCATGGCCTCCATCATCTGTACATGGAAGAAGTTTGGAACCATCAGGACTCTTCCTAGAGCTGGCAATCCCGCCAAACTGAGCGATCGGGAGAGAAGGGCCTTAGTCAGGGTGTGACAAAGACCTCGAAGGCCACTCTGTCAGAGCTCCAGCGTTTCTCTGAGGACTCGGAGAGAGGAGAACCTTCCAGAAGAACAACCACCTCTGCAGCACTCCACCATCCAGGCCTGTATGGTATTTTTTTGCATTTGTTTATTTTTAATAAATTTACAAAGATTTCAAATAATCTTCTTTCATGTTGGCATCATGAGGTATTGTTTACAGAATTTAGGGAAAAATATGAATTTAATCCATTTTGGAATAAGGCTGTAACATAACAAAATGTGGAAAAAGTGAAGCGCTGTGAATACTTTCCGGATGCACTGTTTCGTGTCACATTTAGTCTAAAGAATTATCAGCATTCCAAATGCAAACCACAAGGCTAATGAAGTCTTGTGACAATCAAAATGACAATCTCGGCATACATTTTCAAAAATATCTGGGGCAAATCTACTAAAGTTACAGCACACACATGTAAGATAAAGGGAGGAATCTCAAATTGAATTTTTTCAAAGGCATTTTATTAAACCGCCTTGAGAATTTGTTTTCTGTGATGTGATTTCTCTCTCATTGTTCTTCTTCTGCCTGTTTTTTCTTTTCTTCATTCTTTTCAATTAAACTTGTTTCATTTGAGCAGAGCCTTCTGTACACAGTGCTAAAAAGAAACCAAAGGAGGACTCACCTGTCTGTCCAGCTTCTGTTGTCGCAGGTTCGTTCCCTCATCATCCAATGTGCTGCAGAAGCACAAAAACAAGATTAAATGGGGAAAGCACACAAAAAAAGAAGTGCCACAGCAAGAGTAGCACCAACAGAGATACGATTCAAACAAGCTTTTGTGCCCACAAAGATACAGCCACTACCAAGAGATGAATACAGTAAAAGAAAAATATAAGCATCAATGATTTTGCATGGGGGACCCTACTGTTCATGTTCATCAGTACAAGTCTGCTGCACAGAACATGCCAGAGAGAGAGAGAGAGAGAGAGAGAGAGAGAGAGAGAGAGAGAGAGAGAGAGAGAGAGAGAGAGAGAGAGAGAGAGAGAGAGAGAGAGAGAGAGAGAGAGAGAGAGAGAGAGAGAGAGAGAGAGAGAGAGAGAGAGCTTTTCATAAATCACATTCTTGATATTTTACACTGCTGTGTACTTTTTTTCATTATTGTGGGTGATTTGTAGATTTTCCATACAAAAATTCTTAGTATTTTACAATGTACATTTACAATATACTTTACACAGCCGTACTGCACAGTTCAAGTATGAAGAAGGTCAATGACGCTTTCGAGGTAGTTTTAAAGAGTCTTACAGTATTTTAATCATGCCCTAAACAGTTTTTGTATTCACATTTTAAGTGTCATTAAAGTCACCATTTTTCAGGTCCGAAATGACTGCACAAGGGTTATAAAAGAGCTGATGTTTAGAGACTTTAGTACAAAAATAAATAAAATCACAGCAATTGATCTCCATTTTATGGCCATTAAACCTAGAATCTGGTCAGAAGAACAGTATATAAATGGTACATACACTGTAAAAAATTATTTAGAAAAAAAGTTACCTGGTTGCCTTAACATTTTGAGTTCATTAAAATAAAAATTTTGGGTTAATACAATAAACAATAAACTCAAAATTTAAAGGCAACCAGGTTACTTACTTTTTTAAGTTAAACCAACAAAAACCAACTTTTTTTTTACAGTGTATAGACATTTTTTTTAAAGGACACAGTGTGCTGCTGTGTTGATCATGCCTCTGACTCATTGTCCTCTTTTAGGTCCTGTGAGGAGGGAGGTCTGTAGTGATGCCTTTGTGCTCTGCCTGTCCCTGCTCTCGTTCCCTTTAATAAGCTATGACACATTCACTCCAGATCCCCCAATGCATTTCTGATGCCTGTTATTGCTGAGCCAAAAGCTGTGTTAATTAAATGGCAATGGAAGGCCTCCTCTGTGGCTGTGGTGGGTCATGCGGAGATAAGTAGTCTGACAGATCAAGGGTGGTGTGGAAAAGGGTTTATGCTATGTAATCTGTAATGCACATCCAGGGGTAGCTTTCAACATCTGGTAGGAACATATTTAACAATCAGAATAGATGCACAGATACAAATACTGTTTAGAAATCAAGAATTCTGCTATCTTTTCTATCTGTTTAGATTTGGCTTCCCTCTGGAAATCGTGAGACAGCAAAAAAAAAAAATCATTATAAAATTTTCAGCAGTTTGGGTTCAGAACACCACAGGCCTTTTACTCATTTTATTGTTGACATTATAAAACAATAATTTATAAGTATTTTTGTACACTATAAAAAGTAACACTCAGCTAGAATAACAGACTTACAGAAAGACACATAGATATTTAGATATAATTATAGATAAAACGACAGGACAGAGCAGTAGGTACAACAATAGACAAAATGATAGGACAGACAGACAGATTATACTATCTATTATACTCTCTCTCTCTCTCTGCTCAACATTTTCACTCTCTAGGAACTGACAGCACCGACACCATTTTTTTTTTTATCACACATGGGCACGAAAATACATGCCCATGGGCTATGAGCATACTCATTCAAAAATACAGACACCTATTCAGTCCACAGTCCACAAACCGCAGGATCCAGAAATAGTATCGAGTGCGATTCATAATCACACTCATAAAGCTAAAACACATACATGCACACATACACAAAGCACAGAGCCTAATGTCAGCAGTCAAGGGTGTCAGTTCCCATCAGATTGGCAGATAATGACATAAACAGAGCGGTTATAATGAGGGTCAACAAGAGATGAGAGATAAATTGATATGTGCTGACAGCTGCCTGCAATGTGCAGGGGAATTACTCTCTCTCACCATCAAGCTTCTCTGATGACAGTGACAATTTACTTTGTGTCTATTATTGTGTATATGCATGTGGGTGTTTAACTGTATGCGTGTACTGGAATCAGTAACATTTGCTGATTTCTATTCTTTACTTTTAACTGTTAATTCTCAAATAAAACGGTAACACATTACAATATTTGTATTACAACAGGTTGTATTAGTTTACATTAGTTAATGCATTTTTAACATGACCTAACCATGAACACATCTGTTCAGCATTAGTTAATCTTTGTTAACGTTAGTTAATACAAATATAGCTGTTTTTTTTATTGCAGTAAAAACAAGGAGCAAAATTACATTAGACAAGAGACTGCAAGAGACTTTTCTTCACTAAATGTCTTTTTTTAAGTTGCTTGATCATACAAATAAAAAGTTACATTGTGATTATGTCTCTCACAGTGGACATGCACCTACGATGACAATTTTAGACCTCTCCATGATTTCTAAGTAGGAGAACTTGCAAAATAGCAGGGTGTTCCAAATACTTATTTTCCTCACTAATATATATATATATATATATATATATATATATATATATATATATATATATATATATATATATATATATATATATATATATATATATATATATATATATATATATATATGTTTTTGTTTTGGGTTTTTTTGGCCAATATACATTCATGCAGTACAAATGAAAGTGTATACTTTACACAGCACTACTGCACAGTTCAAGTATGAAGAAGGTCAATGACACTTTCAAGGTAGTTTTAAAGAGTTTCTATGGATTTACGTCCGTAATTTTTTGTTAGTCTTTTTTTCTCTGTTTTTTTCTCTGCATTCTTTTTTTCTCAATGCTTTCCACCTGCAATAATACAAATACAGTATCTGCTACTAAGTGCGTCACAGAAAAACAAAAAAAGTAAAAACTCGACATTGATCAATTCAGGGATCTGGACAATTTCCTCAGACTGTTAATTTTTTCAGTCTATCCAAGAACATTTGACCAAAGAAAATTTTAAAACACTTGCCAAAAGTATTGGGACACCCCTCCAAATCATTGAATTCAGATGTTCCAATAACTTCCATGGCCAAAGGTGCATAAAATCAAGCAAATGTCAATAACAGTAACTCAGCCACGAAGTGGTTGGCCACATAATAAAAAATTAAAATAAACACAGAGCAGGTCAGTGCATGCTAAGGCACACAGTGCACAGAAGTGGCCAATTTTCTGCAGAATACAGACCTCCAAACTTTGTGTGGTTTTCCATGGCCAAGCAGCTGCATCCAAGCCTTATATCACCAAGTGCAATGCAAAGCGTCAGATCCTGATTAGTAAAGTATGCTCACACTGGAGAGCATTGGAGACTGTAGTAGCATTCTGTAGTAAAATATCCAAAAACCACTAGGCCAGTGTTATATATTTTGTTCAGTTGAGTACCTACAATATCCCAAATGTTTCAAAATATTTGTAAATTGTGAGAAAATTGCTATTTTAACTAAGGACTGGGACGTTTTTAGCATAGCGTCTGAGGAAGTCGCCTGCCAATCGCGTCATATCTGCGCTACCCTCGGTTTCAGGTTTTATTTGGCAGGAGCGCTTTACTCTTAGCAGTGTGAAAAAGTGAACGCATGGAGTAACGTCATAACATCATTTTCAACACACTTAAATGTATCTAATATGATAAACAGAGCTGCATTACCTCATAATCATAACCGGAAGAGCAGAAATACTGCAGGCGCCCGGCGAATGTGTCCCGTCCCATCATAATAAAAGCCCCGGTGTTCGCGAGGTGGGTATTTGTGTAACAATCTCTCCAGCGGCCGTGCTCAGCTCCACGACACTCAGTCCTGCTCTGCTTCACACTACAGTAATGTTAATAACCGCATGCATGAACATGATTTCTGCCTGAGTCCTATTTTCCACCGGCTGTGAGGGGAAGACCACATGTCCCAAGATGCTGCGCTCAAACTTGGCGTCATCAAACTACGCATTTGTTTTGAATAGTTGACCTCTAGTGGACAGAAAGTTGCATAGTGCACCTTTTAAGTTCATGTGCATATAAAGGCAGACGCCCCTTTTGGCAATATAGTGTGTTTAATAGAATTTAAAAAATGCTGTTGATGTCATTTGTCTTATCTGGACAAAATTCTTACAGTGTAATAGTATCTGGAAATTTTAAGGACTTTAAAAAAAAGCATGTGTTCTTTAAGTATGTGCACGCTAGCATGACAACACTCAAATGGAAATTAGGCAATGGTAAATTTCTTTCCATGTTTGTGGATAAAAAGGTCATTAACCCCCATGTGTAGGGCCTGCGACCTACAATCGCAAACCGGCCCTCAAATAAACTGGAAAGGGCTGTGAAATTAGTGCTTGTGATACAATCTCAGCTCTTCCAGCACAATCTCTAAGCGCTATACATTTTCCATCGCAAGCCCCATCTGCAGGAAAGAAGATGCCCATCACACCAGGAAAACAAATGCCATGAAGGGTCAAATGGCACTGTTGACTGAGAGAGAGATAAGAGAAGGACACATTTGCTGCCTGCGCTCACTGCTATCACAAAAGGCCGAGATCCAGATCTTGCTGCATTACCATTCTTCCTGTAAGCAAGACACTTAATTGCAGATCTCCCTCTAATTATTGACCTGTTTTCAAAAATAAAACAGAAAAAGTTTTTTAAAAAGTTTAAAATAAATATGCATGGTATTCTAATTAAAACTAAAATTAAATCGATGGGGGGGGACCTTATAGGTGTCATGAACTGTCTTTTTTTTTTTTATACTGTTGTCTGAGGTCAACTAATGATGTTTGTGTGGTTTTTACATTCAAAAACATCATAACTAATGATGTTTAGTATACAAATACAATACACTGTACGCAATACTGTTATGAACCTCGCTTTCAACGTGTTCGCTGGGAAGGGGCCAAGCAAAAAGTATACGCAACCAGTGGTGTAGTCTAGATTTTTGTAGTGAGTATACTGTGATTCTTTCCCCTCCCCCCATAAAGCATGGGAGCTTTACTGTATCTTGAAGATTGTTGTCTTCTGAGTTTCGGAGTTTTTACACTGGCAGTTTAGTTCAGAACAGGGCATAGTTCTTATGAAAAATTGGTAATGTGAAAGCTGTCATGCGGACCTGGGAGCGCACCAGAACCACACCATACCTGGAGGAGGAATATAGCGCGGCCCCTTTAAGAGATGCGCGTCCCCCATTTAATTGCCTGTATTTTGTGTGTGTGTGTGCAGAGAAAGAGGGACTTGGAACGCTTTTGTTTAGAAAAGTAAACTGCATATTCGTTTTGGCCGATTGCAATGTATTTAGTTCAATAAAACCTGTAATGTAAGCCGTAATGGTGTTAATGATTTACCTTAGATATGAGCGAGTGAGCTTCAGTGCATCGCGCTCAGACTGCAGAGGTGCTCGTGTAAAAATCAGGACGCAGCGAATAATTGATCAAAGTGCAGAAAAGTTGCCGTGATTGGTCGAAATTGCGAGTCACACTGGATTTTCTGTAACGTCCGTGTCATCTGCTACAGCTGAAGTGTCAAGCGAGCTGCTGTGGCTTTGGGGGCAGGCTTCCGAAAACACTCAAAGAGTCAAAAACGTTAGTGATTCGCAATCGAAACCACAGTCTGTTCGCAACACAGACGTGGTGAATTTATGAATGAAAGTTCTGTCACAAAACGATATTGTTACGTATCCTCACGCTTTTTTTAGTGGGTATACGGAAATCCTTGTCCTTTCCTAGTGGGTATACGGCGTATACCTGCGTATCACGTAGACTACACCACTGTACGCGACACAAAAAGGCATTTTGACTATTTATTGACGATACCACTGCACTCACGTGTCACCGTTTAGGCAAATGGTGAAATGAATCAAAATCAGCTCACTGGCACAAATATTACCAAATATAACAATGGCTTGTTAGCTAATATTACCGGCTTGACATCAGGATCGATCATTCAAACGCAGCCTGTCATCCGCGGCGGCCATAGCTGACAATCCGTGAAAAGTTCAAACGGCTGATGACATCAGCGGGGGGTACCGCACCGACACATCGCTGGGCCTCTGAGGCGGTCTATCACTACACATCAAAGTTTGATTGGCTGATGACCTACGTCAGTCAAAACTATGGTCCAATGGAAAATAGCAGCTTCAATGGAAGGCAAGGTATTCTACTAGTGCTGGTCCTCAGAGCTGTGATGCGTTTAGATCATGGTTTAGATGATGACATATGGATATGGAAAATACAGCTCACAAAAAATAAGTACACTCTTTTATATGTATATATATATATATATATATATATATATATATATATATATATATATATATATATATATATATATATATATATATATATATATATATACACACATGGCGGATATATATATATATATATATATATATATATATATATATATATATATATATATATATATACACACACACACACACACACACACACATACAGTCTTGTTCAAAATAATAGCAGTACAATGTGACTAACCAGAATAATCAAGGTTTTTCGTATATTTTTTGTATTGCTACGTGGCAAACAAGTTACCAGTAGGTTCAGTAGATTCTCAGAAAACAAATGAGACCCAGCATTCATGATATGCACGCTCTTAAGGCTGTGCAATTGGGCAATTAGTTGAATTAGTTGAAAGGGGTGTGTTAAAAAAAAGTCCCTCTGTTAAAAAAAAGGCATGTGCAGAAGAGGTTACAATTTGCCAAAGAACACATCAACTGGCCTAAAGAGAAATGGAGGAACATTTTGTGGACTGATGAGAGTAAAATTGTTCTTTTTGGGTCCAAGGGCCACAGGCAGTTTGTGAGACGACCCCCAAACTCTGAATTCAAGCCACAGTACACAGTGAAGACAGTGAAGCATGGAGGTGCAAGCATCATGATATGGGCATGTTTCTCCTACTATGGTGTTGGGCCTATTTATCGCATACCAGGGATCATGGATCAGTTTGCATATGTTAAAATACTTGAAGAGGTCATGTTGCCCTATGCTGAAGAGGACATGCCCTTGAAATGGTTGTTTCAACAAGACAATGACCCAAAACACACTAGTAAACGGGCAAAGTCTTGGTTCCAAACCAACAAAATTAATGTTATGGAGTGGCCAGCCCAATCTCCAGACCTTAATCCAATTGAGAACTTGTGGGGTGATATCAAAAATGCTGTTTCTGAAGCAAAACCAAGAAATGTGAATGAATTGTGGAATGTTGTTAAAGAATCATGGAGTGGAATAACAGCTGAGAGGTGCCACAAGTTGGTTGACTCCATGCCACACAGATGTCAAGCAGTTTTAAAAAACTGTGGTCATACAACTAAATATTAGTTTAGTGATTCACAGGATTGCTAAATCCCAGAAGAAAAAAAATGTTTGTACAAAATAGTTTTGAGTTTGTACAGTCAAAGGTAGACACTGCTATTTTTTTGAACACACCCCTTTCAACTAATTGCCCAATTGCACAGCCTTAAGAGCGTGCATATCATGAATGCTGGGTCTTGTTTGTTTTCTGACAATCTACTGAACCTACTGGTAACTTGTTTGCCACGTAGCAATAAAAAATATACTAAAAACCTTGATTATTCTGGTTATTCACATTGTACTGCTATTATTTTGAACAAGACTGTATATATACATATATATAACCAGAATGCAACCAGCGGCAACCAGAATGATTCTCTCGATCACAGGCCTCGTAAACGTCTTTATCAAACAAACACAATCCCTGCGTCCCAATTCGCATACTATCCATACTAAATAGTACTCGAAAATAGAATTAGTATGTCCCAAATCGTAGTATGTTAAAAGAGTATTCCAAACATACCCGGATGGTTTACTATTTCCGGTCAGAATTCGAAATACAGATCGACACACACAGATCGAGGATTCGATTAGAACTACAAACGTGGATAAAAAGTGTTAAAAACTACAAACATGGCGGATGTGCGAGTCCGACGTATAAGTAGAGAAGTTTAGATAAAGGGGTTTGAGTGACCAACTATCAGTATTTAACCTGACAAAAATATATTTATTCAGTGTTGTCCACATTATATTTCACCTGCAGCAGCATTGTGAACTTTTGTAATGACACATTTGTCTATTATCTTTTAAATGCATCATTATATTTAAACTGCAAACACATGAGGAGAGTCTCTGCATTAAAGACCAACAAATGACAGATCAACGTGAGGCTACATTTCTCTCCCATACGGTAGGAGATTAATCTGAATGTGGAAAATTTGACGCATCTGCTGATGATTGACAGCCTGGTCTCATCGTTAATACGTAGGTATTAATACGTTACTTTCAAAGAGACTAAACGTACGTCTTAGTACATTTGGAGAAGTGCTAAAATGTAAAATATAGACGTATTTGCAACATTTAAACGTAGTATTATTACATTTTTACAGCTAAAAAAAGTAAAATATTTACGAATCCATCATGAGATCTTTTTTTTTAAGAATACAAAACTTTATACTGGTAAAAACATTTTTTTTTTGTTATATCAAAGATATCTATATAATTTCCCTTTGACCATTTTATTGATTAATGTACGATCCCTTAACGCTACCCCAAACCTAAACCTACCAATTTAATACAGAATATAAAGAAAATAAAAGGTAAAACATTGGAAAATGACGATTTTGATTACAATATAGCATTAAAAAAATATTTTGAACGGCTAATCCTACACTTACCCTTAAACCTACCCATTAGCATTTATTAAAACAACGTACTGTTATAAATCAAAGCATAACAGACAGACCAGTGTAAATCACAATAATTTATTTATTGCAAAAATGTCAAAAGCGGTACCAAAAGTAGTTCAAATGAAGATGTGTTGCAGTCGCAGTCCTCTCTGGTGGTATATAACGTTAATAGTTTTGTATGAGGTACAGAGCCGAATGTTAGCTATTAATCAAGGAAAATATTAATCCGGCTTCTCTCCGTGAAGTTGCGCGTTTCCCATTTCAAATACAAATCGACTGAAACACGGCATGTCAAAATCTGTGACGAAGCAGGCGAGAGCCAATGAGCGTTCGATGCCACTGCCGTAAATCATGTCGTAACGCTTCATGAGGGCGCGTTTTTTAAAATTTGAATTCACAAAGAGCGCGAGATTTGATGTTTACCGTCGCGCTACTGAGAGGAGATGAAGACTAATGGAAGGCTAATGGATTTGTTTCTCGCAAACATATGGATTCTAATGATTTGGATTACAGCGAGCGAATAAAGTGTTGTGTTTTGTGAATTGATGTTGTGTTTTGGTGTATCTTGTGATCGCCAGTTGCTGAATAGGAGAAAATGCCTTTTTATGTCTCACAGCAAACAACAAGCTAAATACTACAAAATGGTTGGCAAGAATGTTATTCATCTGACGGTCTTCTTTTAACATTATCTAGTCATCCGAAATGAGTTTGTAGCAGAAGTCACGAGAGCAAAATGTTATTTTATATTTCTGTTATTTTATATTAGGTTGATTAACTTAGTAAAATGCATTTAATAAATGTGGCTGAAAACATGTATTGATGTGACTATTGGATATAAAATAAACAATATTAATGCCACGATTTATGGGAGCTGGTGGCTGGTAACTTACACGTTCACACTTGGATACGTAGATAATTTACATTTTTGTGCTGTCAATACGTCAATATTGTACATTTTAGTACTGTTAATAAGTCAGTATTGTACGTTTTATTGTGTGTGAAAACGTTAGTAAATGTACGTGTAGTAGAATCACACTTAACGTAAAAATACTCACGTATTTTCATGAGATCACGTTGTGATTGACAGGGCAGTTAAACGGTGATGGGATGCACGTAACTAAGCGACAGAAGTAGTATGTCCCGAAGCTTGCATACTTTTCTGCTAGACCCTCAAAACTATATACTTTTTCTTCACAAAAACAGTACATACTTTTAGGATGTAGTATATAAGTAGGTGAATTGGGACGCAGCAAATGATTTATTTGTCATCGACCAGCGATTGATTGGACTATTATTTTTATATAACACATAGCCCGCAACGCACCGCCCTTCAGATGCTAACTCGAGAGAGAGAATAGCAGAACAAGAATGGAATATAAAGAGATTCATTGACCTTCGGGGATTTGCAAGCCCTTGCCCATACGTGTCTGAGTCTAGCGTGCTAAAGTTAAGCTCTGTTAGACACATACACATAAGCAAAACAATCTATAACAATGCAATACTATTACATATAAACACACATTTTACTCACATAAGTGTGTTGCACCATTCCTGTCGGATCCAAATCCAGCATTGACCAGATATTTGTTTACAAACAATTCTGCAGTGAACACTACTGTCTTCCCCACGTCAGCTGGGACTTCATTAAAAATAAAGTTCAACCACACATTCCTAATATTAGGATCCGAAGGAAACTTATGCAACGACTGTTCTTCCACAAACAGGAATAGCGCAATATCTTAATCTTTCTCGGCATGTTTATTGTTGTTGACCAGCTAGCACAAGCCCTTCATTAGTCGGTGTGCTAGGCTACTGAATTAGAAGCACTGTAGAGGTGGTGTTTTGAAGCGCAATGACGTAAGTATGAATCACAGGACCATTTGTTGAGCCTGGTGTCTATAAAAGCTTTTCTTTGACTAACAACGAAGTTTTCAGCTCTGAAACTTACAGGATCTTCTTATATTACCATGACCTTTTATATATCAAAAGCTCAAGGGAAAGTTGATTTCTCAATTCATCACCCCTTTAACATAACCTGTAGAAAAAAAGAAAAAAAACATCTTAAGCACACAATAATGTAAGTGGACTTTTTATTTTTAAAATTGCACCTTTGAATGATTACATAATTGTGGCATCCGTAATTGAAACCACAATTACAAACTGAATTTGTAATTGAATTACACATATAATCAGTAATATTATCGATATGACTACACAGACACTCAGACTGATTAAAATGACACTATTGCCATTTCAGAGCTGCTATACAGCAGAATTTTACATTTGTCTCATATTTGATAGCTTGCATTACTGATTCTGTTATTTTTCTGTTTATTAAGCTGCTTTGAAACAAATAATTAAAGCACTATAATACATTTGAAATAAAGTGCTAAAGGTGACCTGACTTCGCAAGGCTAATCTCTGCCCGATTCCTAATTATTTTATGAGACAAAAAAACAAAACAAAAGATTGATCATCAGTGTTATAGGAAACCATCAAAACACCTATATGCTCACAGGTTGCTCTATAGCAAAGGATATTTCATGGAGTTGTCAGTTATGTTTCTATAATTAAAATGGATAAAATACAGTCAAATGTGGATATCCTCTAGAATAAATTGATTTTAGAATCTAATGAGAAATGTTCATAGTGAAATCACTGACAAATTGCAGACTTAGATTTGTTGGCAAAGAAAGACAGAATGCTTTGAGACGTTGACATTGATGTGGGATTTCAGGGTCTTTTCCTCAGGAGACTTAAATGGGCTATATTATTTTCATTATTTGCACATCCTTATTTCGCTCTAAACCCGTTTAACTTTCGCTGTTTTGCTGAACACAGAAGATATGTTCTATTTGTTAATCCAATGAAAGCCATGTGGTCCAGTGTCGTCAATGGGATCTTGTTCTGTGTTCCTCAGAAATGAATTCTTACAAGTTTGGAATGACATAAGAGTGAATAAATGACAGTATATTCAAAAGGTTCAAATCACACTCCTTTTAATCCCACTAATGACTACGACAAATAAGTGAGAGCTACAGTATCATTTGAGATTTTCTTTTTTTCCGGGTTCAGATGAAACAAATGACTCATGTATGCATCTCTTAAAACAAGAATTTCCATTACGGTTTCCTTGAGCTCTTCCAGTGCCAAAGCTTGTTAGATTTCTCAAATCCATTCAGGTCACAATCACAGACCTCACACACAGGAAACTGGGGTGTGGGAGAGGGCAGATCTTCACAAACAAAACACACTCCCATAGAGACAGCCTTAGACCCTCCAGGGGAGATTGAGCAGTACCTTTAGCTCCCTGCAACAAGCGGCAAGTGCTCCCTGATGTAATCTTTCAAAGAAAGAGTGGAGGAAAGTAGGCTTGTAACTTATAGCAACCAAGAGCCAATGAGAGAGCAGAGGAGGCAGTGCAGCCATGACAATGAGGCAGCAGCAAGTCTAACATAAAGCAAAAGCATGGTTATGTTACTGTATACAGTGATAATCACTGACCATACCAGATGGAAAAATATAAAGCAAAATATATGCAAAGAATTTTAAATTATGAGAAATTTGCCATATTAGGGTAAAGACTACAGTAAAGTACAGTACAGTAAAGACTATAATATACTGTTTAAAAGTAATATTCAGCAAGCATTCAAAAGATAAAAAATTACAGTAAAGACATTTACAGTGCTGTTAAATAAATGCTGTTTTTTAAAACTTTCAATTCAAAGAATTTAGTTCACATACATATTAAGCAGCACAACTGTTTTAATACTGATAATAAGAAGCGCACCAAATCATCATATTAGACTGATTTCTGAAGGAACATGTCACTGAAGACTGGAGTGATGGTTGATGCATTTAATTTAAAAATATATTAAAATAGAAAACAGTCCTATTAGATTGTAATTTTTTTTTAAAATAGTACTGTTTTACTAGCCTAGAAATCTAGACGCACCCTAGCGGCAGCAAATTTAATCTGCCCGCGAGTGTCTTCTAGCAATTCTCAATACCCTTCTGAGCTGTAAATGCCAAACTCTTGACGGGCCAATCACATCGTGTATAGAGCCGGTGGGCGGGGCTTAACATAATGATGGCCAAGTTGCGCTTGCGTGCTTCTAGTAAACACAGAAACTGGCGAACGGTGGCCTTTCAAATCAGCTTTGAACGCGACTCTGGAAGACTTGGGAGTTAAGCTTTTGGAATGGCACTGGAAGGAATGGCACTGAAGTCATTCTTAAGAAGGGAAGATGTGTTCGGGGTTTTGCTGACCGGATACGGCTAATGTTTAATCTATCAACAAGCTCTGCTTCACCTTCGTTGCTCTGGTTGTTTGTAGCGCTATTCTATCGCGTGCAGAGGGAGTTTGAAAGACAACCGTTTATCCCGCCCCTCGGATTGAGCCCTGTCAATGGTGAGTTTCCAGACCAAACATCTTGATGTGGGTCTGGCTTGTCAGGCTACTGTTTTACTGTATTTTTGATCAAATAAATACAGCACCCATATTTACACCTTCACACCTTTTTGGGAAAATAAACCACAATGTAGTACAAAACATAACTGAAACATTACCCGTTCTAACTTCAAATTCTTACAAATCTCAACAAAATCTCATCTATGCCAACCATCTAAAAAAGCACTACCTTAGTCAAAAAAAAAAAAAATTAAGTTCTCAAAAAGCATAAAAACACATATACAAGATCAACATAAACACAGTCATAAGGCAAGGTGTAGTGACAATGCAGCAGTGGCAGTTACATCAACTGGCTCTGGTAGCCATTGGTCCATCTTTATCATTAAGTCCTGTACTAGCTATTATGCCAGACCAGCTGATATAAACAAAACCACAGCAGCAACTACACAACTGGACACTCACATACTATCCCTGAGCGCTGCATGAGAGTACGAGAGATAACAGACAAGGACGAGAGAATCACCTTTGTCACCTTTGTAGCCCTGCCAGCATTATCCATTCATCATCCTCTGTCCCCTATCAAAGGCATCTATCTTCTCCAACCAAACACACATGCAAGCGGATAAACGGACAAACAGATGTACCTGTAAGGGATCCAGTCAGATGAGTGTTTGGAGCTCATATCTGAGCGCGTTGAACGGATTTCGAGCGAAGCGGTGTAGGACAGCAGCAGCGATGCCAACAACAGAGCTCAAGCAGCCCAACCATCCCATGCACTTCTGTCTCCGCTATCTACAGATCTAGAGTCTCTTCCATTCACACAACCCCTGCCTGCAGTCTGCAACGGGTCCTTTTCATCATGAGCCGGGCTCAGCTGCCTTGCTGTGAATCTGGTTCCCTCGTCATGTGACGTTTGTTCACAATCCCTCGTGTTTTATACTCTTGCGTTCACCTTCACCGCATGTCTCTCGTCATCGTCTTATACACTGCTCTGTATACTGTGGCTCTCGCTCTCCTCAACTGCGCCTTGTGCCGACTGCCTACTTCCCTCCCCTCTCTCCCTCTCGCGTTTGCTCTCTCTCTTTCAGACCACTGTCATTATAACCTTACACACAGCACACACACTAAGAAGGGGAGAACATATAAGAGTGAATCCCTTTTGTCTAGCTGCTTTGATGTTCGTCACGATGCTCCGCTGGTCCATCGCACTCGCGCACACACACAGATATACACACGGGCTCTGAAAAGCGGGAGCCTCAAATGTGTTTTCTGAACCATGATTTATTCATCCCTTCATTCAGCGCCTGGCTCATTAACATGGGACAGAGCAGCGCAGTTGTAATTGTCTTTGATTTAACATGCTGAATCCAAACTCAGCACACCATTTTGTCTTTGTTTATTGGCTTTCCTCTTTTTTAGTCCCTTTGGTACTTCACTCAGCTAAATGAGGGTCTGACTTCATATACATATTTTAATATCAGCATTATCACACCACCTTCATTAGCTGCCGGAAGGAACAAAGGTATATGAACTCATCACTATTGTGGATGTTGCATTTTAATGCTAAAATGTCAAAATGATATTCAGAATTCAAAAATGCTACATGACTTCTGCAATATTTATGGTAAATTTAAGCTAAAATAATGGAGTGGTGCCTTTAATCTAAATGAAAAGCAATTTTCTTCAGCATCCTGTATGGTTTTAAATTATTTGTCCTTCCGTATTTGTGTCAAGTGCACTCCTCTGAGCTTTTGTGTTACTCAGTCTGTACCATCCTTAAGCAGCCTGAAGTGTATTCTGTTTTACTGTGTATCTGCTTTCTCATCTTTCCTCTGGACTCCCTCATCTTAGTGTCACACTTAGTCATGTTGATTTAGCGCACACTCTTCCTTGACCAATAAAATGCTACTGGTGCTTTGTGTGTGTGTGTTGATTTTGCTGTTTATTTAAACCAGAATCAACAAGGAAACAAGTAAAAATGGAGCAGATTATTTGAGGAAATAGTATGATTTATGAAATGTAAAGTCATAAATCACAATTTGTTTAGATTAAATTGTATGCAATTTAAAGCAGGGCAGAAAACCCACTGAAAATAAGTACATACGTATAAATAAGTACAAACAGAAAATGTGCGCTGCACTAATAAAATTAGTGCAGTTAAAAAGAATTTGCGTTAACACGTTATTAACACGTTCATTTTGACAGCCCCAATTTTTATTGGCTGAAGTGCCAAGCACAGGTTGCCCGAAAATGCCACGCCCCTTACCATTAAGGGCAGAAGTCACATCTGCAATGCAATTATCTAATCAACCAATCACATGGCAGTTGCTTCAATGCATTTAGGGGTGTGGTCCTGGTCAAAACAATCTCCTGAACTCCAAACTGAATGGCAGAATGGGAAAGAAAGGTGATTTAAGCAATTTTGAGTGTGGCATGTTTGATGGTGCAAGACAGGCCGGTCTGAGTATTTCACAATCTGCTCAGTTACTGGGATTTTCACGCACATCATTTCTAGGGTTTACAAAGAATGGTGTGAAAAGGGAAAAACATCCAGTATGCGGCAGTCCTGTGGGCAAAAATCCCTTGTTGATGCTAGAGGTCAGAGGAGAATGGGCCGACTGATTCAGACTGATAGAAGAGCAATGCAACCATGCAGAACCTTGAGGCAGATGGGCTACAACAGCAGAAGACCCCACCGGGTACCACTCATCTCTACTACAAATAGGAAAAAGAGGCTACAATTTGCACAAGCTAACCAAAATTGGACAGTTGAAGACTGGAAAATGTTGCCTGGTCAGATGAGTCTTGATTTCTGTTGAGACATTCAGATTCAGCATTTGGTGTACACAGAATGAGAACATGGATCCATCATGCCTGGTTACCACTGTGCAGTCTGGGGTGGTGGTGTAATGGTGTGGGGGATGTTTTATTTGCCCACTTTAGGCCCCTTAGTGACAATTGGGCATCGTTTAACTGCCACGGCCTACCTGAGCATTGTTTCTGACCATGTCCATCCCTTTATGACCACCATGTACCCATCCTGATGGCTACTTCCAGCAGGATAATGCACCATGTCACAAAGCTTGAATCATTTCAAATTGGTTTCTTGAACATGAGAATGAGTTCACTGTACTAAAATGGCCCCCACAGTCACCAGATCTCAACCCAATAGAGCATCTTTGAGATGTGGTGGAACGGGAGCTTCGTGCCCTGGATGTACATCCCACAAATCTCCATCAACTGCAAGATGCCATCCTATCGATATGGGCCAACATTTCTAAAGAATGCTTTCAGTACCTTGTTGAATCAATGCCACGTAGAATTAAGGCAGTTCTGAAAGTGAAAGGGGGTCAAACACAGTATTAGTATGGTGTTCCTAATAATGCTTTAGGTGAGTGTATTTTAGACACAATATTGTCTGCTTTTGCTTAATTTTGCCAACGAAAATATTACGTATAAAGCCAGAGCATAACTGCTGTGCATCTCTGAGCAACACAAAGTGGTGTTTAATTTCTGAATGAATCCACAGTGTGACTTTCTTTATGAATGGGCTGTTGAATTATTAACCCTGAAAAAAACAAACAGTGTAATATTAGGCCTAAATTAGGTTGCCAAATTAGGCCTGGCTCTATGAAACTTCCTCGCAATATTATGTAGATCACAATGTTAAAATTCAATATCTCAGTGAGAGAGTCAATCTGTGGTATTGGTTTCCATTTCTTTAATGCGATGTACTTCTCATAGAAGGAGCTCTAACCTCACTAAGAAACATCCATTTCCTAAGGCAACTTTGTATTGATATCGCAATATGAGACCATCAACACTGATGGTATACAAATATATCTAATTTCAAACATTTAACTAATAAAAAAAGGAACTTATATCTGTGCAATTATTTTGGGCCACATGACACCATTTTCACTATGAAAGGAATATGAATAATATGAAAGGAAGTCACTGCTATTTTGCTTTCAGACAAAAGAACTAAAGCTAAAGATCAGCAGAGCATTTGGCCTGCTCTCAACTGGAAACTGATATCACGTCACATATTTGGTGGCCAAAGTTGTTCGTCAGACCTGTAAACCGTCTCTGCAGGGGAACCGAGGTCAACATTCTCCCTAGCAGCGGTCAAAAACAGCAAACACAGTGGGATGTTGCTGGATCATACGCACTCCGCTACGCTCCGGCAGAGGGAGAGCAGGTGGAAAAGCAGCATGGCTGGTAAATATTTGATGGTACTGCAAGCCGTATGAAGTCACACTATACCGAGCTCGTCGCCTGGGATCCATTAGATCCATTAGTAAAAACCTATGGCCACAGTGCCTAAAATTATGTAGCCTATCATCAAGCTGAGCTAACAGCATGCGCACACTGCTAACTCGATTGGCCAAGTCCCCTAAGAGAGTCAATATAGTGTGACACTTGCACAAATGCTAAGTAGTTATTGGCTTTTTTGATGCACTGTAGCGCTTTAGTGCTGAGAAGAGCTATGACAGGGGGTCTCTGTGGGGGTCTCTGTGTAGCATGGGGCTAGCAAGCATTGCCAAGGCCGGCGTGCGGGCAGCTGCAGAGCCACAGTATGAAGAGCTTTGTTAATAATGCAGAGACTGCATTAGCCATGCAGGTCACGAGGTGCCAACGGTCGCTGATGAATGAACATAAATCTACACCGCTTTGTGTGTGGGTGAGTATGTGCATGTAAGATCTTTCTTTATTATTCTGATCAAATGACACTGTCACTGACAAGTGAGTATGTCTGTAGTAAAAGCCTTTTTATGCTATTTTGACTGTCAAACGGCAAGTTAATTATAACAAAAATGTCACATTTCACATAGTCTGGCCTCACAGCATTGGCTACCAAATACATTCAGGGTTCTTACTCAAGATTTTGCTCTCTTTTTTACATTCAAAATTTAAAATAAAGTATATTGAGTTTTGATTATATAATATAGTATGGTAATGGTAATGTCATGTGGTTCTGTGGTCTTCTTGGATCTGCAGACCAATGTTTTGAAATAAAATGGTAACTGTGCAGAATATGAATGTGAATGTGACAGAATATATAGGGAGGTGAAGAGTCTTTATCACTCATCTAGATGCTAGTGAAGTGATTTTGCAGGCAGCAAATCTGACGGCACATCCTGACATCCCCTTTGATTACATTATATATTCCTGCTTCTGCACACTATCTTAAACCAATACTAAGGATTTCATTTTTAATTACATTTTTAATTTAATTTTAATTAAATCACAAGAAATCAATACAAAGTAAAACTAAACCTCCATGATACTCTTCAAGGCTTTCTAGCCCCTTGTTTTATGGCAATGGCTTAGAGATTTAAGCTGAAACTGGATCACAGAAGCACAAGCCATTTCAAGCCCATCAGTTCAAATCTAAAACAATCTGATGACCTCTTCATTAAAAAACAGTCAGACGGCAGGGGTTCTCAATGAGAATACAGACCTGTTGTCATCGGGGCCATAATTGTGAGGATAAATATTTACTGACATCTAATTGAGATTGCATTAGCAGTGGCTGGAAATCCCAAATGGGCAGCTGGGCAGTTTGTTGAGGAGGGTCTATGGAAACAGAGGAGTCTTTATTCCAAACGGAGGAGTAAATCTTTATGTGGTGAAGAGTGGCGAGATGTGGAATGGCAAAGAGGAAGTACGAGAAATGTTGGCTGATGGTCTGCATCGATTTCCCCAGATGGAAATAACAGCTCATGCCTGAACAGACTCATCTATAGGGTGACATTTAGATCTCATTCACAGATTACTCATGATAAAAGAGACAGACACAAGAGGTGTAAGCAATAAAAAATACAAAACCCATAAAAAGGACAGAAAGAACTTCAGTATTTCCAATTATCTCACACTCTAATCTAGACGACAGGTTCATGTTCATAATGTCAGTTATTTAGCATAGTTGCGTTAGCTTCGGCTGATAACTACATAGTCTGGCAACAAAAAGCTTCTTTCTGCATTGACAAATATTCAAAAGTCACTTTTTGTATTTTGCTGAAACAAACATTTTGCAATTAAACATTTTAACAAGTACCTGATATGTTATACCAAGGCTCTTAAACTGTGTGGACTTGTATTTCCCCATCTGCTAACTTTTACATTACAGCTCAGGTTAAGAAAGTTGCAAGAAAACATGTTCATGTATTAGGGCTAATCATACGCCAGTGTTTTTGGCTAGTTTCAGCCCGACACAGTTATAATTTTCACGTCCAGTGCCACGTTGTTTAAATAACAAATGCACTTGCACCAATCTGTTCGCCAATGGGCATGCTGGTCTGAAAACAAGGTGTGTTCAGTCGCATTGCTGGCATGTTGCTATTTAGAGGCAACTGAAAATAATTGCACCATTGACCAACAAAAACCTGGTCTTAAGTCAATAGCGCAGTATTTTGCATTATTTAAAGGGTGTGTAAGTAATATGTGCCTATAGGTGAACACAACAACGCATATACACTCTGCTTATAACACACCAAGCCTGCAGTATCCCTCTCAGATACTGAAGCTTTCGCGCCTCGATCGCCGATAAATCATGAAAATAGCCCTATTTGGCATGTTTCACTGCATCATCAGAAATAAAAAACACACAATTAACCAATATGCTTACAAAATCTTTTAGTAATATTTTAAAAAAAGGTTGTCGAATCTCAAAAAATTGTCATTGTATTAAAGGGGGGGTGAAACACTCAGTTTCAGTCAGTGTCATGTCAATCTTGAGTACCTATAGAGTAGCATTTCATCCTGCATATCTCCGAAAAGTCTTTATTTTTTTAATAATTATATAAGAAAGATGCGCTGTTCCGAGTCTTTCCGAAAAAAGCCGAGCGGGTGGGGGCGTGTCGTGTGAGCGGAGCTAAATAATGACGTGTGCAGCAGCGCGCTGTGTGTTGAGTCGAGCTGCGTCATCCCTAACAGCGGGAAAAAAACTTTATTCAAAATAAAAATATGGCTTTTAATCAGATACAGCCATACATCTATGATCCGGAATCAGACCCAGAGGCTGCAGTTGAACAGGAGCAGCAGCAAAAACGACTAGAGCAGGACGTCTGTATGTGGTAAGTTACAAGTTATAACGTTACACTAACTATATAATATGCTTAGCGGCTTGTGTTATTTACATATTTATACTTGAATTATATCGTCGTATTTTTGTCTTTGAAGGTGTACATGTGGGAAGTGCAGTTGTGCACGTGTTTGTGTGTTTACGCGTGGTTTGTGTAGACGTTAGTAAGCGGACTAAAAAAAACACATACATTTGAAGCAGTCTCACTCACCCTTCTAACGTTGGGACTGCTCCATCCTTCAGCATTAGGCGATTGGGAAAATTCGGCGTCGAGCTGGGCCTTGTTTATGAAACAGTCGGCACCGAAATGCAGCGAACAGATATAAACATTCGCGCAACTCAGTTGCTGATCCGGAAAAGCAAATTACATCCACTGTTGCCTCAACGCGGGGTTTTTGGCGAATCTGTGCAGGACTGTCTTGGTCTGGCAACCAAAAACCCACTTTTTTGGTGACATTGTTATGTGCTATGTGTAATTGTCACCTGTCCAGCATCCTACAAGCCAGCGTTTCGTAGGCTGTTGCTTTCGCTCTCTCCCTCTCTCTCTCTCCCTCTCTCTCTCTCACGCGCTTCCGGTAGAATTGTCCGTAAGGCCCATACAAGGAAATTCCGCCCCCACTAACGTCAATGGGGACGCATGATCTCAAAAAACTTGCCGAAACTTATGACTAACCGGAAGTAGTATTTTTGACAAAGAAATACTCCCATCAAACGTCCACCTTAACTTTTGAAACTTTGTCTATGTTTAGTATGGGATTCCAAGTCTTTAACAGTGTAAAAAGATCAGTATGCATGAAACAGCATTTCACCCCCCCTTTAACTTAAAATTTTAATTTCAATAAACTCAAAGTGTTAAGGCAACCAGGTAACTTTTTCTAAATATTTTTTTACAGTGTACCGTCATGTCATAACAAACAGAAACTCAAAGCATTACATGGCAACCCATCAAAATAAATGTTCGGTTTAACTTGAGAAATATATATCACTGTTGTACAGTAGAGTTTAGAGACGTTTTAGTGTAATAATAATACTAACACGAATGTTATAATTATAAACTATAATTTTAACAGTATAAAAGCTCAGTTGTGCAGCTTTGTTTGACATTTTTCTTTAGTTAAGTATAAATCCAAATTATATTAAAATAGGATGTAATGCTGTTTTTGCCTTATTTGGAAGGGTCATGAATATTAATGTTGAGCTCTGCTCTGATTGGCTTATTTCAGCAGCTCACAGATCCCAGCTGTTCAGTAAAGCGTCTCGTGAGTCCTGACCGTCCTGACAGACCGACTGAATGAAACCAAGCAAAACATCTCAAATGGAGACTGATAAAATGCAGCTTACTTGTTTATTTGGTGTTTTCAGATAATCTGCGTGCAAAAGAGAGCTTGTGTGCATATGGTTGCTACATTGTACATGTTTAGGTAAAACACCAGCATACGTGTTCTTTTAACAGAAAAGCTCTGAATGGGGAAATTTAATTACTGAAATCTGGCAACCGCAAGCACGAACACTCTTACTTCCCTCAGACAAAACCACAACCAGTGATGACAAACCAGTGATGATCATTTTCGTAAACGATATTGCATGTTTTACGTTAGTCACAATGTAGACTACGCAGTGACTGTGATGTACTCTGAAATACAAGCATGCAAAAACATCTTACTTAAGTTTTTAAAAAATATAAATATATATATTTTTACAAAATGAATAGCCTTGACAAATGACTGAAAGGGCGATTCTGAAATCCATTGCCACTTCAATATACCTGTATATATTTATATCCTAAATAACTTCATAATCAAAACTTGAATCAATATTTACCTTATTATTTAAATATTTATTTATTTATCAATATTTATTTATTTTTGAGGTATCACACACCCCTAACAAGTCAGGAGGGCAGTAACAGGGTTTGCTCACTTAGCTTCCAGATATGAAATATGGATTTGTCTTTCATTTAATTTATTATATTTTATTCCTTTTATATTTCCTTTTACTGAAACACTAAAAAGTCAAGATGAATATTGCCTGTACTATTGTGTGTCCCTGTTGAGACTGGTTGGTGTACAATGGGCACCCTAAGAGATGGTTGGACTTGTTGTTCTGGGCATGGTGGCGCCTGCTCCAGATCTAGAAGGTCACTACGGGCCTAATTCCAGGGTGAAAGCATCAACAAGTGACACTTCTATGGAAACGTGCATCAGATTAACTGACATGAGCGGATATTTACCATGACTGTGCATATTCTCTATTCTCTGAGCCAATCAGAACCTTCCACATTGCAGTAATGATGTGGATAAGACCTTGAAAACGGTATAACTGTTGGGACATTTGTATGTACGATAGGGCGAGGCAACGAGATGGTGAAAGAGGGAGCGCGGCCTACGAACTCCTTGTGAGACTTGAAGCTGGCTTCTGCTTTTGAAACTGCAAACTATTCTTAAGTAAATTTTTCTTTTAATTAATTGCAATCCTGACTCTTTGTCTTCATTTCTTCACTACTGGTCTTGGGTCATAAGCTGTTAACCCCTAACATGACTATCGTTTTAACTTACATGGTGGAAAAGTATGGAGCCAGAATGGTGACTTTAAAATTTGGCATCACAAATTAAAATTGTCATTGAAAACAAAAGCAGAACTGAAAAAGGAAACATTGGCATTGAAACATTTGCATTGAAAACAGTTGTATTGGCATTGAAACAAGTATTGGCACTGAAAAAATAAAATTATTAAAATATTACAATCGTATTCTTTTATTGAATTGGGATTTATTTGTATTTTTCAATGACAATCTTCAGATTTTTTCTTCATGTCACTCTTTTTCAGTGACAGTTTTTTTTTTACAATGTCAGTTTTTTTTCAATGTCACTGATTTTCAGTTTCAACTTTCTGTCACTGTTTTGGCGTGGAGAGGGGCGGGGTCTGAGGGGAGGGGTAAGTAGAGCGTAGTTTGCATATCATTGCATATAGGTATACTGAACCCGTCACCAGCTTTGAAGCCGCATGACAGATGTCCAGTTTACCGGGAACTTCCAAGCCGCAAGTCTGTTTTTTTTATCTGCCATTTACATGTTTATTCACGTGCAACCTGGCCGGTTTGCTTAACTTTTAACGGCCGTTATGCTGTTTTGTTTTTTCCGACGTCGACTGGAACATGTAAATTACTAACGCCGTGTTGGCTAACTTAACTGTGGTTAATGCAGGGTCAAATATAAACACCGGTCACCATATGCACAGAATAAGGCTAAGTCCGGTTTGGCAAAAAATAATTAACGTTAGGTGTCTGTCGAGTACATCACAACAGTGGCTAACAGTAACATAGCCTGTGACGTTAACACTGACATGATAATCAGCAGGGCGCCGGCTGTGTAACACTACTGACATCCCCAACCACACACACACACACAGGAGAGCCGCTAGTTCGGCTTAAACGCAGCGTTACACAGTAACTCCTAGGGCCGCGAATGTGCTTCTATCTGTATTTAATGGTGCTCATGTGACGGCACTGGATTCTGCTGTGCTGGTGTGATACTGCTGAACGTTTTGCGTTAGCACGTTTATGAGGTCTTGTGCAGCAGCACAACTAAATTAAATACAGATAAAAGCACACTCGCGGCCCTAGGAGTAACGTCTGTCTCCGGTGTGTGTGTGTGTGGTTGGGGATGTCAGTAGTGTAACTTACACAGCCGCATTAACCACAGTTAAGTTAGCCAACACGGCTAATGTTAGTAGGCTAATTTACATGTTCCAGTCGACGTCGGAAAAAACAAAACAGCATAACGGCCGTTAAAAGTTAACCAAGCCGGCCAGGTTGCACGATAAAACATATAAATGGCAGATAAAAAATATAAAAAAAGACTTACACTTGCGGCTTGGAAGTTCCCGGTAAACTGGAGATTAGTCATGCAGCTTCAGAGCTGGTGACGGCTTCAGTATACCTATATGCAAATGATATGCAAACTACGCTCTACTTACCCCTCCCCTCAGACCCCGCCCCTCTCCACGCCAAAACAGTGACAGAAAGTTGAAACTGAAAATCAGTGACATTGAAAAAAAACTGACATTGTAAAAAAAAAACTGTCACTGAAAAAGAGTGACATGAAGAAAAAATCTGAAGATTGTCATTGAAAAATACAAATAAATCCCAATTCAATAAAAGAATACGATTGTAATATTTTAATAATTTTATTTTTTCAGTGCCAATACTTGTTTCAATGCCAATACAACTGTTTTCAATGCAAATGTTTCAATGCCAATGTTTCCTTTTTCAGTTCTGCTTTTGTTTTCAATGACAATTTTAATTTGTGATGCCAAATTTTAAAGTCACCATTCTGGCTCCATAGAAAAGGTGATGTTTGCTAGAAGGATCGAGTGAACGATCTGTAAGCAATTTATCTGCGGTTGTATTTTGTAATACAAAATAATATTAACCTCTGTCATTAGACACACTTTTTATTTTGTATGGTACTTTGTGTTTGCTATTGTTACTGTACTAGCATCTTGCAATATCTAGACAATGCTGTCTCCCTAAGAAACTTTCAATTTAATCAGAAATTGTTTAAACAGTCAATAAGTAGATAAAATCGCTACTTACTGCTTGCAGGAATACAGTAGTACTTGTCACTTTCTTCAGTTTAAAGACACTGAGCGAAGCTTGCTTGAAATGGGCTGAACTAATGAACGATCTTTAATTGTGGATACCACAAAATGTAATTGTTTTAGTATTTGATTATAATAAACATCAACCATGACTGTTGACATATTCTATCTGTGGGAAGGGTATAAAAGTCCTCACGTCTCCTGCACAGCCTGAACATGACATATGTGTCCACGATCTGCCGTTTTTGCTATCCTCGCGTGAAGCTTGTTTACCTTCAGCCCCGATGATTCGCTCCATCAGTTCCACCTGACAATGAACATGTTTGGACAGATGTAAATGTTGGGGGCATCACAGTTTGTTACGGTCAACAGGCGTTATGTTCGGAATCACTTATTTTTCCGTGGTGTTTTTCATGCACAAGATTTACATATGAAGGAGGAGGCAATGGTTTTTGAGACTCACAGTTTGTGATATCCATGTACTGAACTCTTATTATTTCACTATGGCAAGGTTAATTACATTTTTCATTCTAGGGCACCTATAAAAATAAAATTATTCCTCTCTGGAAGCTTTTAGTTTTTCCACTCACAAATGCTATCATGGTGAAAGCAGAACTGGCTTTTAAAGGGAATGGGAGATAAGACTCTGATAGCTTTATTGTACATTATGCCCAAAACACACCCATGATGACTCATTACGAGAATAGGCACAACCCCTTTGACCATACATCTGGCACGCCAACTGATTTTTCAGTTTTTAAACTAGCAAAAGTGGATTCGGACACGCCTTAAGTCACCTGCACCATGTGCTCAGATCGTTAAAACAGTGCCCTAAGAGTCCCAGGTAAAGTAACATGTGTTTGTCACAAGTTCAAGTTAAAGCTCAAATTCTTTTTTGTCAACAATTTTCTATATGCTACAGTATTACAAAACCTTCTTCGGGGCACTTCATTTCCTTTAAAAATACATTATTAGGAATTGAATCATTAAATTATACCTATTCAAAAGAAAATACATGAGGGTTTTTCTTGTATCGAAATAATTTTATCTTCAATACCATTCAAATTAATCAGCTGCCATTGAAATGAACGAGAATGCCAACAAATACTTCATAGATGATTTACTAACCAAAATATTTTTTATTTCCTAACAGAAAGATAAATGTTCTCTTTTATAAGGCTTCACAGCTCTGTCATTACTTTATTTACAAGACACAGTCAGCTATTTAGAAAGATATTTAAAAAAGAAAAATCAATTTAACATCAAAGTCTGCTTTCTGAGCTTGCCTGAACTGCATGCTACAAGTTTACAAAAGCTCTGGTGAAATTTGTATATACATTTTTTTTTTTTAATAACTGCTAATGCATTTATGTGTGATGTGCGAAGTACTATGGCTGGTGACAATTCAACAAAAGGTCTACATTAGCTCTCTTAATGAGGCCAAGTCTTTATCCCAAATCACACGCTCCCTCATTCATTTAGTGGAGCAGAGCTTCAGGTTAATTTGCCCAGATTAGAAACGTGCTTCAGCTCTGGAGATTGCTATGAAATGGCTAATAAGACAGAGATGTTCCTTAGGGAAGGGAGTATGAACAGTCTATTCACTTTTGCACTGAAAAAAAATCATGTCAATTCTGTCATCATCCACTGACCGTCATGTGGTACCAAATTCGCATGACCAATAAATGTGGCTCTCATATCTAGTTTGGTTTTCTGCAAAGTACTAAGTCGTTTGGTATGTGTCTGGAAAAAATGTATGTTTTTGAAAGAAGTCTCATACTCATCAAGATGGCATTTGATTAAAAATACAGTAAAACAGTAATACTGTGAAATACAGAATTATTACATTTAAATAAACTACTTCCTATTTTAAAAATCTGAATTATTTCTGAAGGATGATATGATAATGAAGACTGGCGTAATGGCTGCAGACAATTCAGCTTTGCCATCACAATCTAACAGACATCTAACATCTTCTTCTGATCTCTGATCTCTCTGTAGCCACAGTGCACAACTGCCTAGAGGGACGATGCTTTGAATGTTGGGAAGGATCATGGGTGCCATTTGTTCTAAGCTGATTTTCAGAGAAGGTCATGGTGATTTCAGGTGATGTACTGGCTGAAGACCCAATCAAATAGATGCCAAGCTAAAGCAGTGCTGGAACCTCCCAGGCAAGTAATGCACATTCATAAATATAAAGATTTCACAGACAAGGGGAAGAGACACACAAGGATAGCTGGAACCTCAGGGTTAATGACTGTGCACAAACACTCGCCCTAGTTCTGCAACAGAACTTATGTAACATGTATGATTGAGTGTTTGCACTTCAAGGCAAGTATGATGCCATGAACTCTTTTGGCCGGACGACATCAATTGGTCCGAACTGCTCTGTTTCAAGCATAGTTCCTCCACAACAGATCAAGTCCAGACCGAATTTCCCGAACTCAAATGTTGTGGGCGGGGCTAAATTCAGCTGGCATCCAGACTAGCATTTTGATGAACAAATACATTATACATTAAATACATTTATACATTAAAAACTAACCTGATCCCAATTTTAAAAAATTCAGATTACAAAATCTGGATTATGCTCAAAATGGGGTTGCTTTTTTACAATGTATGCTGCTAGTTATGTAAAGAACTATAGGTAGAAGAGTCAATGTTGGGTCACTTTAAGCCTTTTATTTTAAAAAAATAAAACAAACATTCCCTTCCATTTTCAATTTCCTTTAAACAATCACACCCCAACACTAAAGGGACATGGTGATGGGTTCTCTCGCAAAAATTTTGCGTAATCTCTAAAAGAAACTTTGCGTAACAATGTAGTAATCTCAGACAATTTAATCCAATCTTTGTTTGAAGAACCAAATAAACCAGAGATCAGCTATCAAAATTAGAAGATCTGGGATCTGTCAAATCTTCTCAGATATATTAAGCGAGGTACGAAGAATGGACCCCTGAGCTGGAGGATGACATCACTGTTGCAGAGCTGCTTTATAGCCAAAATTAACCCTGTTCATCATTGACTCATTATTTTCCTGTTGATCACTGTAAAGCTGCTTTTAAACAAACTGTTTATGTTTACTTGATATGGGTTGCAATTGTTAAAGGGAAAACTGAACACTCAGTTTCAGTCAATCTCATGTCAATCTTGAGTACCTATAGAGTAGTATTGCATCCTTCATATCTCCGAAAAGTCTTTAGTTTTATCATATTTATAAAAGAAAAATGGGCTGTACCGAGTCTTTCCGGGGAAAAAAAACGAGCGCCTGGAGGCGTATCGTGTGGGCGGAGCTAAAGAATGACGAGCGCGCACAAAGTGGTGACGTCCTCAAGCGTGGACAAACCCATGGCTATCGATCTCAGCTAAAAGATATATAATCCAGAATCATTCGGAGGGTGAAATAAATTGAACAGGAGAAACAGCAACAGCAGGACGTCCATCTCTGTGGTATGTGCTGTATTTAGTGGCCTGTCAACATTTGTGTGTGTTTACTCGCAGTTTATGAGGACATGATTCGGTTTATGGACTATTGTATGCTACTAAACCTTAGCAGTAGTTAGACATGTGCCGATTTTCGATAATGCGATTTATCACGATAATGAATATGCACGATATTGTTATCGTGGGCACTTTAAAATATCGTAAATAATAATTTATTAGCAATTTATAATTTTTTTTATAATGCACTCAAGAATACTTTGCCCATCAACCGTATAAATGCTCAACACCGCTGTATTCTGCGTCAAAGGGACACGCGCTCAGATATAAACAAGCCCAATGTGCATTTGCACATGACTGAACCGGTGAAGGAGACGCGCTGCTGAAGTGCCGCTCAGTGACAGCAGAGGGCGCTGATGAACGGCAGAATGAAGCCGGTTACCCCGGAAACCAGCAAACAAACAAAAAAACGCGTGTAGTAAACAGCCATTCGTTTTTGTAATCTCAATGTTGTTCATCACAGCACCAAATACTTAATACTTAAAGACTTTATAGGCTATTTATTTTCAAATTTAAACATTTTTATGTTTTAATCTGGACTACAACCCTAATAATTAGAACTGTTCTAATTATTTGTTATTGTTTGAGATACTTCATTAGTTAACATGTTAATTCATTATTACCAAACTGACAATGAAAAATACTTATAAAGAATGAATCATTCTATGTTAATTTCTTAGTTACTTTTTAATAACATTAAAATCAAAATAACTTTTAATGGACCTAAGATAAAACTAACAATGATCAGTATTTCTTAACTAACATTAACAAAAACATTATACTTTCAGTACCAAATGTAGCTATTGCTCAATCTTAGTTAATGGATTAACTAATGAGACCTTATTTTAATTTGTAAGCCTACCTGTTGTTCTTTATAGCCTCATTCTTTTGCACTTTAATCTGTTTGAAAATTGTACTTTTACAGCTCTGAAAAAAATCAAGAGACCACTTAACATTGATTTCTCAATTTTTGGTGCATTATTGTATTTAAACATTCAGATATTTTTGTTCTTACAAAAATAGTTCTTAACGCTGTTATGCTATGGCAACACTTTTTTTTTTGCAACTTATTTCAATATCGTGATAATATCGTATATCCTGATAAAACTTCATCAATTAATCGCAACATGAAAAATTGATATCGGCACATGCCTAGCAGTAGTAAGCAAAACGGTTTTACACGTCAGACTAGTGTAACGTTATACATAGAACAATAGAGTAACCATTAGCGCATTTGAATGACGAAGCACGCGACCGTGTCGTTTACTGATGTTTACTCATGCGATGGAAGCCAACAGCACAGACATTTGAAGCAGTTTTACTCACCGGCTGCTTCCAAAGCAGCACCGAACCTTTATCGCTGGGACCGCTCCGTCAAAAACACACTTCTTTGGTATGATTTGGTGAAGTCCTGTTACAGCAGTGACCGTGGAAATCCGCAATGTTGTGTTCACGGACGAGTGGATCTGCAGCTGAGCGAGTGTTTATGGGTGTGCGCGCGCGCACCCTTTCGAGAGAAGAGCCCGTACGGCCCATACAAGGACCTTCTGCTCTTATTAACGTCAAGCCGAGCCATACTCAAAAAAACTCTCCGAAATTTGTGAGAAACCGGAAGGAGTATTTTTGACAAAGAAATACTCCATCAAACATCCAACATTAGTTTTTGAAACTTTGTCTATGTTTAGGATGGGAATCCAAGTCTTTAACAGTGTAAAAAGCTCAGTATGCATGAAACAGCATTTCACCCCCCCTTTAAAAAATATATATATTTTGACTTATGATTGCACCAAAATAGGTGAATTAAAATGTGTGTTTGATATTGACAGTTGTTATACCCCTCTCTCTAAACTTTCCTGCAGTGTATCCAGCAACCTCTTCTCTTGCTGCCCCTTTGAAAAAATTCTGCTGTAAAGATTCCCAAGAATGCCACAAACCGTGCTTTTGCAAAGATATCAAAGTTTGCAATCAAAAGTCTGAGATTCTGCTTTCACACTAGCACTTTTTTGTGCGCAACCAGGTTTATGGACTGCTAGAGTTGATAAAAATGTGTGTTCTTTTGTGTGTTTCACTCATTTAACGTTACCTGTTGAGCGTCACTGACATACTGCAAGCAGAGAGCTGTAGATCTCATTTCTGCTCGTCTTCAGCGTTCTTTAGAGCATTTGCAGTGCATTCGCGGCAGATAGACACAAGTGCCATTATGTACTGAAGCTTTGGTAACAAAACCAACATTTGAAAAACAAAAAAAAATAAAAGTGACGGGAGCAAAGCTATGCATTTTGCCGCCTTCACGCTAGCTGTCGTTACTAAGCAACCGGGCAAACAGCTGCAGCTTTGATGACACAAACGGACCCCGGTTCGGAACCAAATAATATAATATGAACAAAGTCCAGCGGGGGCAATACATTTTTTAAATTTATTCTATAAAAACATTTTTTTATCAAAGCTGATACTTACAGTAAAAAAACATAATAGACTCAATTAAGTCTACTTAAGTATGAACGCAATCAAATCAATTCAGAGACATCCTATTTCTAGTAGCTGAAAAAATTAACAAGTCAACTAAAACGGTAATAGTACTTGGCTTTCTTCTCTCATTCCAGTGTCCAGAATGCTCAGATTGTAAATGAAAGTTAATTTCCATTTCATCAAAGGAGCAGTGTAACACACAGCAGCTGTAGCAGTCGTGTAAGACCAGGTGCATTTACCAGAAGGCTCAAGGTGATGCAACACTTTTAAGCAACTCGGCCTCATTGCGGTGCACAATTCCCCAGCTCCACTCCAGCACCAGCCTGAAATATGTGCATGCATCGAAACTGGTGTGAGGTTGAAAATGTCAGCATGGTCAAGCCACTGGTGTAGTAGACCTGGAGAGGTCCCATCTGTCATTCTGATAACTGAGAAATGCAAAAGAGGACTAAACCATAGCCTAGGCTTCTGTCCAAACATGAAGCAAATCTTTTCAAAGTTTGCAAAAAATCGAACAAATGCAACTTATGTGTATTTCCATCAAGTTGTTTGAGCAGATGATGGTGGTAGGCCTACTGGTAACCTAGTAACTGTAAATAAAACAAGGCATGCATAGAAAATGGAGACAGGACTGCAATTAGTTACGATTGGGAAAGTTATACATTTACTAGCAGTGAAGCTTGCAATTGCCAAATTGAATGCTACGCACAGAAGAAATGCAGAATTTTTGATGCAGCAAGATTACGCCATTGAGCCCTATATGGGAAAGAACACGGCAGCAGGAATTTTGGGAGGTTTGGGATTTTACTCAAAACCTTTGGCTACGACATTTCAGATTTTTTAGCGGCCACGTTTGAAATGTTAAGCAACACTGACACCATCAATGTCCTTCTGAAGTGAATCAATGGATTTTTGTAAGAGAAATATCCATATTTAAAACTTTATAGAGTAAAATATCTTGCTTCTGGCAAACCGCATTGCATATTCAACTTCAACTTCGTAGTTCAAAACGCTGTACGTCCTTGATTAATCTCCCGGAGCCGTGTGGAGTGCGGTTATGAGGGATAGATGCACTTTCGGGCAACAAAATTTTCATTTTTGGGTGAACTATTTTTTTCTCTCTCTTTTAAGTCAAAACCCACCTCAGGCGAGTAAAATAACTTTTTTTAGCTAAATAGGGGATTATCTTTACTATAGGAAAACACATACAAAACACTTTGAATCAGAATCTGCCTCAGTGATATCATCTGACAGTTCAAATATAACCGCAGAGTCCTCCACAGCTAAAATCCCCTTCATTTTTCACTGTCAGTGCAATCCACACAGGCAGTGGGATTTTATTTTAGGCCTTTTTAGATTATTTAAGACCTCATAAAAGAGTCTCATTAGTGAATGCTTAAGTGACTAACAGAGAGGTGAGGATAGGGACCTAAATAACTAATACTCAATTTCAACATTCAAAATCCAATGATGAAAAAGGGATTACATTCATGCACTTATATTTGTCTCTGGTGGTGTTCAATTAATCAAACATTTTTGCTCAAAGCAATGGACGAATATCAAACTGAAAATAACAACGTGAGAACATTGAAATGAATGACGAATAAAATGTTCTTATCATCATTAATCCACTGAGAGTATCCAATTAACATAGATGTGATTCATTTTGACAGTTAGAAACATACAATTGTAATAGTACAATTGGAAATACAACATTACCCTTAACAATACCCTACCGAATCTAATCTTTTTGTTGTTGTTGTTAGTTTTTTGACTTGGCAAGACATAGAGCAGCCACTCCAAGGTGCATGTCATTTTAGTTACCATGGTAACATCTATGGGTGCATGGTTGTCCAGGTAATAAGGTTGTTTAAAATAAATAAATAAATAAATAAATAATGCACACATATATATGTATATAATTATGGGCCTATATAATGACATGCCACATATGTTATATACTATTATAGTATTTATTATATTTTAAATTAACATTTGTTAACATAATATGTTATATACTATTATAGTAGTATATTTTAAATTAACAAAATGTTAACATTTTCAGGTCATTTAATTTAAGTTCTAGTTATATTTTGTTTTTAAATAGCTTTCATTTATTTTCATTTTAGTTTATTCATTTTAACATTTCATCTTAAACTTTTTTTTCAGTTAGGCCTACCAGTGCAGCATTTATAATTTTGTTGATCTAGTTCAAGTTACCAATAATAACAATGAGACATGCAAGCATTATAACTGAGCAGACCATGTCACCCTTTGTTTCAAGTCTTTGTTAAAGCCTGTTCGCCCGGTCTCGTTTTTCAAGATAATACCCATCTAATTATTATTATTTATTTTTTTATTTTCAAAAACACGCTGCTTCTAGTGACACGCCATTGTCTTTAGTTACATAACCAAAATAGTACATCTAATCCTGTTTAAATAGTACTGAAAGCGGGCTAAAGAATCCCATTTATTACACCGCTCCAATATACAGGTTATGTTTGGACATTTCTATCATTACGCAAGCTTGACTGTGAGCGCGTTTGTGTTTCACAGTCGCGACCGCTACTAATGAGATGACGTCTTTGAAACGTCTGGCTGCTTCATCTAACTAACACAAGCACTGCAACGCTGTACCTCACAACCATAGCAACAAGCGGCTAATTACTGCCCCCCAAAAAGCCAGAACAAAATGGAAAACAGTGTCAGCCTATGAAGCGCATCATGCGCAGACATCAGCTCTGCCTTTGTAGTCGTTCTCACACACGCCGATGAGCTATAAAAGGAGATGCCTTATCACTACACCGCAGAGAGGCAACGCGAGAACAGAGAGATCAGCGATGCAGGGCAACATGAGTTTGTTAACTGCCCATGTCTGTATTTATAATCAACACATTATATTATAATATAGATTAAATACAACCAATCATATATATATATATATATATATATATATATATATATATATATATATATATATATATATATATATATATATATATATATATATATATATATAAGCCTAGTCTATGGAACGGAGTTACACTGACATCTAGTGGAAAATAATATGAAATGCATCATCAGTTTTTATCCTATTTTCTACTAAATTAACATTATTCCATGGAATTTACATATCAATTCCAAGACAAATAGCTAAAGCTATACACTACTGTTCAAAAGTTTAAGGTAGGTAAGATTTATTTATGTCTGTGAAAGAAGTCTCATATTCACCAAGGCTAGATTTATTGGACAAAAATACAATGAAAAGCATAATATTGTGAAATATAACTACAATTTAAAATTGTTTTCTATTTGAGTACATTTTAAAATTGGATGGATGGATTTAAAAAAAAGGAGATATTTAAGTTCTAATGATCTATATAAAACAAAAGAATAATGAGAGTAAAAAGCGATATCATCATAATATATCAATTAAGCATTTAACCAGTAACCAATGTTTATATCATGGAAGTTTGCAAAGCAACAGCCATTCCCATTCATCTCAAAGGCTGTTTTCCATTACCCTGGATGTACAGCCTGTTATTTAATTCTGCCATTTTTTTGTTCATGGGTTGCAGGAAAATGATGTCCTGACATGCTGATTTATTGCGTGACAAGACAGCACACAATCGCAAAGCGACAATGTTGAGCTGTGACGTGTCAGGCAGCATACTGGCCAAGTCTTTTTTGTGCTTTAAAAAAAAAAAAAAAATTGTAAAACATTTAAAATGTTGCTTTAAAGAAAAATTGCACACACGCTTACCAGCCAAACACTTACCTATTATAGCCACAAGATGGCGCACTAGTTTTGAAGAAAAGTCTCAGCAGCTTCACCAGTGTACTCATATAAAAACATCTGATGGCTACATTACAACATGTACCCTAGAGAGAAAAACCTATACCAAAATGTATTTAAAATACACATTTGATACTAAGTAAAGTACGAGTCATTAACATATTACATATTGCTTGAGACTTACTGATATTTGGAGTACTTAATTATTGCACAATGCAATATATAAATAGTAAGGACAGTATGATCAATGTATAATATCTTTAAATGCAAGATACCTAGCGTATACTTGCAATAGCTCCCTTTTAGCACAATTCCAGATAATAACAAAAGTGTATAAAGTACAAAATGAGTTTCAATTTAGCAGACTTTAAGTATATCAATTTAGTATACCAAAAGAATATATTGACTGATAGCCTAGAAATCTAGACGCACCCTAGCGGCAGCAAATTTAATCTGCCCGCAAAAGTGTCTAGGAACTCTCAATACCATTCTGAGCTGTATTCCTCACAATCTGGACGGGCCAATCACATCGTGTATTGAGTCGGCGAGCGGGGCCATAATGACGACGTCCGAGTTGCGTTTGCGTGCTTCTGTTGTCTAGTAAACACAGAAACTGACGAATGGCGGCGGTCTTTCGAATCAGCTCTGACCGCGACTCTGGAAGACTTGGAGTTAAGCTTTTCTCTGAGAAAAGAACAAAGAACGGCACTGAAGTCATTCTTAAAAAGGGAAGATGTGTTCGGAGTTTAGCCGACCAGATACGGCGAATGTTTAATCTATCAACAAGCTCCGTTTCACCTTCGTTGCTCTGGTTGGTTGTAGCACTATCCTATCGCGTGCAGAGGAAGTTTGAAAGACAACCGTTTATCCCGCCCCTCGGACTGAGATTGTCTATGGTGAGTTTCCAGACCACACATCTTGCTGTGGGTCTGGCTTATCAGGCTAATTGACTGATGTAACAGCAGAGAATACATTTTCTGCGAGTCATCAAGGAATTATGGTCCTATTCTATTTAAATAAATATGAGATAAATGTGTAAATAAATCTCCAAATGTGTGCACTTTTGGATTAAAAGTTTGTAGCCTATGTTTTGTATGAAGCACTGTGATCAAAAATGAATGGGAGAAAACATGATAGAATATGTACAGGTTTGTGTCTCATCATTTCATTCAAATTATCAACAATTACAGATTGATTTTGCATTCCTAACAGAAATTAAGAATTATTGTAAAATAGTAGTCAAATATCGAAGGTATCTAATACTTCAAAGCAAATGTTAACATGTTTCTGTAACAGCTGCCAACATTTTTTTGTTTTTGTTTCCACTAGGGTATAGCTAATATTTATTCTACAATTTTAAGCCTAAGGACAAAAATAATTGAATCACCGAATCCCTTCCACACAGCCACAATCTGAATTTTAGTACATCTTGACAGATAGAAAAGACTTTAGTTTATGGTTCATCTAAATTGTGTCAGTTTATTTAATAAGCAAGCCCACTAACCCATTTACAGCCTGCAGCTTTATTCAAATAACATCCATTAATCGCTCCTCCATGCCTTCACACATAAGCATGCAGGAAGCTTTACACCATACAGCACCTGTGGAGTTCCTTCATTTATATTCATGGGGATGTGTGCCGGTCTATAAGCTGCTCTGCGCTTACAGAATGTACAAGTAATCTATATGAAACTCAATCCTCAGAGTCTCCATTTCCTGTGAACATATACATGGCAGGTTTCTTTGTAGTAAATCTACTCTTAAATCCTCTAAAGGTGCATGTAAAGTCATAAAGCATATTCTATCAACTCAGTATGGATCTCGAAATAAAGCAGTGGGCTCTATGAGGGTTGGTGCTTCAAACAGCACCACAGAGTCTGTTCAAAAACCAACCAAATTACCTCAGCTTCCAATTCTTACATAAGTCCATAAGAATAATAATAATAAAAAAAAGTACATTTAATTTCTTATTGGTGCACATGCTGAACATGGAATGAAAAGACAATATAACAAAACATCAAAGATAAGTTCACCAGGTTTAAGCTAATGCAGTGTTTCGATATCTTTTTTTGCCTTGCGTATGCCCAAAGCCAGTCCCGGCCTGTGGGATTGTGGTTCATGAAAATGGGCCCTGATTGATTGATTGATTGATTGATTGATTGACTGACTGACTGACTGACTGACTGACTGACTGACTGACTGACTGACTGACTGACAGACAGACAGACAGATAGATAGATACTTTATTCATCCCTAAGAGGGAAAATTCAAGTGTCGAGTAGCATTCCATAAGAAATAGACACAATAAGTACAAGAATTAAGAACAGATAAAAATAAAAATAAAACCACACTCTGCCCAAACAATAACAACAAATAATAAATACATAAATAAGTTAAGAATTTCTATCAATAGTAATAAAGTGCACATCAGCGGTATTCATTGGTAAGTCTTATAGCAGTTGGTATAAATGATCTCCTGAATCGTTCAGTCCTACAGCACGGAGAGAAGCCGATCGTCACGTTTGCTCTTCTGAGCCACCAGAAAATCATATAAAGGATGACTGCTGTTGTTGAGGATGGCCTGTGTCATGCTCATCATTCTCCTCTCTACCAGAGCTCCCACCGAGTCCACGCCTCTCCCCATGACCGACCCACATTTTATGACCAGTTTATCTAGTCGTTTACTGTCTCTGACAGTCAGGCAGTTCCCCCAGCACACAACACCGAAAAATATAGCACTGGCAACAACAGACTGATAAACAAGGTACAACATTTCTTTCTCAGAAGACTCAAATCATTTGATGTCTCATGTCTGTAATGATGAGTCTGCTCTGACCTTTCTTATACGCTACATTAGCATGCACGGACCAGTCCAGTTTGTTGTCGAGATGGACACCCAGATATTTATAGGTGGGGACCACCTCGATGCTTTCTCCACCGATCAACACAGACGGATAGTAGTGTTTTACCAGACTTTTAAGAGACATCACTTCAATATCAGATAAAAAAATAAATCCTGTTTCTGCTACAAAATAAAACATTTTAAAAGATAAGTACGGCTTAACATAATTATTCACAATTATCTGAGACAATTGCGAGCTATAAAGTCAGAATTGAGATATTAACCTTTTTTCCCTTTGCAATTGGGAGTTTATCCCTCAATTCTCGATTTTTTAACTTGTAACTCTGACATCTTTTCTCAGAATGGTGAGATATACACTTGTAATTGCGTATTATAAAGTCCAATTCTGGGGGGGGGGGGGGGGGCAGACCTTTTTCTAAGAATTGTTTATATCTCAAAATTCTGACATTATAACTAGCAGTTGTGACTTTATATCATGCAATTGTGAGGGGGGAAAAAAAAGAGTCAGAATTGTTGATATAAAGTCGCAATTATTATTCATTTATTTTTATTTCGTGGTTTTATTATGTAACGGTTTACCAAAATAGTATTGTGACAAATTAATTTGCAGTGTAAGTCATAAAAAATGTATAATAATTGTACTACATAATTAACTAAAACCTGTTTAAAATGGTTTTAGCTTGAAATTTGCAATTTAAATAAAAATATAAGGAATTACACATACCGACGAGAGAGCAGAGGAAGTTGTAGATACAGTAGGTTAACGGGTGTGTGCAGGTTCATTGCTTATATTTACACTCTATGGCGTTTTGCGCTTTGATTCATGCAGACGGTGTTTGAATTCATTGCGCAGATTAATTTGTGAAAATGTTGATTCAGATGATTAGGTTAATAGCTCGTTTAGAGAACCTTTTCATGATATACTAATTTTTTGAGATAGGAATTTTGGGTTTTCATGAGCTGTATGCCAAAATCATCAGTATTAAAACAATAAAAGACCTGAAATATTTCAGTTGGTGTGCAATGAATCTAAAATATATGAAAGTTTAATTTTTATCATTACATTATGGAAAATAATAAACTTTATCACAATATGCTAATTTTTTGAGAAGGACCTGTATGTTTTACAGGTCCATTTACAACCCTAAAAATTGTCCTTAGGATGTAATGCTCTGTTTGTGCCTTATTTTGAAGGTTTGTGAATATTAATGCAGAGTTCTGCTCTGATTGGCTGTTTCACTGCACGGCTCAATGACAGCTAACACATCTCTACCATCCGTCATGGCAATGATTTGACAATGATAGTTTCTTAACTTTGAACCACGAACTGAACTGGGTAGCGCATAAATATGTTGTTTGTCAGTAGACAGTAGAGTACATAAATACATTACTGACAAAGTAATGTAGAAGCCACTCAAAATAGTCAGTGTCATGTTTACTACTCACTCGCAGCAAAATAATACTTCATTTCTCAAAAATGCATATTTATTTAACAAATTAACTAGAAGCCTTGTCAAATGACTATCGTTTGAACTTAGATGGTGGAGAAGGTGACGTTAGCTAAAGGGTCGAGTGAGCTATAGCAACTAAACAGTAGTATTAGTTAGCTTCTGAGTTATGTGTTGATGATGAAATTTAGGCTAATTTAGATTTCAATCCGTCAAAAGGGATCGACATGCGTATCTACTTTTGTATTTTATGACAACAATGGCAGGAAATAATGTTAACCTTTGTCATTTGACAAAATGTTGTGTGTGCTACTTGGAGTTTCTAATTGTTACTTTACTAGCATCATGCATTGGATCTAGACAACACCGGGGATATTATCATACTGTTGTCTTACTAAGAAACTTTTAATTTAATCAGAAATTGGTTCGACAGTCAAGAAGTGGATAAAATCACTACTTACTGCTTGTAGGAATATGGTTGGAACCTGCCCTTTCTTCAGTTTTAGACACAGAGCGAAGCTTGATATTGTTCCAGGTTAGGAAAACTGTCCGTGGTGAAATGGGCTGAGCAAACAAACAACTTTGAATTAAATTGTTGCGGTATCTGATTGTAAATAAACATCAACCATGACTGTTGACATTTTTTATCTGTGGGAAGGGTATGAAAAGTCCTCACATCCCCTGCACAGCCTGGATAATATTTTTTTTTCCCATGATCTACCATTTTCGCTATTCTCACGTGACGCTTGTTTACCTGCTGAACTCCCGACGGATGTGCACTGTGCAGTTCCGCCTGACAATGAACATTCGCTGACATGCATATATTGGGGCGTACATATTAATGATCCCAGCAATTGCGTTATGTTGAGAATCGCCTGTTTTTCCGTAGTGTTTTTCACAAACAAGGTTTACATATGAAGGAGGAGGCAATGGTGTTTGAGACATGGCTGTATGTGATGTCCATGTATTGAACTCTTGTTATTTAACTATGGCAAGGTTAATTACATTTTTAATTCTAGGGCACCTTTAAATTATGTCCAATTGGCACTATGGGCCTAAAGTGTACCAAGAAAACATCCCCCACACCACTATACCACCACCACCAGCCTGCACAGTGGTAACAAGGCATGATGGAACCATGTTCACATTCTGTTCATGCCAAATTCTGACTCTACCATCTGAATGTCTCAACAGAAATCAAGACTCATCAGACCAGGCAACATTTTTCCAGTCTTCAACTGTCCAATTTTGGTGAGCTCGTGCAAATTGTAGCCTCTTTTTCCTATTTGTAGTGGAGATGAGTGGTACCCGGTGGGGTCATCTGCTGTTGTAGCCCAACCGCCTCAAGGTTGTGCGTGTTGTGGCTTCACAAATGCTTTGCTCCATATCTTGGTTGTAACGAGTGGTTATTTCAGTCAAAGTTGCTCTTCTATCAGCTTGAATCAGTCGGCCCATTCTCCTCTGACCTCTAGCATCAACAAGGCATTTTCGCCCACAGGACTGCCTCATACTGGATGTTTTTCCCTTTTCACACCATTCTTTGTAAACCCTAGAAATGGTTGTGTGTGGAAATCCCAGTAACTGAGCAGATTGTGAAATACTCAGACCAGCCTGTCTGGCAACAAACAACCAGGTTAGCTCAAAATTGCTTAAATCAGCTTTCTTTCCCATTCAGACATTCAGTTTGGAGTTCAGGAGATTGTCTTGACCAGGACCAGTGTCAGAAGCATTCAGGGGTGCAGGAGAAAGTGTGGGGGGCAAACTGAAAGCAAAAGCTCTAGATAGTAAGATTTCCAGATATAGAACCACTTCTACTAGGACCAGGGACCACCATCATATATAATTTAACTTGCTTGATCATTAAAATAATAATATTATCATTAATATTATTACAATATGAAATGTAATAAAAAATATGAATGATCAAAACTTAGGGATGAGCAATATGCCTGCAGAATGCCAAATCTGTCCCTGTAGACCAGCCTTTTATGTGGGATGTCTCAACCTTTAACCTTGCACAATTCTACCGTGATAAAATTTTAATTAGGTGTGAGATAATTAGACGATATTTTGCTGAGTGTGCTATTGTTCTGGTACCTTGGCAGGTGTAGGACTGCTGTGGACAACCGACTCCTAAAGTGTTTGATATTCTTCATATTCTGTGTGGTGGAAAATTTTTTTTTCTTCAATATGTTTTAATTGAGTTTTTACCTTTATATATTTTTTAAACCTAATTGTTTGCATACATCATCTTTTGTGTCAGTTTCATAATATAATCTAATTTAGTTACAATAATAAGACACAATTGGGCTGTTACCAATCAAATTAAATAACAAAATACATCTTTGCAAGCTGCATTTGAAGTGGCATTTAGATGCAGTTAGACTGTCTAATACGGTGACCCAATAGTGCACAACACAACAAAATTTAAAAAGCATATACATAAGTTAACAACAAAACAAAATAAAGCTACAACACAATGAAAAAGCCTCAGGACAAAACAGAAATACTCCCGGCCACTAGGGGGCTCTCGGAGTGCAGTAAAGTTCGTTTTCCTTGACATTGTTCTATAGATTTGCCAGTCTTGCATGCATTATAGCTGCATATTTATTTTAGACAGTAAAATAAGTTGTGTTGGCTTTTCCGTTGTGTTGTGGCTTGATTTCTTTGTGTTGTGAACTTATGTTTGCTTTTTTAAATTTTGTTGTGTTGTGCACTACTGGGCCACCGTAGTTTAATGAAGCTCAGAGGTGACAAATAAATAATGTTTTGATGTTTTAAACATAAAACATTGAATATTGATATTTGCAATGATTTAAAATGTAAAAAGCTACTTTAAATGTGAATATAAAACCGCCCGTATGTGGCAGCAAGTCACTGTTAATGAGTGAATCATTGAGATTCAGGCAATTCATTTAAACACCCGATTCATTCAGGAACTAAGCATTTTACCATCTTCCTTTTTCTTAGTCACTGAATTATTGATTAAATTGATTTATTCAAAAAACTGATTGATTCAGTAAGAAAACACAGCCATGCTCAAAGACACAATTACATTGCTGACATTGGCGAAATAGAGCAAAAATATTTAAGTCACTTAGCTTCTTGTTTAGTAAACTTGTGTAAAAATCAATATTAAATTTGTTATGATGATGCCCAGATAAAAACTGCACTCTTCATGTGAAATGTATTAACTTTATTAAATTATATAATAGAGTAAATCACTGAAAGCATGCACCATAAATGCATTCACACACTAGTCGAATCTAGACAAGACTACATCACGCAGCGTATGGGACAGGGAATACGAAAGCCCTGAACGGCCATGTTGGAGAATAGTTTTTTTCTGCCTTATGTGGTGATCATGAGTAATTTTTTCTTGTGATCTCGAGATAACAAAAGTTGTTTTCTCGTGATAAGTTTCATTCTGAAATACTACACTGCACCCTGAGTCCACGAACACAACTTTTACGCCCATCTGATTAATAAACCGTGCGAAAATCAGCAAAATTATTTGCTTCACTTAATAAACATTTTATTTGTGTAATTAACATGTTTAAATTATCAAAATAGTAGGGGGGGGGGTGCTTTAAGAAGGATGGCAGATTATTCTGTAACTATTCTAAAAATCAAATCATTTCGATTCAGCCCATTTTATTTTCCTCATGCGCTTGAAATAACATTACATAATTTGTTTGTTATTATAGTATCCTGTAAGATGTGTCTGGCATCATGTGCATTCCTTCTAGCCATGATATTCTGTTAAAAAGAGGTGCAGTACTCCATATTTCTAAAAACAAACAAACGTTTAATGCAGTTGATTTAGGACAATCTTGGGATGCTGTTTGAAAAGAGTTATGTGTATGTGTGGGATTTGCTACAAAGAAATGTTTTAGTTACACAGTATCACTGAATTTAATTATAGACTGCTACACATCTTTTGAGTGACACAATGTGGCAAACTAACAGTTATTTTGGTTGCTGATTAAAATGGCATCTTAAAGATGCTCAATAAGGTGCAAACAGAATACAGTGACATCAAAATGAGTAAAAAGTTTAGTATTACACCGACAGCTATTGCTATATAGCAAACTAATCACATTAAACCATTTAACATTAGTTAAATTAATAACTTAAAGGAGCTGTATGTAAGAAATATATTTCAATTAATCATAAAAGGGCTCTAAAATGTCAATAGACATTAAGAAATCAAAATTAATTTCAAATACTTAAATCACTGACAACAGTAGTCCGGCCAGGATATTGTCATTTAAAAGTTGTTGTTGCCGCCCTCAACTGATGTTGATGTTGACATGTTGTGTTTTGGCCTGTAGCGCCGCCCTCCACCTAATCGACCAATCATAAAGTCAAGTAGTGTTTGGGCATCCGGGTTGCCAGATCTGCTCTAGTTACCACAGCTGCAGCTACAAACGTTCTTGCTGGATCCTGCAGCCTATCTGGCAACCTTGAGTCAGGGGGGAGGGGGAGAGGGGATACACTGCTCTACAGTCATTTGAAAGTGATTGCAGTACCAGTTTTGGCCACAATCTTACAGACACTTCCTTTAATGCACACAGTACTAAACAAATTATAGAGATCACGAAAGTTCTTCACACGTTCAATCTGGACCGATATAACATGGATAGGTTATACCGCACCCTCTCAGTTATTTGGTTCTATACTGCCACCTGTTGGTGTAGTTGTGTAACAGAGAATATAAAGATGTTATCACAACAAAACAACTTTTGTTATATCGAGATATAACAAAATATGGGGGGGGGGGGGTCATTTCAATGGGGGTCTCATGAAAACCAACAAAAAATACAGTGTCCACAGCTAATAATTGCATATTACTGCATCTAAACTACAAAAAAAAAAAAAAAAAAAAAAAAAAAAAAAAAAAAACAGCATTTCAACTACTTTGTTTAGAATTTGCAGCTTGCAAACAATATGCTCAAACTTATACTCATCAAATGGGGGGTCAAGGCATTTTTAAGATGCCTTGCGCCGCCACTGAAACCAATGCCTGGAAAAAATTCAAACTCCTCTAACAACAAACATTTTAGTGTTCTCTTTTAGTGTTTTAGTTAGTGTTCGCTTCAATATCCATTTTTTTGGACAACGTTTAATGCAGGAAATGTCTTAAGTATCAAGCCTTAAGCAAAATCTATAAATTAAGTGAATACAGGGGGAACAAAGGTTCTGCACACCCATAATTTGCATTACCTGCTTTTGAAAATTTTAACAAACTCCATGCTTCATATATGAAATTAAAAAGAGAACAATACACATTTTCAACAGGCTTCAAAAGGCTTTTCAATTAAAAAATAACTCTTGTCAAGGTCTGTCCATCCAAGGTCTTTAAGAATGTGCAAACAATAAATTAATCCATGGCATGCAATCAAAGCAATACAGCAGTTTTTGCAATATTTGTAGTATCATTTTTGCAATTTTTGATTCAACATGTATAAGGCCTTGACCTCCCACTGCAATTTGAAGATAGAGCACCCCAGGTGGAAGCCAATGATGCCCATTCCCATGCTCTTTGAACCTTTAAAAGCAGTTATTTAGGGGGATTTAACACTCTAATCTTATGCCACAGCATTGAAGCAGCCAGCTTAGTAATTACCAGGCATCTTCCTCTATATGAAAACTGTGGGAGTATCCACTTCCACTATTTCTATATGGCACACCTGCTATGTGCAGTAAACTGCTAACTTAAAAATAGGAAATGTAATCTCTCCTCTCTCCAAGAATTCCAAAAAAATTGAAAGTGTTCCTGAAGTAACCTGTATTTAAAGTGCCAAAATGATTCATACAATGGAGTTATGTCAGAAGAAACAGACAAATCATGTTATAAGTAAGGGATAATGTACAACCAGCCGGTTGTTATCGCAGAATAAACCCTGACAGAGTGATCAGATCTTGCATCACTCTGAAGGGGTTTATTCTGCGATAACAACCGGCTGGGTGGACATTATCGGCTACTAGTCTCAAATAAATAATTATTAGACACAAAATAGGTCTTGAGATTAAATATTTTATTAGCTCTTATGCAAAGCTTCCGCAAAGAAAAACAGTTCCAACCTGCTTTAAGCCTTTATCTATTGCTGAAGATTTGCCATATGCCCTTTCTAAATGTTGAAAATGAATGCTGAAATGGTTAGTTCACCCAAAAATGAAACCAAGCCTATGATTTACTCACCCTCAAGTTATCATAGGTGTATGACATTTTTCTTTCAGACAAATACAATCGGAGTTATATTTAAAAAGTCCAGGCTAACGTTAATCCAAGCAGTAGTTGTAGTTGTGTTTGAAGTCTATAAAAAATGCAGCTGTCCGTTCATCTAAGTATATTGTCTATGCTCCAAAAATGCGCCTCTACACAACAATTCAACAAAATTATAATGATCAGCTATACCTTTAAGAGTCTAAGCTGAACAAGGATGTGGTTCATTATTCCTATCCAGTTCTGATTTAAAGTGCAAGTAGTCACCAAGTAGTATATCAATCAATCAATCAACTCTATTTATATAGCGCTTTTACAATCACGATTGTGTCAAAGCAGCTTCACAGTGTCAAACAGGATAATATTGCAACAAAATTAGATTTGGCGGTACAGTCGTTCTGGAGAAAACAGTGATGTTATCAGCTTATTTTAATTAATCATATAGCAACAATGTTGGCATATCTGTATTATAGTTTATAGAATTAATTAAAACCTCAAAGTTATTCAACTAATTATACAAATAAAATTTATGAATTATACATTTTATTTGTATAATTAGTTGAATAACTTTGATCATAATTTTAGTGTCCCCAACTGAGCAAGCCAAGCCAAAGGGGACAGTGGCAAGGAACCAAAACTCCATCAGGGCATGATGGAGAAAAATAAACCTTGGGAGAAACCAGACTCAGTCAGGGTGCCAGTTCTCCTCTGGCCTATTAACAAAGAGTGTACGATTATTATTCTGGCAACCTTACAGGTCAGAAATCATATTAGATCGGACTATTCAAAATTTCAGGGTGTTCAGGTAGTATAGGGTATAATAATATTACCTCAGGGACCAGGCAGAGTTTTTTTCTTTTTTAAGTAATAATTTAGACTTTTAGAGCATACTTTCTAAGCATAGAAAGATGTTGTACTGCGACAGCCATTATTATTTAAAGACCCAATATAAAATATAAAAATAAAATGCCATGACAATAATTACAATGGGGTATAAAGCAAACCACTATATTCACTTAACACTTTTCAAAACATTTTTTCAACCATCTATTTAAATGGGAAATAAGAAGATTCCCCACAAAATTTACTTTTTTGATTTTTCATTCTATTTTTCTCTGATATTTGGACATTCTCAGATAAGTCATTATCAGTTCTCTGTGACAACCAATGTCACCTTGCAACAGGTTGATGCTTTGTACCTGCACATTTTTTAGCTCATTTTGCTTTTCCGGGTACGTTGAATAACAAAAATAGTTATTCATCGCTCCTCATCAACTTACACTTTGACATTTACATGTGTACTGATGATGGAAGCACTGTCCATATTTTCAGTGGGACAATCTTGTGCAAGCACATAAGAACCCTCTCCACTGTTATGTAAAGCAGTGGTTTCATTTTGCTGTACATTATCAATATTTTGTAAAAAAAAAAAAAAAAGTATTTATTTCAATCAACAGTGATAAAGATTGTAATCTTTCCCATTCAACATCAGTTTTACAGCAACTTCAAGTTTTTGAGATTCAGTATTTAAAATCATGTATATATTACATGTCATAGGCTTTAATGCAGGGGTTTTAAACCAAACAGAATTTGATTGAAACCATATAATTTACCATTACGCACAAGTTTATTCCCAGTTTGTTTGTTTTTTTAAATCAATTTTACTGGTAGTCCACTGTATGAAGTATTTTGGGGTATAATGTATCACAGTTTACTTTATTTTGCTATCCTTACTTACATACATGAACTGTAGTGTCCTGCACCCACTAGTAAAAAATGCATATCCGGTGTCTGAATAATTTTTGGTTTGACTGTATCTCTCAGATAAACCATTTTCATTCAAATTATGAAATGTAGATGTTTCCCTTCAGAAAAATAACACCTGCCTTTTTCAGTCTCAAAGCATTTTATTAGACTCCATGTCGAAAGAAAAGTGCATTTTTTCACTGAGCACATTCTCTGCAGCCTGAGCGCGATGCACTGCAAGCTCTCGCTCATGTTCGAGTAGGCACATGTAGAGGGGGGAGCTATGGGGGCTCGGGCCCTTGCTCTTTTTCAAAATAAATCAAAAGTGCCCATCTCAGACAAATATCAATGAAAATATTTGTGGTCAATAAAACAAAATAAATTTGACTTATAATAACATGACAATGTGTACAATAGTAACGAAGGCTCAAAAGTCGGAAAATGTCTGTTTATTTTTTCTTATCAGTTGGTCACTGCCATAACGCGTTGCTATGGGTTGTGTGCGTTTTACTGGCTGATTTTCCACAGTCTATTCGGAAACGGCTCTTGAGCCATATATGGTTCTTTCAGAGAGTGTCCGTGGCTTTACAGGGAAAAAATAAACCAAACATTTTTTTTCCCATCAATAATCAAAACTAATGTGTCAATTTAATCAAAAATCTCTATTATATATTTTTTTAAATATTACATAATTGATAAATGCCCGTTTGTCATGTATAATAACATTATACCATGATCTGGCAAAGCAAGTTAAAACCAATCAGTTGAACATTTTATAAATCAAATTGCATCTCTTACAGGATGTTAACTGACAAACAAAAAAGAACTGCACAAAAGTCACATTAATGGTAAGTAGTGTTAATTGTATTTATGTAAATTGATACTATTTGACGAAACATTAACTAAGTTAATGAAGCCCAAGTGCCACCGACACCTACAGGCCTGTTATGTGAAGTGTAGGCTGGCGAAATGGTGACGTGGAAGGACTTTATTATATTATCATTTTTGATAATTATGCAGCATTATTAAAGAAGTCTCTTATGCTCATTAAGCCTGCATTTCTTTGATCAAAAACGGCAATATTGTGGAATAATATTAAAATATTGTTTTCTATTTTAATATACTTTAAAATGTAATTTATTAATGTGATCAAAGCTGAATTCATCATCATTACTCAAGTCTTCAGTGTCACATGATTCTTCAGAAATCATTCTAAAATGATGATTTATTGTCAATGTTGGAAATATATATATATTTTTTACGTATTGCCCCTTTTTTATATTTGAGCCCCATGCGTCTGAAGAACTCGCTGCACGTCCGAGGTAAATCATTAACACCATCACCACTTACAGTACATGTGTTTTATTGAACTAAATACATTACAATCGGTTCAAATGAATACACAGGTTACTTTTCTGAACACGAGCGCTTCCGGGTCCGTATTCTTCACACTGTTCGCGTGAATCACGGCGCACGCACACACACACACACAAAATACCGGCAATTCAATAGGGAACGCGCATCTCTTAAAGGGGCCACACTATATGCCTACTCGTGCAATATCTCAGGTCCACATGGCAGCTTTCACATTAACAATATTTCACATGAACTGTACCGTTCTGAATTAAACTGCCAGAGGAAAAACTCCCTTTATTTATATTTTCAAAATGAGCGAAATCACTGCTTATTCTGAATTTTTAAGCTTAGGCTTAAGAGACATGAACTAGTTGTTTGAAAAACATCTGTGACCTTTGATACATGTCTAGTCTTCATTCCCTGAGTATGGTTTCAGTAATAATAAACATGCATAAAGCATGCATATTATTCCATACCAATGTTAATTAGAGTATTAAAAACGTTAATTTAAGGTACATTTAGAACTGATAAAATGTCGATTAATCGCGAGTTAACTCATGAAACTATGCGATTAATCACGGTTAAATATTTGAATTGATTGACAGCCCTAGTTTATTTCCATGACTTCCAAAGCTGAACTCAATGTCTAACAATAATCTTAAATAATACCATTATGACTTTCCTAGACTTTCTTGGTTCTTAACACAATTAGCTCTTTACAGCCATGTTCATTTCCTCAACAAATGTCTGCTCTTGTGTAATATGCATGCATACATCCTATCAAAAATGACCTATTTACAATGCATTTCAATGTCAAGCTTGCATACAGTATAAAGCTGTCACAATCTGTCCCTTTATACACCTCAGTGCTGTCTTCTAATTACTGAGGCAGTCTTATTGCCCAGAGCTGTGCTTCCTCCTGTCAACTTCTATCTCCACCATGATTGTTCACCATAGCAACAAGCCACATGGGTTCCTCATGTGGGCCAGAGCTGGTGAGACCCAAGAACGCAGTTCTCCTTTTAACTATTACAATTGGCAAACACTTTTCAGTTCTCAGACCTCTCTGATTCATCATAACAGCCATGATGAAATGGCACTGCCACCTACACCACTCATTTCAGGAATCCTGTCAAGACATAGAGTGCGGTGAAGGGGGTGTTACTGCGGAGGTTTTGCAGACAAAAGACACCTAATCAGTGCCAAGGGAGGCAGATCGGCCACGAAAATTGACCTTTGAAACAAGAGCTTTAGCGTTTAATTAGACCTACCCTTCATGTACTGTCAAGCTACATGCTGGTGAAATGTGCTTGGTAAAATCCCAAATGTCAGAACCACTTTGTACTTTGGCAAACAAATGGAGGGGAGCATATGTTTTCCTTGAGTATTTTTAGAGTTCAGGTAAATTGGTCTGTGCAATTCATTCTTTTATATGAATGCGTTATGCTTTTGCAGAGACAATCAGCAGTAAAGAGAAGAACCTTATAAAATTATTTTCACATTAAAATAAAATGTGAGATCAGTACTGGAAGCCCTAATTTCAGCATTAAAAAAAAACACAAAAAAAAAAACACTAAACTAAACTAATTAAAAAATAATAATAATAAAAAAAAAATATATATATATATATATATATATATATATATATATATATATATATATATATATATATATATATATATATATATATATATATATATATATATATATATATGATTTTACTACAGGAAGTCATCAAAATCAGCACACTCGACAGGCAGTATCCTATACACTAATGGTCTATGGTTATAAATGACCTGATCTGCTATATTTGTTTAAGTGCTGTTTAGACTAAATTGTGAATGTCAGATGACGCAGAACATGAATAGCTCCATTGGAGATTATTATGACTGAGAGCACTTTAAACAACAGCCTCACTTCAAAGAGCATGTCGCAGTGTACAAAATGAACTGATGTCGCCTGCAGTGCATCAATGAGAAAATTAGGATAAAGTTAATGAAAGGAATTCTTTTTCAAAATGATGAGCATGTAGCCTATTGACTGGACAAAATCTTAATCTGTTATTTATAAGGCCATGTTTGACACAGAAGCCATGTTTTTGTTTGAAAGCACCCGGATAACATGATCTAGAACCAAGTCAAGTGAGCTTTAGCAATAACTAAGTAAATATTGAGCTATATTTTATGCTTTTATAGCATAAAATTTTGTATTGCTATGAGAAATGTAGCATTTCATATCATACTAAATATATATTATAAGATATGTGTAAGGCTGGAAAAACCTAGTAGATGCCAAAATGTCTAATTGCTTTGAGAAAACAAAGGAAATTAGCATCTGAACTCATTCATACAGTTAGCGTCTCTGTCCGAGACGACATCACACTAAGTGGACTATCTATGAATGACTCTAATTTACATGCCTTTCCTTTCACATGAAACTTCCCCCAAACTCTTGCTGCCCCTCATATTGAGATCACCTGAAATGCACCAGAAATCTCTTTGTTACAATGTCAATCCTCACGATACAGTATTATATGTATATGCTATCATTTGAAATGTCTCAGTGCGACTGGTACAAATATCTCAACTCCACAGAAGTAAACTAGAACATCCTAAACTATTTAAGAGTTTAAAGATATCTTTCCTTGGTGTATGGTGGGTGTGGCTTTCAGCCATTTGGCCTCTCTTCCATTCAAGTCTATAGGACTTGATTAATGTAAATTCCTATTGTGAACTGGTGTTTCCATTTGAAAGGGTTTCAAATGGTTCTGGGTATGCATCTGGTTCTGGGTATTTAAGGAAATGTTGCAAAGAGCTCAGGGCTCGATTCTGTAGTCAGGTCAGCCCGTAATGCTGGACGTTTCAAGCCAGCATTATGTAATTTTCAGAAGTCAGGTATACATTTCATTCTTTACTTCAGAGTATTTGATGTTATATGGATTAGGCTACCTTTGAATTGATTATGTAATTGGCATTATACCTTTACCTGACTGCTAATAAATTGTTACACTTTGATTCTTTCTGACTTGCTCTGGAATTATTCAGGTTACGAACGGGCATAATTTCAACAAAGGGTTAAACGGAATAATCAAATGTGTATTTAAACTATTAAATATAAATGACCAAATAACCAAATGGCATTCTAACCTAAATTCTAAATTATGATTAAATGGAATCAGATTAAGAAGAATTGGAACAAAATCCTTTATGCCCAACTGAAAACATAGAATGCGCAGCGACCTTCACCCTCCATCGTTAGCCTCCATTGGGACGATTTGGGTGGCCTTACATATGGCTCAGTTAAATCATTATACCATACCACTTGACATAAATTTTTGTCAGTTTTATCTTGTCCAGTCTTGTAACATTTTCACAAAAAAAGCAGAGTAGCATTGTAACAGCAGGCTCACCACCCACCCTTCACTGACTGCAGCTGCTGTGGCTAAAATATATGGTAAAGATGAATCACACATTTGTCATTGTGTGACTGCACTTACTAGATGACTGTTTTTTCAAGACATATCAGCACAGATGACTTTGCACAGTGCTAATATGTTTGATGGGATAAAGTGGATTAAAACGTATAAAATGTAAAATATAATAATTTAATTAAATGTAAAAACAAATTTTTATAAAAAACATAAAAAAATAAAAAAGAGAGAGGTGAGCCAGAGCATCATTGACTTCCTTTACAACCCACAAGACTTTTGACTTCTGGCAGTCAACTGTTTCTGACTGCCAACTGGCACCTGACTGAGAGCTACAATCAACCTTTTGAAGTAGTGAATAGTACACTTAATTTGTCATTTGGGATTTACTTCCTTCCTGTCACATGAGGCTGCCAGTTTCAACTGCCAACTGTCAACCATTCAGAAAAATTTAAGCACAAATAGGTAAAGCTGATTTTTTTTTGCCTGTGATTATACAGAAAAATTGTTTGTGATCTGCTGACAATTATAACAAAAATTGTCAAAGTCTGTAAAAAAGGTTAGTACTTTGTAAGTGATTTATTATGCCCAATTAAAACTGAAATGCGATATCTAGACCAACAAATGAGTTAGAAGCTAACATCATGAATCCCCAATCTTCACTCTGTCAAAGGAACACTATGTATTGGTAATGGAATTACAGTAAACAATTTTCACAAAGAAAAAAGCTTCAATGCAACTACAAAAACAAAAGCCATTGATACTGTGTTAGTACAATACGTTACATTTAAAGAATGTAACAACTTCAAATGTTGAAGACAAATTAGCAGTCATTACTCATGCCAATTAAAGGCATTTTATTTATTTTGTTATTGAGCGTTACAATTCAATCTCTCCCTCTGCAAATCATAACATACTAAATATTTTTTATATGTAAATAATCACTTCACAAATGTATTCTAAATGCTGTCACCATGGGAGAAATAGATACTCTGATGTTTAATCCCATTTTCCAGGAAACATTTTATTCTTTTCGAGAACATTTCCTATCAGCAGCTGTGTATCACTGCCAAAGCAGCATGTGTCACCTTGAAAGTAATAAGCAGCTGTGGGTGAAATGCTACTAAATCAAAGCTGTTCAACGATCATGCTGTACTCTGATGCGTGACTTGTCACTTTGATTTATTGCAGTCATAACCAATGAAAACCACTTCTACATTATCCTCAACAGGCTTATGTGTAATTTAGTTTAAATGTGAAAATATGACATTGTGGTGTGATTTTGTAAGAGTAGCCATGAAGTTTTACAGGGATGACGATAAGTGCATGCCAAGCTCCTGTGCCAAAAGAACACACATTATTTAAAATGAATGCTAACAAATACCAACAGATTAAAAAAAAAAAATTCTAAACCCGGTGGCCTTCTGCTAGAAATCTTATAATGGGGCGTGGTTACAATGATCCAAAAAAAACTGAGCACAAAATGAAGCTTCTACCGACCTGACAGAAAACCGAAGAGGAGAGTGTAACAACATGGACTTGAGAATCTGAAGGATCTAGAGAAATGCTTTATAAATTATAAGCATGATCTATGATATCTTGTCAGGTGTTCTCCAAACTCATCAGGCATTATAGGAAAAGACTCAGAGTTGTTATATTGGCAAAAGGAGGTTGCAAAGAGTATTAAATCAAAGGGTGCCATTAATTGTGGCTAATGTGTATTAAAGAAATATACATTTTTTTCCCCTCCCCCAGAACAAAAATGCCTAATTGGTCCATCTGCACTAGCAGAAAGATTCCATAGGCTGTTCATTTTTTTTTTTCAGAAAAAAAAAACATATTGTAGCCATCTTCATGCTTACAAATCTTGATATGTGTGGGGGTATATTGCATCATTTTACAACAAATAAAAAAATAACTTGCAAATTATGCTTAACAACCATATCATCTATGCAAGAATATTCCAACATTTGGCACAGATCATTTTCAAACATTTAGTATTTGCCACTATAACATGGCTGTGTATTAAAGGCATCTTTCTGCTTACATTTTGCTCAACCCAGCCACCACATTTTACACATTATTGTTCTTAAAGGGCTGGTAAAACAAGATTTCCCTTTTCTAACTTTAGCTAGTGTGTAATGCTGTAAATCCAGCAGGCCCCATCTCTGTCAGTGTTTAAACATATACCGGTGGCCGGTCGCCAACAGCCCGTGATAACTTCACCGAACAACTAACACAATCATTTTCTACCCTGTTCCCTCACGTAATGTCACATATCAAGAGAAGTGGATGATCTTAGGTTGTAAATCCAGCATGCCCCATCTCTGTCAGTGTTTAAACATATACCAGTGGCTGGACGCCTACAACACGTGGTAACTTTACCGAACAACTAACACAACCATTTTTGACCCTGTTCCCTCTCATAATGTCACATAACATATATCAGGTGAAGTGAATGATCTTGTGTTGTAAATCCAGCAGCCTCCGTCTCCCTGACAGTGTTGAAAACACATAATGGAGGCACCCCGCCCACAGCTTGTGATAACGTACTGATCATCAAACACGTGAACTAGGAGGTTAGTGAATCAGAACACAGCTGGACCAGCTAACCAATCTGAGCCCATTGTGTATTTTTGAGGGACTGGCTTCATTGAACCTGGAAACCATCAGACTGTTTTTACAAGAAGGGACAGAGCAGTGTAGAATAAAAGGTAAATTATATGAAAAATAATGCAACGCATGAACACATTACAGTGCACCCCACAAACACAATCAAGCCTTCGAAAGAATGTGTTTTACCCCTGCTTTAAAACCACCATATTAAACATGCTGCTAACTGTGATTGAACTGACTTGCCATTGTAACTGAACTTGTAATATTTTAGTTTTAAAACCTTTTTGCAAATGGTGCTTCCATTAATTTCCATTTCATTCAATAACAAAGACTACATATATTCGACCAAACCTAGACACCGAATCAACTTGATTTTTCAGTGACTCAACAGGCAGGTTTCAAGGTTATGCCAAAAGGTGCCAATTGAATGATTTGTTAAAAATGCTGATTCATCCAGGAATGAAACAAGTGACAGAGTAAGTCAATTTATCTTTACACACCAAATGGATATGTGTTTTGGAATAAATTTGTTACACCACTTAATGTGCGTTGCTCTGGACTGCAACAGTTCTGCTTTGGCTATTTGGAACTATTTTCAGTGAAGGAAAAACAGAATGTACCTGCTAATATTTTGTCTAAACTTGAAGTTACCCAATTGAAACTTCTTTTCAATTGGGTAACTAATGGAGATTGTAATAATTGAGATGTTAATAAAAGCAATATCATATAAATCACATTTCTGAGTTATTGTTACTCTAGTAGCTTCTAAAAAGACCAAGCCATAATGTTCTAACATGACAAAACAATCAAATTATAGATTAAATAATCAATTATTTAATAATAATAATAATAATAACAACAACTATTAAATGTAAGAAGCTTGGGATGAAGTTCAAGTTTCAAGTTTCTAGTTTATTAGTTTAAGGTTGCATTTGCATTGCTTTTGTGTGTTGTATTGGATTATCTATCAGATGTTCTAATTTTCTGTGAAAACGTACTTCATTAAGGTCTAATTATGTACATGGAGTATAAAAAACTCTTCATGGCTTCTCTGTTGTTACCAAAACATAAGGCATCTCATCCTTAACAATAGCATTCTTTCTTACCGCAAAAAATTAAGGCCAGTTGTAGTAGAGAACTTCTGGAACTTTGGTAATGAGAATATAATAATTATGCAAATTATTCATTTAAAGGGGTATATAATGGTTCATGTACTTTTATAAGTTGATTGTATGGAAATGTGTGTTGGCAGTGCCTGTACACAACCATCCTATAACGATAAAAATCCATCCAGTGTTTGTTTTTAAATCTCCTTATATGTTTCCCCCGTATCAAATCGAGCCGTCCGACCGACAGCAGTGTTTCAACACAGACCCACCCTGAGTGAGCCGTCATCATAGTCCACCATTGTTGATATGCTGGAACAGAATTGTGGTGTTCTGTTCTTGGGTGTAATAACACAGCAGACATTCTGATTTTCTTAAATCCGAACTGCTGAAGACGTAGTGGCTGAGTTTTTTTTCCCGAAGGGAATCTTCAACATCAATGCTTTCATGTTTGCGCAAATCATTTCTCACCAGACAGCTTTATAAACGAGGGTTAAAGCAGGTTTTGCTAAGAAGCTGCTCCTGAAAAAAGGATCGGTACCAACTATTCACGTTCCTGCTGCACCTCCAAAAGAAGTGAGTGTAGCTTTAATCCCTTGCATGCTTTACGATGAATGCGACTAAAGTTCACAGGGTAAGTTACATTACGGCATGCATTCTATGCATGATATTCTCAATATAATTCATAATCCCACGTTTATAATGAACAACGCATTATGGTTATTGTGTTATTACAAACTGTGTATGCTGGTGATAAAGTTAACGTGGTAACTACAATAAGCTTACTTTTGTAGATGGTTTATAACAAGGTATGTTACTGTAAAAATTGTGTTGTAACAGTTATTACACTGCATAGATAATGTTACCATGTTATCACTGACAAGCCTACATATATCGGAAAAAAAGTTTTTAATTGGCATTAGCCGTAACATCAATCCCTCAATGAACTAACGTATACATCAGTAAACACATAGGATTCATATCTCACCACACAAACATTACCCTGCCAGTACATACAAAGATAGATCAAAGTGACATTACGTTAACCAACCATTCAGAAACATTCTGTTCGAGCCTTTATTTTTTTTTACTGTCATCTTGTTCCAGGTCCGACTCCAGTTCAAATCAATACAGTTGCACAGATGTGTCCTCAGAGACTCCCGTTGACAATCTTTCTCTAAAATGTACCCTCAATTGTTTTCAAGGCAACACTCCACGTGTGTTTTGTCAAAAAGCCCCACAGAACAAAGGGGCGGGGTGAGCAAAGCTCATTATCATTTAAAGTTGCATGTACTGAAATGGCTTGTAGAAAAAAAAGAGCTGTTTTTGACCAGGTAAAATGAGTGTTTTCTTACAATACTAATGAGAATTTTTAAGTAAAGTAGAAACATTTAATTTAGACACTAAAGAATCATATTAACATGTACAAAAATGGCATTATATTACCCCTTCAAATAATATTTACTAGCAAAGGCTAGGTTGACAAATTTCAGATAAAATGTTTATACCAACCCAAAACTGATGGAAGAGTACAGAAGGGAGGAGAGAGAGCGAGAGAGAGAGAGGGGGGGGGGGGGGGGGGGGGTTAAAGAGTTTACAGCAAGAGGAATTAGCAAAAAAAAAATACTTACAGTGTTGGGAAGTCTACATGAATCTGCACACACACATGTTGGTACATCTACCATTAAACTTTCTATAGGGTGTGGAAGACTGATATTTGCTATCCTCTAAGACCACCCCTAAACAACTCTTTTCTTTTGATAAAACATTTTAAGAAACCCTCACTGAAAGTGGTGCAAATCATTAGATTCAAATATAAACATGAGTTGGCCAACATGAGTTGGAGATTTTTTTAACAAGTATGCATGGGCAGACCAGGGCTCACAAAATTTAGAAATCCCTGGTAGCCCTTCGGGCAGGCGACCTTGAGATTTTGGTAGCCCAAAAAGAATTGAACCAGCCCGAATTAAAAAAAGTATGTAGAAAATTGAACAGGAGTCGAAAAACAAATTAAAAACAGAAACACTTGTATTTGGTTCTAACTGAGCTGAAATTTCTATGAATTTCTATCCTGTCCTTTCTTTTTTGGATAAGCAAAACTTCACCACCCTCAGAATGTGCTTTAATTCACGATTTCCTTAGAGAACAAGTGTGTTGACACGTCCAGTTAGGCCTATGACATGTTGCTATACATACAGTCACCTGAGCGTGGTGCTGCTGGGATCATATTTCATTAATAACGCATCAGAATATGCTGTAATGCAGAAATTCGTTTTAGAATTAATTTTATTTACCTCCATATGGTGCAGTGCGGTATGGAACCGATCAGCAAAACTTTTCTGCGGTCAAATCAGCATTATCAAAACTTCTGCAATCATATTTACCTTCACATAACAAGCCAAGTCAAGGCAAGGGAAGATGTCGAGTAAGCGATTTTGCGAGGCCTATAAGCGAGGTATGGTTCTGCTTAGTGCCTAGTGGAATCAGGGGACCATATTGATACTGGCAAAACATATTTTGCAAATCCTCCAGTGCGTATTTGTGTATCCGCTACACTGTAAAAAATTATTTCGAAAAAAGTTACCTGGTTGCCTTAAATTTTGAGTTGATTGAAATTAAAATTTTGCGTTAATACAAAGAATTTTTTTGAGATTTGACAACCTTTATTAAAATATTATTAAAAGATTTTGTTAGCATATTGGGTAATTGTGTGCGTTTTATTTCTGATGACGAAGTGAAAAAATGTTTTTATGTGGTTCAGATACAATAATATTTTGAGTTTCTATTTATTAAACAAATTTCCTTCATTGTATCAACTCAAATTTTTAATTTCAATAAACTCAAAATTTTAAGGCAACCAGGTTACTTACTTTTTTAAGTTAAACCAACAAAATCCCAAAAAAATGTTTTACATTGTACGGACAGCATTAAAGGTTTCTATTTACAATGCATTTTGCATCGTTGAGTACTGACGTATCTCTAGACATATAAAAGGTATTTAAGATAGAATCCAGAGTTCTGCGCGCTCACGAATCCTTGTAACAAACAAAGTGTAGACAAGGTACAAGAGATTCAGTCTGCAGTGTAGAGTTCATCATTGATTATAACAGAACTTCATGAGATTGTGATGAATTGAATTGATAGGTTTTCAGTGAAACACTTTGCACACTTTATAGGCTACATTTAATCCATTCAGAATTTGAATAAAAGCCTTGTTTTTCGTGCTTCTAAGAGTGATGGCCAATTACATGCTGCAAAGTGTTGGAAAGGACATGACCATATAAATGCAGGATTCACTCTCTAAATTGCAATGAACGTGATAAAAATATATATGATTAGATGTGCATTAAGGTTAGAGCTCTTTTCACTCTTTTCAGAAGAACTCTGGAGCCGGGTCTGCCGGTAAATGCCAAAGAATTCATTATGAATAAAAAAAAAAATTAAATGTTTTTAAATGACTAATCTAGATTATTTGTTTGTGTGTCAACTGTCTCATACTCCCACAACAGAGATGGCCCTTCACTTCAGAAGAAAGTATATGCTTACTGTTGAGGTTTATAGGCCTTGTGTTTCATATCATGATTTTATTCATCTTGATTTCTCATGTGTGAGATGATTTGCTTGTGTGATTTCTCTGAGCACGTCAGAGCACACTGCCTTGTACTCGCATGAGTATACACAGGAGTGCAACAACCCAAGATTTTCACTTAATAATAGATTACATTTTCGGTTGGTTTCTCTGTATGTTTTGAAATAACATTTGCACCGAGTTGCACTGGATTATTTTATTACATGTTTGAATCCTTGAAAACTGAAGGTCATAAATCACTGCTTTTTTGTTTGTTTTTTTGGTAATTTCATCTTTTGTGATCAGAAAAAGATATGTAATATGTCTTTAGAACAACATCAGGTTGAAAAATTATTTACGGAATGTACAGCTACACTAGTTGTGAAGAGGTACATAAATTACAAACTAGGAGGGAGAGAGAGATAGTCACAGCAAAATAAAGGCTACAATAGTAAAAGAGCATATAGTTTGTGTGTTGGGGCTCCAAATCTGGAATTTGCTTAGGACCCCAAATCACTAAGTCATTCCCTGAAAGTGAAGACATCAAGTCTTCACAAGTCAGCTGTGATAATATTTCACTATGAATATACTTATTTTCATACATTACACACAGACTATATACACAGATATATTTCAAATGTTTATTTCTTTTAATATTGATAATTATACACTAAGGAACTAACAACTATTGCTTGGAAAATACTCTGCAAGGTTTTCTCAGGGTGGCAAGAACAAGAACAAAGTTTGTTCTGGCCCGTACATTCCATACTTCACGAGAAAAGCAGGTGCTGAACATCTGCGTTTCTCTGCATTAACCATGCCCACTTTAAATGTATGACCAATCACACAATAGTTCTCGGACACCCGCAAGAAAAAAAGTTCTGCTCAGGGGATGTGTCGAGAACAAGATGAGAGAGCTCCCAAAACAGCTCTGCAAGAACAAAATTATGTAATTTTGTTCTCGCAGCCCTGGGAGCGAGAACTTTTTTCTCCGTTATTGTGGAGAATGTAGTGGCCTTAAGGAAAACCCCAAATTCAGTCTCTCAGAAAATTAGAATATTGTGAAAAGGTTCAATATTGAAGACACCTGGTGCCACACTCTAATCAACTAATTACATCAAAACACCTGCAAAGGCCTTTAAATGGTCTCTCAGTCTAGTTCTGTAGGCTACACAATTATGGGGAAGACTGCTTACTTGAAAAGTTGTCCAAAAGACAACCATTAACACCTTGTACAAGGAAGAAAAGACACAAAAGGTCATTGCAAAAGAGGCTTGCAATGACCTTTTGTGTCTAAGGTCAAGACACAAAAGAAGACAAGACACAAAAGGTCATTGCAAAAGAGGCTTGCTACACAAAGCTCTGTGTCTAAGCACATTAATAGAGAGGCGAAGGGAAGGAAAAGATGTGGTAGAAAAAAAGTGTAGAAGCAATAGGGATAATTCAGCTGTCGCATTCCTTGTGTCAAGCCAGTCTTGAACAACAGACAGCGTCAGCAGCTTATCGCCTGGGCTAGACAAAAAGAACTGGACTGCTGCTAAGTGGTCCAAAATTATGATCTCTGATGAAAGTACATTTTGCATTTCCTTTGGAAATTAGGGTCCCAGAGTCTGGAGGAAGAGAGGAGAAGCACACAATCCACATTGCTTGAGGAGAGGTCCAGTGTAAAGTTTCCACTGACAGTGATGGTTTGGAGTGCCATGTCATCTGCTGGTGTTGGTCCACTGTGTAGGGCCCTATAATTTCCGTGATCACAGAATCGCAGAATTGGCATATTCACACGAAATCAGCATATTAACATGGAATCTGGTGTTAATGCAGATTTTCCCAGAATTTCGCATATTTTGAATGAAATTCTGTTTTGTGTGGGAGAAGAACGTATGTCTGGGGAAAATGCAGACTGGGGGAAGCAAACCTGGGCGACACAACCCTTCCTGTCATTACAGCTCCCCCTTTAAAATAATGAAAGTATGGGGAAGTTGGTCTCCACGGCTCCTTTTTCGCCAGCGATAAATGTAAAAAAAAAAAAAAAAGTAAAAGTGAAACAAAAAACGATGCTAACGGCGGTTTCACACAGCACGCGCAGGCAGCGCAGATGCAGTGTGTATGGAGAGCGGGCTCGCGCACCTATTGTGATTTTACACAGGCAGTATTTGTCACCGCAAAGCTGAACCGTGGCTCCTGTATTGCAAATACAGACAAATATTGTCGATTTTGTCAGATTTTCCGGTGGTCTGCTCGACCCCTGTCATTCTCCTGCTTTGATTTATGATAGACAGCATATATCTGCTGCAAATGCGACCGTGTTCCCCTCTGTTGCAAACGCATATGCATATAACATGCTGTATATAGGTAGTTTTAATTATAAAAGTAACCTTAAAAGATTTAGTTTTAATAATTTAAACAGGCCTTTGAAGTTGGGCAATAACTTTTGGCAGTTATGCTTTTGTGTATTTTATTTTTTTACTTGAAAGAAAAAGCTAATGGAGCACTTTCATTTTAAAGCTCATTATCATTAATATTTTGTTGTGACTTGCAGTTGAAGGGCAGTGTTATGTTGCATCTTGCAGTATTTGTCCAAAAAGTAAATGTGTTTGTTACCCCAAAAAGATGTTTGTTACCTCAATAAATTTAAGGTCATTCCTATTTTATGTTTTATGTTCTATTATATTGACATTAAAAGCACATTCTTTTTATGACTAAAATAACAGTAAAGGGTAAAAAAAACCTGAATTCCCCAACAATTTGAAATTTCCGCAAAAATAAAAACGAAATGAAAAAATGAAATTTGGAAAAATAAAATAAAACAGAATTTGGGAAAAAATAAAATGTATTTTATAGGGCCCTACCTGCATTTCCTGAGGTCCAAGGTCAACGCAGCCATACACCAGGAAGTTTTAGCGCACTTCATGCTTTCTGCTGCTGACCAACTTTATGGAGATGCAGATTTAATTTTCCAACAGGACTTGGCATCTGCACACAGTGCCAAAGCAACCAGTACTTGGTTTAAGGACCATAGTATCCCTGTTTTTAATTGGCCAGGAAACTCACCCGACCTTAACCCCATAGAAAGTCTAAGGGGTATTGTGAAGAGGAAGATGCGATATGCCAGACCCAACAATGCAGAAAAGCTGAAGGCCACTATTAGAGCAACCTGGGCTCTCATAACATCTGAGCAGTTCCACAGACTGATCGACTCCATGCCACGCCGCATTGCTGCAGTATTTCAGGCAAAAGGAGCCCCAACTAAGTATTGAGTGCTTTACTTTTCAGTTTGCCAAGATTTCTAAAAAACTTTACTTTGTATTGGTCTTAAAGGGTTAGTTCACCCAAAAATGAAATTTATGTCATTAATGAACCCTAATGTTGCTCCACACCCGTAAGACCTCCGTTCATCTTCAGAACACAGTTTAAGAATTTTTTTTTTTTTCGACAGCGTATCTAAGTGTAGGCACACTATACTGTCCATGTCCAGAAAGGGAATAAAAACATCATCAAAGTAGTCAATATGTGACATCAGATGGTTAATAAGAATCTCTTGAAGCATCGAAAATACATGTTGTTACAAACAACAAAAACCACGGCTTTATTCAGCATTGTCTTCTCTTCCACGTTTGTTTTTAAACCTCAAATAAAGATTCAAACGGTCATGAATCGCGTGTCAAACTGCTGAAATCACATGACATTGGCGATCCGAATCATGAATCGATACGCTGATTCATGACCGTTTGAATTCCAGGTCTTACGGGTGTGGAGCAACATTAGGGCGAGTCATTAATGACATTAGGGGGAGTCATTTTTGGGTGAACTAACCCTTTAAGTAATCAAATTTTCTGAGATACTAAATTTGGGATTTTCCTCAGTTGTCAGTTATAATCATCAAAATCAAAGTAAATAAACATTTGAAATGTATCAGTCTGTGTGTAAGGAATAAATAAAACATACAAGTTTCACTTTTTGAATGGAATTGGTAAAAAAATAAAATAAAAATAAAAAAACAATTGATGATATTCTAATTATATGACCAGCACCTGTAATATTAGTAACTTGCAAAACAGTAGTAATTTTAGGATTAAATTGCCTTTATGATAAACAATCCCCACCCCTCCCCCCTCAGAGATACCAAATTAGGTACTGCGGCCACCATCAGTAAAAACACTACCACTGCTCTCAAAAGGCATCCGCAGATGTTGCGCTATTAGTCAAATTCAAATAAAAATGTTTTAACCGTGCATGAAAATGTATAAGCTTCCCTAAAGTTATTGACATTTTCAGACTATTGCAGTAATCAGATTAATGAATTGTCCTGCAAAATATGTTCAAAAAGGTGTTACATTTCCAGTAAAACATTTACATTTGTGGCCACAAACACTTCAGACCTTGCTTTGAATGCCTTAAAAGGAAATTTGTTGATGCAAACCTGTTTTAATTTTTCATGTTTGAAATCTTTGAAACAACGATTTTCTGAAAATCCCCCATCTATTGATCCATGTCAACAGTTACACTACCAATAAGCAGAGTGAAGGTGAGCAGTCACCGAGGATGACGTCAAACCATGATTTTCCATGGAATGCACATTTACACATTCACCACTAATGGCCCTAATGCAACACCCACAAATATATCTCTGTGTGCCTGTGTGTCGGTACACGTCTTCTAACCTGGTGGGGACTTCAACCTGCACACAGACTAATAGGGACTCTTTTCATGAGGAAACAAGCTTATAAATCATACAGAAGGACAAATGCAGAAAGTTTTGATGGGTAAGTTTGGGGGTGGGTTAGTGTAAGGGGATAGAATATACAGTTCATACAGAATAAAAACCATTACGTCTATGGAGACCCCCACAATGATAGTAAACCAGACATGTAATTTAATAACTAAAGGATAAAGAGAGATTTAAGGGCATAAATCAATAAGAATGGAAAAATAAGTTCTAGGTCTAATTGTAGTAGGCTTATAAAGTAATCAATTTAAGCTGTTTATTTAAACAAATGTGCATACTGTGCTATTACTGTCCGTGGCTGAACATTTCCATCATAAAACAGTTGTCTAAGACTGGCATCTACTTACATCTTTCCACTAACTCTCATTGCATGTGTGACAGTGACAGTATGATCGCAAGACCCGCCTTCTTTGATCTGATTGGCCATCTTAATCAGTTTGTCATTGGCGAGCGCCGTTAGACCAATGAGGTAGAGCAGTGTAAAAAAACACTAACAGGATGAGCCTTAATGTGAATTAATTTGTATTTGTCTTTATTCGTATCTCAGACAAACTCATTGGGCCTCATTCATGAAACACGGGCAGAACTAATTTGTGTGCAAATCATTCATAAAGCCACTCTTACGTAAATTTTCGGATTCACGAAAATGTTTGTATTTTCAAAATGTTAGTTGGTACGAAAGAAATTTACACCTGCTCCCTACCACGAGTAAATATTGTGTAAAACATTTAACCGTTCTGTGTTCTAATTTAGGCAAAACTGATGACATTTTGATGCACTATGTAGGGTAGGCCTACCATAATAATATTTCAGGAGTTGATTTACCCCGTCTTTTTTGTTTTGTTTGTACTGTTTAACGTTGGGTAATAGGCAGGCTCGTCACTGTTCTTTTTTACCAGGCCGTCCAATCACAGTGGAGAAGGGGCGGGAAAAAAACTACACACGACCAATCATCCCACTTGTGCATGAACCGAACAACAATAATAGAAAAGTTAATACTGATTTTTTTACTGCATTTATAAATTTAGTAATATTCTTCAAAATGAGATACTAGGTTCACATTACGGCCATGGATATTCTGTATCATAGCTAGCAAAGTATCTCAGCTGGAAAAAATGCTGCCCTGGCAAAGCACTTTCAAGCGCCACCAGCTGTCCATTTTCAGAAGAGCAACAGGTGTTTAGCTGGCTAAAACATGCTTTGGTGGACACACGATAATTTAATATTTATTGCTAGTCATATGGCCAATTAGTTTCTTCAACATTGATGCAAAATCCTGAATCCAAACCTGAGAAAGAATTCCAGAAGTGTCCACAGCGTTCCTGGTCACATCATTTGCATTTGTAACTCATGGGCGGGGAATATGCAAATTATGAATAAGTGTGCACGCGCATCCTTTTTACATGTTTGGAATTCACTATCATACACACGTTTAATTAACGTTTAACTAACGAATCCGTAATATACGAAGCGTTTGTGAATCTGGAGCAGAGTTTTCGTGAAGGTCCTTTTTTTGTGTGCAAATTAGTGTTGTCAAAAATATCGATATTTCGATATATATCGATACTGGAATATCTGAAACGATACGATTCTCAGTTTTTACAGTATCGATATTAGCTGCGCTCTCCTCTCTGACCGTCAGCGAGCTGACACACACCGGCATATTCTCCCTCAGCCCGGTTAACCTCTGAGCACGGCGAACGCGCGTTCTGCTGAACTTTTTCCTCATGACAGTGTGTTAGTGTTAGTGTATGATCGGTCTGAATTTCGCGCGGGATTGCACATAAATTAATTCTAGCCTACTAATGCCCGCAGATTTCGTGCTCCACATCTGAAGCGCACACACACATAGCCTACCCTAATAAAGCCGCCTCTGACATGATACAAGTGCAAACATTTGCTTCCTTTTCCAGCATATTATTGGTCAAATACACTCAAAGAATTATCAGTGCACATCTGGAAGAGTATTAACGTAAACACAGTCGCAAACAGTTCAGGAAGAACGAGTAACAGGAACAGTGTGGATCCATGCGTCTGTTAGTCTTAAAGGGACCGCAGTCATTTGTTATTCAAACTACAAAAAGACAAACGATCAACTGCTCTTGACCGATCAACTTGTGTAACTTTAATAGTTTCATCTGTACGCTATTGAATTTTTTACAAAGAACATTATCCAATGTTGTTTTAAATGTAATTACTATGCATTTTTTAAATTCAGTTTCTTATCTGAATGTTAGACCTACCTGAAAAAATAAAGCAGTCTTTTTAATTTTTATCTTCTATTCTATTGCATTTATTTGTGCTATTGTTTGTAATCTGTTTATTTGTTCTTATTTTATTACTGTTTACTCGTCTTTTTAAATTCAATTTACCATTCGAAATCAAGCTTTCTTGTGCTGTGTGTAAGCTATTGCAACACAATTACCCCATTGTAAAAAATACATTGAGATAGCAAAAATTTGTGAGATAATTTTAATAGTAATTGATCAATTGATCAATAATTGTTCAAATCAAAATGATGCCCAACCCTAAGGAACATGCTGGCCACATGAATTTTTAGTAAAAAATAACAATGAATAATAAGTTCTGTTGTCATATTAAGCATCTTATCTTATTTATTTATTTATTTTTTTTTTTACTGTGGTATCGATTTAATATCGATATATCGATATTTTAGTCTGATATCGTATCGAAGTCATAATTTTGGTATCGTGACAACACTAGTGCAAATTACTCAGAATTTGCTCATATATTTACGAAAGTTTCATGAATGAGGCCCATTGGCTCTTACACTAAAAGAATGAGCTTTAATGCGAATTATTTTTTCTTTATTCATAGCTCAGACAAAATCATTGGCTCTGGTCTAGGGCCCCCCAAACTCCACCTATGAATGTAAATATACAAAGATTTAAAGGGTTACTTCAGCTAATAGCATATGGCTTTGTATCAGTAGAAACCCTGTAGTATATTCGAATGATTGTGCTCCCCTCCCCCTGAGATGAGAGATTTATGCATTTTATGTCTGGAAAAATTGCGTCATTGGAGGAATTTTTGGCCAGAGGCTAAAGACTACAGCCAGCAGAGGGAGCCATTTCCCCATGTTTTCAACCCGCGCATGGGGCATGGGAGATCACACTCACAGGTCAGCTCGCAGCTGCGGGCATTCATGTAAACAGTGCTGCCGGCAGAGCAAAGTGTGTGTTTCAACTTCTCAAATTAATTCCTATGAAAGTTAAGCTTCCAAAGGCATGAACTGAAAACGCGGCAGACTGAACATGAGCTGTGAATCTATGCCGCGAGCGCGGTCGCGTTTACCTCAGCTCTGATCACGAGCTCATCCACGACTGTAAATGTAATCTCCTCCTCCTGTAAGACTCCTGCAGCATTTGGACTGTGAGACTCCCTCAGCGGCTAAATCACAATATATTGAACAGACATGTTCAGTTTTTAATTGTAGTGTCTGTTCTCTAACTGAACTGATTTTATGAAAATGAACGCGGTCATGGTGGGAAAGTGATCCAGTAATCTAGTGGTGGCTTTGAGAGTGGCCTCGCAGGGCAGCGAAGCATTCTGGGAATTGTTGTCTTTCATCCCCATGAGATGAGATGAGATGAGAGTCTTTTTTTCAGTCTAGAAAGCACTAAATTAAAAAATTTCACATTTCTACTATGACCCAGTTTAAATACAGATTCATCTTCCCAGCGCTGAAGTACTCCATTAAGGATTTCACAGATGAGTCTTCTAACATCATGCAGTACAATACAAGACACAAAATCAATGCAAATGCACCCTTATATGTACGACAAGCAATACGTCTTCATCACTAGAACTGCTACTGTAAATCTAAGAAAAATAAGATTCTGCAACCTCTGGGGCTTGGGAAAGCCCTGGATGCATTTCAGTTAATTGTGAAATGGCTACTGGCAATCTAGAGGTGACAGATTAAAGAGACTGAACTCTGAAATAATGTCAATAACCTCTCCCTCTTGTACCGGAAGATTGATAATTGAGAAGGCCGGGTACTTTAAAGTAAACACCCACAAGTCTTATGTGAGCTTTTTTACAAAACTAAATATATGGCTCTCACTCTCCTTTAACAAGAATAATATAAAAAAGCAATAATTCAAGTGTCTTCCCTTCGCTCATTTGTTTACCTGGATTTTTCTCCTGCAGCAAAATTGACTCCGCATTTAAGCAAACTTAAAGGACAACTCTGGTGAAAAATGAACCTAAACACATGGTTGCCGAGTAGATCGTTCTCTGGGATGCGTTTTCATGAAAGTCGAATGTAAAGAGTTTTATCTCTAAAAGCAGATTAGCTTATAACGCGAGTGTATGGGGCAGAGAATAAGTAAAATTAAATTGCTAGTTAATACCACTAACAAGGCTCAAAATAGCCCCACACTAACACGGTAGCATAATGAGGGGTCACTACATGCAAACCGAAGCATTGAAAACTTAAAAAAGTTAGCACAGCATTCATGGCTCGACTTGTTTTTCCAAGATGGCTATTGTCTGTATACGCATAATGTACTGTCTTTATAAAGTATCTTCTTAAAATAAACTGTTTGTACACTTACAAAGTTCTCAATGCTTCAGTTTGCATGTAGGGACCCTCATTATGCTACAGTGTTAGTGTGAGGCTATTTTTTTATTAATTGAGCCTTTTTAGTGGTATTAACTAGTGATTTCATTTTACTTACTTATCTATGCCCCATACACTCGCGTTATAAGCTAATCTGCTTTAAGAGATAAAACTTGATTTTTTTTTTCATGAAAATGCATCCCAGAGAACGATCTGCTCGGTAACCATGTGTTTATTACCCCTAAGGTTCATTTTTCACCGGAGTTGTCCTTTAAATTGCTAGAAAAATGTCAACCTTTTTGTTTTTTCAGCCAATAAAATCTTTTGAAATGCACCTCTTGTTTTACTCTAGACTATTAGACATTCCTTCAGATAAACCTAGAGGAAATTAAATCTCAAATTAAATGGAGTGCTAGAAAAAATTATGATAAAGTGCTTTCACCTTGTACTGAATACCTATTGACTATTTTGGTTAATTGACATTGGCAGCTTACGTTTCAATTATTCAAAACACTCTTTTAACTACTGCATTCATATCTACAGCTAGCGAATGCCAAAAAATAAACCATAAAAAAAATCTAAAACAATTTAAACAAAATTAAAGCAGTATATCACAAGAGGTGATTTTAGTTGATTTATGCGATTTGTCGCGTTTAGGAGGTTGACAGAGTCGAAAACCCCTAACACGATACAATAACTGGGAAACATTGCTTCAAATGGGTTATTATGCATTTATCATTAGCAATAATCATTAAGAATTATTTTTCCAAGTGCACAGTTCATTAGAATAGGCTTTTTACAGTTAGCAAGAAACATTGTAACTTCCAGCATAGGTCACAGATGTGTATTACTGTTCAAAAATATGAGCTCAGCTGTCTTGCTGCCTACATAGGAAGCGGTTTTCTTAAGGTGCCACTTCTGTGATACTGTGAAAATGCATATCACACACAAATATTGGGTAAAATATTCCATAATCATCCTGCCTGTTACCTTTTGAAACAGCCTTGGTGTTGGGATCGAGAATTTGATGCCTTAAAATCAATGCAAAATGTTAAATCAAATAAAAGGTTCACACTAAACGCTTTTTTCCCCATTCCACAGCACTACACCCCACCCCCCACCCCACACACACAAAATGTAAACATGCTGGACGTACATCTTAAACCGTTGTGCTCACGTCTAACACCTTTTGCAACATCTCTCGCATGAAACAGCGGTCTAAAACCACAGTGCTCAAGTTTAAAGTACTTTTTTTTTTTAATAACACACTCAATTCACAATTTTAACAGCAAAAACATGTTTTGTGTTAACCACCCCTATGTAGGTACCCCACAACAGTTTCAAAGCTATTGACTACACTGAACATGGCTTTTCAAACTAATGCCTTTTTTAATTTGAAAAAGCTGTTTACTCCCACACAACTGACTACCTTCCAGTACAGAACATTAATCAGGCCCCTCAGATTTCATGGGCAGAAAGGTTCAGAGGTGAACCGAAAGAATAAAAAATAAATAAACAATGAACACTACTCAACATGCCTTCAGCCTGTTTTGTCTTAATTATTATCCATCATAATAGTTATGTATTTCCCCCCGTCTCACTGTTAATGTGTGGATGAGTATTAACTGTTCGTAATTAAATCGACCTGCATTCGGCCAATTAGAACTGATTTTGACGAGGCAAAGAAGACTATGAGCTGAAGGAACATTCCTCATATTTTATGCTATAGGGACATTGGGGGGGAAATCATCCTGCTCTCTCTGCTGCTTTAACCAATTCTGTTTTAAAATATTCCAGCCTGTGAATGCATTTCCCTGGTGAACTCCACATCTCTGACTCCGAGACAGTAATTAGAGCAGTGCAGTAGTCTCTGTTCTGTGCCCCTCTACAGTCCTTGGGGAGAAAGGGCTTATGCAGCATATGCTTCCTTTATGTGTTTTCCACAAACAACTTATGTTATTTATGAATGTAAAGTTTATTTATTAATTATGACATTTAATTATATTTGATGATGTATTTTGGTTTTTCGAAAACATTTTGACAGTTTTCTAAATGTTTCGATATGTAGATTAATAAACTACTTCATGTGTAGCAAATAAATTGGAAATATTGCACTACTGCTCAATTTTTTTCTCAAATGGTTGCTCACCATTTATTTGATTGTAAATACAGTAATAACAGTGAAACTGTCACAGTGTCTAGCTGTTGTGCCCTAATTGTCCCTAGAGGGCACTCCTTCCCCTTCCTCAGCAACACTGCCATGAACTATTTTCTATGCTGCGTTCCACCCCACTATTAGACACACACTTGCGAACTTCCCTAAGCACTTCCCCTTGGGGGATCTCTGCCACCATTTTGAAGTGCGTTCCACTTTGTGAAGTGGACAAGGGAAGTTTATATTGACAGACCCTTAGTCCCTCGATTTTGACCGAGTCTACTTCATATGTACAATTCAGACAGCTTCATATACCACAATGCAACACGATTGTGACGTCACCACATTTCGCGTTTTATTTACCCCACCACAAACAACTCCATGATATTTTAATTATTTTTAAAAACATTTAAAACAACCCAAACACACCTATATATAGAGTGCGCATTAAACAATTTCATAAAGGAACAAAATAAATAATAAATACACTAGTGGATAGTGGATCCCATAGTCCCAGGCTCCCATAGAATCCATAGTGGATTCCAAGTGATCAAGGGCTTAGGGCGTTCCAGTTCAGCTCATTGCAAAGGTCCCGCCAGTAGTGGGCACTCATGCAACATATGCAATGACGCACAACTGAGTGAAGGAGACGGAGGGGAGTTAGTGAGTGAAGGGCATAATAAAAACGAACTGGAACGCAGCACTAGTGTCTTTGTATATATATTTTCCTGTCTGTCCACTAGAGAGCAGTCTTCCCTACCACGGTGTCTCTGCCATGGCCTCTATTTCCCAGAGTCCTTTTGCACAGTTTTTATCTGGGTTGATTGTCCCTAGCTGGTTCTCATTTGTATTGCTTGTCTGTCCAGTTTAAGTGGTTGCATTTTCCAGAGGTTTTGTATTGTCAAGTACTGTACGGCTTGTTTGAGATGCACCTTTCCTCGCCTGAAATGAATGCAAAACTAGGTGGCTGCAGTGAAGGGAGGAGTGAAAAAAGTGCAGACAAGCCGGACAGTTCTCTCTTCTCGTATCAGACACCTATGAGATCAGTTGCGGATATCGCAGGATTCACAATCGTGCGCTGTGTTGATGATAAACTGGATGTAATTTAAGTTCTGTTGCTTTTATATGAAAATAAATACTAAAAACAAGACACCCAGAGTTTTTGTTATTTATTCATTTCCATTCAAAAGACAAGCATGGCAGACCGCCCTCGGACACATTTCTTACAGGCATCATGCTGATCACCGGTGATCGGTTCTTCGCAGCTTTTGCTCACCTCAAACGAGCCTGTTCTTACAACTTTATTTCATATCTCTTGTGGTTTTCCAGCTTGGCCTGTCATTTGGATTTCTCTTTTGCCTTGACCTTTGGATTCTGTTTTGCGGAGTAGTAGAAAATAAGTGCTCTAGGAACATTATGCAGCGAATGCCAGCCTCGCTTTCATGCCTGTCATGGTGCTAATCTGAACAATGTCTTTTATTCCCGTCACATGCCCCTTCAGAAATTATTCAAACATGCTGATTTGATGCTCAACATTTCTTATCAATGTTGAAATTAGTTGTGCTGCTAAATATTTGTGAAAATCATAATGCATTTTCTCCAGGATTCTTTGAATATATATATTTTTTAAATAACATGACATGTTTTTTTTTATAATACTGTAAAAATGTAAATGTCACATTTGCATCTTTACTGAATAAAAGTATAAATTTAAAACCCCCACATTTTTTATGGTTGTGTATATCAATTATTGATTTGAACATAGTTAAGAAAAGAAAGCTACAGATGTAAAATTATTAAACCTGGTGCAAAATAATATTTTTCTAATTTGTATATAATCTTTCAAATGCACAATGATACAATGTACACAAGCATAAATATATTAAGCTGTCAATATTTTAATACAAATTAAAAAAAAACTGAAATAAGCAGTAGCAATGTGAATTATTTGAACGGTGACCCAATAAAAAAAGAAATTACCCATTATAAGACCATTAGCCAAGACATGAGCCAAGTCCATAAGAAACAGAAGAGCATATATTGTTAAGTTGCAGTGAGTTGGAGGTTAAGATTCAGTCACTGGTGAATGGTTACCACAGAAACTGGTTTCAAATAGTCTGAGTCTATGTCAGAGGCCAGACCAGAGGGACAACACTTACAAGTATGTACCGTATAAGACAAAACAACAGATTTGCACCCACACTTATACAGTACACAGTCACACACAGCATTGTGAACAGAATCAACAAAGAGCCTTATAAATCTGCTCCCCTGTGCCAGACTAAAGTCTCTAAGCTCCGAGAAGTCGATAGGAAGCGAGCACACTTATTTACTTAGCCTTACATAAATTGCTCAGTTTAGATGTCTGTCTGCATAGGTTGACCAGCATGGACATCCTCTAATTAACCTGATGAACAATCAGCTAAAAAAGCTATATGTTCAAGGATTTCAACAAAATGTAAAGCCACAAAGAATATTTTCTATCATGTTGTTACTAGCAAACGTTTTTAACAAATCAAAATCAATATGATTGTCATGCCACTCATGCAACCATTTTTTGATAAAGTGGGCCTCTGGCTATTAACGCTCTCACTAAACCAGACATCCCGGAGGTCAGAAAAAGGATCGTTAGCATCTCTTTCTCACGAGGGAAGATGGAAGACAGGTCATTTACTGAGGGTGCATGCAACAAGCCAACCGCGGTTGAGATTAAAGGGTTAGTTTACCCAAAAATGAAAATGATTTCATTAAAGTTGCACTATGTATTTTTGCAGTAAAATATCCAAAAACCACTAGGCCAGTGTTACATATTTTATTCAGTTGAGTACTTACAATATCCCAAATGTTTCCAACTATTTGTAAATTGTGAGAAAATTGCTATTTTAACCAAGGACACGGGACGTGTCAGCAGAGCGTTTGAGGGAGTCGCCAGTCAATTGCGTCATATCTGCGTTACCCTCAGGTTTTTTTTGGCAGAAGCGCTTTACTCTTAGTAGTGTGAACAAGTTACAGCAGCGCCGAGCGAACGCACAGAGTAACATCATAACATAATTTTAAACACACTTAAATGTATCATAATAAACAGAGCTGCATTACCTTATAATCATGATCGGAAAAGCAGAAATAGTGCAGGCGCCCGGCGACTGTGTCCCGTCCCGTCATAATAAAATTCCCGTTGCTCGCGAGCCATGTGTTTGTATAACAATCGCTCCAGCAGCCGTGCTCAGCTCCACAACACTCAGTCCATACTACAGTAACGTTAACAGCCGCATTAATGAACGTGATTTCTGCCCGAGTCCTATTTTCCACCGGCTGTGAGGTGAAGACCACATGTCCCAAGATTCTGAGCTTAAACTTGGCGTCATCAAACTACGCCTTTGTTTTGAATAGTTGACCTCTAGCGGACAGAAAGTTGCATAGTACACCTTTAATTACTCACCCTAGGGCTGCACGTTTTCAAGTTTTTCATTAACTGAGGCCCTTAGCGATTAATACTCGGTTAACCATAGTGTGCGTCAGGGTTATTATTTTTAGTTTATTAATTTGACGACCGCCATCTCCGTAGTGAACGTGCCTATAGAGAGAAATGCACATCATGGATTACATAAACAGAGAGTAGCCTATTTCTTTTTGTTTTAAATTGTTAAAAGACATTTCAAGCTTTCTTAAGATATATTTCATGTCTGTGAGGCGTACGCTGAGTTTCGTTAAATTAGGATGAGATGCGCTTCAGTTCACGAGCAATGCAAGTGGCCGCGAGGGCGCCTGCATGATTAGGGCATGTAGTAAAATATGCAGCCGAGAACGATTCACACAGCGTTTGACTCGCGCGGCTGAGCCTCTCCCGGCAGAGAGTTCAAGCATCTGTGGACTCGTTCCTTCAGCTCTGGCCATCTTGCTTTCAGTCCGCGATTAGTTTTTTTGTTTTCTTCATTACAGTTAAAGTAACCTCTGCTTTTCTCTAGTCATTCACAAGTTTCTCACTTCAAATTTTCTTTCTTCTGATCCGTTATGCACAGCGCGCGCGGCTCCCGCTCTGCTTCTGCCCTAATGCGACTTATAGTCCAGTGCGACTTATGTTATTTTCCTCTTCATGACGCATTTTTTGACTGATGCGACCTATACACCGGAACGACTTATAGCCTGAAAAATGCGGTAAGCACTGCATTGCAATACTTGCATTTTGCCCCGTCACTCTCATTTTTAAAGTGCTCCCACGCTTTCTTTGCCCGCTTAGAAAGCTGGTCATGACTTCTTCTTGTGGATATTACAAATGTCTGGGAGCACTCTGGCGGTCTCTAGGGGTGCAAAAATATATTACAACTAAATTCAAAGCACGTCATTGACGCCACTTAACCGAGCAAAATGTTTCACTCGGTTACGCAATTTTTAACTGTTAATCGGTCAATCGGTTAACCATGGACACCCTCATGTCATTGGACATCCGTGACCTTCGTTCATCTTCGGAACACAAATGAAGATATTTTTGTTGAAAGCTGATGGTTGAGAAAGGCTTCAGAAAGGCCTCCATTGGCATTCAGTTCATTCCCACTCACAAGACCCATAAAGGCACTAAACACATCCATACAAAGTCCATCTCACTACAGAACAATAATTTTACAATGCAACGAAAACAGTTATGCGCACGAAAATCTAAATAACGACTTTATCCACCAAGTTATTGACGTGAACTTGACGCATGCGCGAGAATATGACGCAGATCCGACGTTCAGATACGTGATCTGGAAGCGAGGAGGAGCGCCACTATCGCGTGAGTTCACGTCAGAGACCTACACGGAAGACAATAACTTGGTGGATAAAGTCATTATTTAGATTTTTTGCGCACAAAAACTATTTTCGTCGCATTTTCAAATTATTGTACAGCCCCTATAGTGAGATGGGCTTTTTGTATCGATGCGTTTAGTGCCTTTATGGGTCTTGTGAGTGGGAATGTACTGAATGCCAATGGAGGCCTTTCTGAAGCCTTTCTCAGCCATCAGCTTTCAACAAAAATATCTTCATTTGTGTTCCAAATTTGAGCAAAAGTCTTACGAGTGTCCAATGACATGAGGGTGAGTAATTAATGAAATATTTTCATTTTTGGGTGAACTAACCCTTTAATGAAAATGCTAACAGTTAGCTCTCTCTCTCCAGGTACCACAGTCATAGACCTTCTCTGTGGCAAGAAAATTGAGAACATTTTCCCCTGATCAATCTCAACAATCTTACTAGCTCTGAGCAGAGATGTGAAATTAATCCCACAAATCAAGCATCTTCTTTAGAGAGAGTGTGGCTTCACATAAATGTCATGCAATGGTTCCACTCATCTGTCAGAAGAACACAGTAATGTTCTGTGTAATTTATGGAGCGATTAAACCCTTTTGCAATTCATTCTGTGAGCTCCAGTGAATGTTATGAAATGCATGTGCATCCCACCGATCCCAGTCTTCTTTTTTTTTTACTAGTAAGATTTGTGAAATAAGCATTAGATGACTGAACCTTCACCAAGCGCTGCCTTAACAACTGTTGCCGTATGACATTTTCTTAGACTAGCTTCTTTCTAATGTAAACAAGTCCATGGAGGAACTGCATGTCTGACAGGGCACACAGGCTGCAACCGAAATGGCATATTCTTTGAACAGGTACTTCTTTTGAACAACTTTACTTTGCAATCATTAAAAAAAGTATGTTTTATAAGATATAAAATGTGTAGTGAATGTAATCCGGAGATAGTACATTTGTCATATTGTCGCTGATGTAGTTTCACTGCTGTTCACAACTAGAATTTTGCCTTTGAACTTCTGTTTTTGGAGTATCTCTGTATATTTCTATGGCACAGCTTTTGAAAAGTCCAGTAATTAGCTGGTGAAGTGGATTTTAATTATTGTAGAGTTTATGACAGCTATTGTGAGCATTGTAATGTTTAAAGTGGATGTCATACATTTCAGTAGCCTGGGAAGATTTTAAAATGAACGGTTCATTCTTAAATCCTTAAGATCTTCCCTTCATGCTGTGAAAATACAAACTGGAAGACGGAACACAAGTGCAGGGGCGGGCTACAAAAGTTCTATAGTAGAAAATTATTCAGAATCGGATGCAGCCAGTGGTCTCAAATACTTTCCTACACTGTAAACCTTAAGGCTTAAAATACTTAATTGGTTTGAGTAGCACAAACTTAAATTAAACAAATTAGTTCAGTTAAATTAACTGATATGAGTATTTAGAACTTTCTTTTGAGTTTGCAGCACTGACAAATTTCAAGTAAACATTTTTATTTCCTAGCATGCTTTGCCCATGGCATTCAAAAGGGCAAATAAAAGCTAAAATTAAGTGTAATAAAATGTTTTTTGTGCAAGATTAATGATAAGGGAGATGTAGTTGTTTTTAATGTTGTGTTATGCTAATTTAGAAGAGTGGTTAATGTGATTTTCGGAGAGTTACCGGTTTCGTTGACAAGTGGTGCATACTGCGTGCTTGGTTTGAGAGCAGGTAAGTAACATGTTTTAAGCTGCTGTACTCATTCAGTAAAAGCTATGCCATGCTGTTGTTTACATGTTAGCAAATTAGCAAGTTGGCATTTTCTGAATTAGTTTGTAAAGCTACACTGTGTAACTTTTTTAGTTTATTCTTAGCTAAAAACACTTAGTTCTTCCAAAAATATATGTGCTCATTAATATATATTTACTTCTTTCATACATACGGGTGAGGTGTTCGAATGCTGGTCGCCATGTTACCCCTCCATCTTGAAAGTACATTAGCCAAAGAGGGACATAGCCGTAAATTCAAGCTTTGCCTTTCACGTTTTAACACTCGATGGCACCGTGTCGAATGTGAAGAGGGGGATTGCCATGTTAATCTTGGACTAAATCGGCCACCGTAGGAGTTAAAACGAAATTGGAATTAAGAGGAACAGAAACTATTATTCCCTGGATGGTCATATACCTTTTCACCGCTAGATGGGGGAAAATATCACAGTGTAGCTTTAAAGCAAGCAAAATGTTTTGTAAAAACGTTTTTAAAAAAAACTCATTCAACTTTGACTTCTGACAGGGTTTACAGTGAGGTAAATAACTAATTTGATTATCAAGAACTCAAAAAAATATTTTTCATTAAATAAATATTTTATGTTAATTGCTTATAAAATGTATGAGTTAACTAACTCAGTACTTCAAGCTATGAGCAATTAACATGCATGAGTGCTACAAACTCAAAACTATGTATAGGATGTTCTGCGTAGCAACAGTAACAAAGCAGCAGGCTGAGCTTAGCAAAGAGTCAATTACATGCATACTGTGGATTGCGTACTGCAATGACTTAAAAAAAAAGTAGGAATAAATTATCAAATCTGCTTAATAGCCATTGTGAAGCATCTTATCAGCTTCCTAATGAGATCACTTGACATTTATTTGGATAATTAGAGCAGACTCCCCTCTCTTTGACAGAAATATAAAAATGCTTAACTACGTCTATTGAAGTTTGCCTGTGCTGAAAACAATCTGCACCAAACACCTTGCTTTTACAGTGGTGCTAATGGGGACACAGGGTTGTTGATTAGACTGCCTGAGAGCAGCTTCAGACCTGATGAGGACGGTTGACAATTGTAATGCCTGCATGAGCGGTGCACTGTAATCAGCGCCAGTTCCAACTTACTTTAAATCCCAAACTAGCTCAAGGTATCATTTAGCTGAACTAATGGTAGGTAGTGGATAAATTAAAATGAGAGGGAAATGTCCTTACTGCATTGCTATTTGAAAGGATTATAATCAGTCGAACAAAACATTGTGCTGCTTTGTCCCCATCACAGCTCAGCTCTGTATTCTCTGCGTATCATACAGATAGAACTATGATCTGGGATGTACTCAAGCCTGATGTGCTGGCAGGTATTGTCTCTTTTATCCATTCATCAGAGACGGTACTCAGTGATGGATAGTATTCCCTTTGTTTGGAGGAGAACCACCAGCTGTTCTCTGAAGCACAGTCTTTGCCATAGGAACACTTCCTCCATTTACCTCTGTGCCCTATTACCCACATGAATCCACAGACACTGAACTAGTGAGATGGAGGGTCAGATGCTGCGGTCGAAATCATGTACTTTCAGAGTATGTATACCCCTCCTCGAGTACTGATGAAGAGTGTTTTTTTGTTATGCAGGTGTGTAACACATAAATACAATCCAAGACTTACTACATCTGTTATAGTGGCATTGTCCTTTGACCAAACATGTACAGTAGTAGTAATAATAATAATAATAATAATAACCAAAAATTTAATTTGTATTAGATTTGTATTATATATTATATATATATATATTATGTGATGTTATATATACATATATATATATATACATATTATATATATACAATGTGACTAACCAGAATAATCAAGGTTTTTCGTATTTTTTTTATTGCTACGTGGCAAACAAGTTACCCGTAGGTTCAGTAGATTCTCAGAAAACAAATGAGACCCAGCATTCATGATATGCACGCTCTTAAAGGGGGGGTGAAATGCTGTTTCATGCATTCTGAGCTTTTTACACTGTTAAAGACTTGGATTCCCATCCTAAACATAGACAAAGTTTCAAAAACTAATGTTGGACGTTTGATGGAGTATTTCTGTGTTAAAAATACTCCTTCCGGTTTCTCACAAGTTTCGGCGAGTTTTTTCGAGTATGGCTCGACTTGACGTTAAATAGATCGGAAGGTCCTTGTATGGGCTGTACGGGCTCTTCTCCCGGTAGGGTGCGCGCGCGCGTAACTAGAGGGAGAGAGAGGAAATGCACGCCGTAAACACTCAGGTGCAGATCCAGTCGTCCGTGGACACTTATGACGCGCCGCGCTCCACTTTATTCCTATGGGTGACGTCGAGCGACTTCAAAGCTTCAGCACAGCATTCCGGGAAGGCAGCGCTGCATTTGAACCGATTTGAACGCAGAAATGACGGGAAGCTTCAAGGCATCGCTTCAGTCGCGTCGCAAAGTGGATTTCCACGGTCACTGCTGTCACAGGCCTTCACCAAATCATACCAAATAAGTGTGTTTTTGACAGAGCGGTCCCAGCGATAAAGTTCGGTCCTGCTTTGGAAGCAGCCGGTGAGTAAATCAACTTCAAATGTCTCTGCTGTTGGCTACCGTCGCATGAGTAAACATCAGTAAACGATACGATCGCGTGCTTCGTCATTCAAATGCGCTAACGGTTACTCCATTGTTGTTCTGTATAACACTAGTCTGACTCTGACGTGCAAAACCGTTTTGCTTGCTACCTCTAAAGTCTAGTCACATACAATAGTCCATAAACCGAATCATGTCCTCATAAACTGCGCGTAAAGACACACAAAGGCCCCTAAATACAGTACATACCACAAAGACGGACATCCTGATGTTGCCGTTTCTCCTGTTCAATTTATTTCAGCCTCAGATTTGATTGTGGATCATTATCTGTTTTAGCTGAGATAGATGGGTTTCTCCACGCTTGAGGACGTCACCGCTTTGGGTGTGCTGGTCATTCTTTAGCTCCGCCCACACGATACGCCTCCAGGCGCTCGGTTTTTTCCGGAAAGACTCGGTACAGCCCATATTTCTTTTATAAATATGATAAAACGAAAGACTTTTCGGAGATATGAAGGATGCAATACTACTCTACAGGTACTCAAGATTGACATGAGATTGACTGGAACTGAGTGTTTCACCCCCCCTTTAAGGCTGTGCAATTGGGCAATTAGTTGAATTAGTTGAAAGGGGTGTGTTCAAAAAAATAGCAGTGTGGCATTCAATCACTGAGGTCATCAATTTTGTGAAGAAACAGGTGTGAATCAGGTGGCCCCTATTTAAGGATGAAGCCAACACTTGTTGAACATGCATTTGAAAGCTGAGGAAAATGGGTCGTTCAAGACATTGTTCAGAAGAACAGCGTACTTTGATTAAAAAGCTGATTAGAGAGGGGAAAACCTATAAAGAGGTGCAAAAAATGATAGGCTGTTCAGCTAAAATTATCTCCAATGCCTTAAAATGGAGAGCAAAACCAGAGAGACGTGGAAGAAAACGGAAGACAACCATCAAAATGGATAGAAGAATAACCAGAATGGCAAAGGCTCAGCCAATGATCACCTCCAGGATGATCAAAGACAGTCTGGAGTTACCTGTAAGTACTGTGACAGTTAGAAGACGTCTGTGTAAAGCTAATCTATTTTCAAGAATCCCCCGCAAAGTCCCTCTGTTAAAAAAAAGGCATGTGCAGAAGAGGTTACAATTTGCCAAAGAACACATCAACTGGCCTAAAGAGAAATGGAGGAACATTTTGTGGACTGATGAGAGTAAAATTGTTCTTTTTGGGTCCAAGGGCCACAGGCAGTTTGTGAGACGACCCCCAAACTCTGAATTCAAGCCACAGTACACAGTGAAGACAGTGAAGCATGGAGGTGCAAGCATCATGATATGGGCATGTTTCTCCTACTATGGTGTTGGGCCTATTTATCGCATACCAGGGATCATGGATCAGTTTGCATATGTTAAAATACTTGAAGAGGTCATGTTGCCCTATGCTGAAGAGGACATGCCCTTGAAACGGTTGTTTCAACAAGACAATGACCCAAAACACACTAGTAAACGGGCAAAGTCTTGGTTCCAAACCAACAAAATTAATGTTATGGAGTGCCCAGCCCAATCTCCAGACCTTAATCCAATTGAGAACTTGTGGGGTGATATCAAAAATGCTGTTTCTGAAGCAAAACCAAGAAATGTGAATGAATTGTGGAATGTTGTTAAAGAATCATGGAGTGGAATAACAGCTGAGAGGTGCCACAAGTTGGTTGACTCCATAGCACATAGATGTCAAGCAGTTTTAAAAAACTGTGGTCATACAACTAAATATTAGTTTAGTGATTCACAGGATTGAAAAATGTTTGTACAAAATAGTTTTGAGTTTGTACAGTCAAAGGTAGACACTGCTATTTTTTTGAACACACCCCTTTCAACTAAATGCCCAATTGCACAGCCTTAAGAGCGTGCATATCATGAATGCTGGGTCTTGTTTGTTTTCTGACAATCTACTGAACCTACTGGTAACTTGTTTGCCACGTAGCAATAAAAAATATACGAAAAACCTTGATTATTCTGGTTAGTCACATTGTACTGCTATTATTTTGAACAAGACTGTATATATGTTTAATAATTAAAGACTGACATAATTAATGACAGAAATTTCATTTTTGGGTGAATTAAGTATTACAATTTATGTAAAGAAATGCCAGATCAAAGACCAGTTACAATTCAGTCTGCAAATATTACATTGACGTCATCATTGTTGGTCAAATTGTTAAAAACCCTATATTATATACCCGTATATAAATGGACAGCTCCAGTTCCATGGCCTTATGGGATAGCAAAGTGATTGCACACTTTAAAAAATCATTTGGCATCTATTGTTCACCAACTGATTCATAAATATTATATACACTGGCCAGCCCCCCCCCAAAAAGTTTTTTTTGGGGATTTATATCAAATTTTTAAATGGACTGAAAAAATGAAATATTTGAAATTCCAGTCAAAACCCAGGATGTGATTGGTATGCCATGACTGGTCTCTCACTGCTCCCCGGAGGGACTACAGAAAGATGCGAGGCTAAGGCTTTGTTGCATTTCTCCGTGGGGTATGAGACAGTGAAGCAGGATGAAGCTCATTCTTTGCTTGAATATGCACACTTAGTAAGCAAAAGTGGTTTGCTAAATGAGTTGAGCATCTAAAAACACTGCACGGCAAGATAAAAGTCAGATTTGAAGAGGCAAATGCTTGAGAGTCAATGATTGGTTCATTATTGCACTGATTATTATGTTTCTAGCATGTTATATTGATGGAGTGTGCAGCTTTTATTTCTTAAACAACCATGTAAGTGGTAACAACTAATGTCAATGTCAAGATTCCTCAGGCTCAAATTGTGAAAGAACGGTTGGAAGGGAGCATGAAGGATCATTTTCAAACATGAATTGGCACCTCTGAGTCCAGACCTTAAATTCATCGAAGGTTTTGGGATGTGCTGCAGGAGACTTTACAGACTCTTGTAGCCTATTGTCGATACAAGATCTTGACATTCTTTCACAATTTGCGCCTGAAGCATCTTGACATTGACATCCTGGAATATGGCCATGATGTGTCTTCCTACATGGTTGTTCAAGAAATTAAACGCTGCACACTCCATCAATTAGGGTTAGCAGAACTGTTGTCTAACATGCATGCAAGAAACAATCCCTGAAATAATGATCTAATGATTAAATCTTAAGCATTTGCCTTTGGTTGGGCAGTGTATTTAAATGCTCTAGCCTAATGATTTAACAAACTACTTTTGCTTACTATAGAGAAGTGTATTCAGGCAGAGAATGTGCTTCATATCCCTGCTTCACTGTATCATGCCCCATGGAGAAATGCAACAACGCCTAAGACTATAGGGGATCTTTATGTAGTCCTTCTGGGGAGCAGTGAGAGAGCCATCATAGCATACCAATCACATCCCGGGTTTTGACTAAAATTTCAAATGTGTCATCTGTGGTTCATAAGCAGAGGCACTGAGGCATATGTTATGATGCCTGTAGAGAATTGGGATGCTGACAGTGAAGCTGAGAGGATGCTGACGCTATAGACTACTAAATACACGAGAGATGCACTGGAAAGAGCACGTGTTGACATAGAACCGTGACGTTTGGCTCACCAAAAGCGTTATTTTAAAATAAAAATTATGTTTTATATTATGTTTCCTTTATGTGGTACTGAAGACGTTCAATTCACCATTCAGAAAAAAAATCTACTCGCCGTTACAAGCACCTTTGTGAAAATAGAAACCGAAATACAGCATCAGGTTAACAAAATATAATTTATTTTCACTGAAAGAAGCCATTCGTTGTTTTTCCTCAGACGAATTACGAACTTTGTACACAACTTCGGTCGTTAAAAGCAGCGTCTTTCTCTCACCGTCATGAACCACTGGTCTGGTTTGCTCGCTCGCGTATCTCGTCGCGTTTACTTTACAAATTATTTAACACGCACATAAACATAGGGTTTTACAGTATGTTTACAGGATGAAGGCGTGCTTACCTGTCATAACTCCATCGACTGTATGACATGCTCTTGTTGTTGCTCAATCCGTCCATGGCCATCTGCAGACAACAAATGCCGATTATACAGCGACGCCGAGCCGTGTAGTATTGTTGGTGTCTTGTGTTAAATCCTCCGTCTTCGCTACAGTGAACGTCTTCAGATGTTTCTAGTGGGAGCTGGAACTGAAGCCTTTGAAAACCGTTTGGTTGAGGGGTTTAAAATAGGTGGACTGAACCACTGGCTGTGAGAGGGGAAATGTCAGTTGTTAAATTCACTATGAGCGTACACGTTTAGAATAAGATTATTTTCTTGTAAGAAATATCAATTATCCGCTTTTTGCTGGCAGAGTTACAGTGGGAACCTTCCGTTTTTTAGTTTTAAATTGGAAGCTGCCAAATGACTTTTATTTCTGTTGTAAGGTAGGGTAAGCTAAATGGTAGCCTAAATGTTGCATCGAAACTGACAAACTGTTCAGAAAATGAGCATTCGTGATAATCTGTAATATTCCTAGCACAGTGCACGTGATGATAGGCTACATCATCCAAGATAATATTTGGGGAAATACATTTAAATGCTAAAGTAGAAAAGCGGCACTATATTTTAAATTTAGACTGTCAATGTAAAACAGCTATGGTAAAATTTTAAAATAAGTCTCATTTGTTAACATTAATGCATTAACTAACAATGATCAATGTTTTTAATAACACTTTTGTTAATGTTAGTTAATAAAAATGTTAATGTTCGCTTTAGTTCACAGAGCATTATTGTTAACAGATAGCCTACATCTTTTGATCTTAAAAATGTAGTAAATGGTTAAATGAATTAGGCTTAACATAAGATTATAAAATGCTGTAGATGTTCGGTTCATTTTTAGTTTATGCTAAAGTTGGCAAATTAAACATATTGTGGTACCTAAAATATCAAGTAAAATATTTAATGTCAAATTATGCATTTTGACAAACTCCCAAAGTTAGGCCTACACTCTTCTGCAGCAATTGCGAGGGGATAATCTTTACCTTGTTCAGAGTGCAAACAATATTGGCAGATTACAAATCTAAATGGATGTCTGTAAATTACAAACTTTGTCACACACACACAATATTGAATCCAAGACAAATAGTAATTTGATTCACTTAAAAACTGTTCTGATTAATCTTCTTAAATGGTGTTATGTTCAAGTTGCTTGCAGTAGCTCTGTGTCTTTTCTGGAGCACCAACAAATTCAAACAAATATCTATTAATAGAGGAAGAGAGAGGGATCAGTTAGTGGTTTGCCTATACAAGTTTTGCACTCGGTTAAATTGACTTAAAAGGTGAGAGGTCTGGAGCCAACTATCATTCAGTAAACTGAAACTGATAATGTGGACAACATCACTTAACCAAAAAATACAGATTAGAACAAAATAAAATTGACTCAAATATCATTAAAATGTTTGAAGTATAAGAGCTTTGGTTCTAGTATAGCTAAACATTAAACACTTTAAAAACATATGCAAGGGAGATGGTATATGTAAAGAAACACAAGAAAAAGACAGATTGCAGTTCAGTATGTCACCACTGTTGATAAAAAACTAAAAAAAAAAAAAAAAAGTGCATAGTCATCTGTATGCAAATGTAGGCCTACTCCTTAAAGAACACAAAATATTATTTTAGCAGATATATGCAAAATGTGCCAAACTGACAATAATGCTGATGTCATTTTGCACTCTTCCAATAAAACCTTTGTACCTTCAAATAAAACCGTCACTAGAATGAGCATGTCCCAATTTCTCCAGTAAGTTAGTAGCCTGCCATATTTTCTAGTTGACAAATAGCAAATTATAATTCATGGCCCTGAAAAAGCCCTTAAGGGGTTAGTTCACCCCAAAATTTAAATTAATTACTTACCCTCGTGTTGTTCGACACCCGTAAGACCTCCGTATAAGGCCTTTCTGAGCCATCGGATTTCAACAAAAATATCTTCATTAGTGTTCCGAAGATGAACGGAGGTCTTGCGGGTGTCGAACGACATAGGGTTAGGCATTAATGACAGAATTTTCATTTTTGGGTGAACTAACCCTTTTAAAAAGATTTTCAAACTTTTATCTTTCACTTATTTAAAAAATAAAGTTAATAAATACCAAAAATAGGTAGGTATTCGTTTATAATTTGATTTAACATTCTGGTTTGATTGTCAGTATCTCTCACTGTGATGGAGAGGTCACAGTTTGTTTAAGAGCAGTCATTACTTTAATTTAGCCATTCAAATGTTGCCAGTCACTGTCACACTGGATTTGATTATTTATTCATCAAAACACATAAATCTGACATTTCCTGGAAATTCTCTCTTTATTAATCAGTAGGACTAAATAATCACATGATAATTGAAACGGTGTGAAGGATAGTCACAGATTTAGAAAAAACAAAAAGATTAGTAGTAAATGGTAAAATATGATAACCGATGGTGCCAATTTTGCAGTGACTCTTTATAAACTCAGCTAGATATCACAGACTTATAGCCTGACAAGCCAGACCCACATCAAGATGTTTGGTCTGGAAACTCACCATAGACAGGGCTCAGTCCGAGGGGCGGGATAAACGGTTGTCTTTCAAACTCCCTCTGCACGCGATAGGATAGCGCTACAACCAACCGGAGCAACGACGGTGAAGGGGAGCTCGCTGACTGATTAAACATTCGCCGTATCCGGTCGGCTAAACTCCGAACACATCTTCCCTTTTTAAGAATGACTTCAGTGCCGTTCTTTGTTCTTTTCTCAGAGAAAAGCTTAACTCCAAGTCTTCCGGAGGCGCGGGCAGAGCTGCTTCGAAAGATCGCCGCCGTTCGCCAGTTTCTGTGTTTACTAGAAGCACAAACGCAACTCGGCCATCGTCATTATGGCCCCGCCCGCCGACTCTATAGCCTACACGATGTGATTGGGCCGTCCAGATTCTGAGGAATACAGCTCAGATAGGAATTGAGAGTTGCTAGACCACACTTGCGGGCAAATTAAATTTGCTGCCGCTAGGGTGCGTCTAGATTTCTAGGCTAACAGACTTAGGCAGTATTTTGAATCTCACATCCCTGGTAGTCCACACATGCGGTAAGCACGCTGAGCTTCCAGCATGCGGAAGCCCAATGACATTAAGCTGTCAATCCACCCATTCATGACTGAGATGTGCTCAATCCACACTAAGCTTTCTCCCAAACAACAGCTCTAATTAGGTCTAGCCAGTTTAGGGCAAATTCTGACCCAACACTTTTGTCAAACACTCAGTCGGGGTGACATGAAGGTGTTTTAATCATTCAAGACCAGACAAATTGCTTACCTGATTGGCTCACCAATACTCATTTTTATATTTCCTATAAGCCTTCATTGACAACAGGTGTTGGAGATTATTATAGCCCACTTGTCCATGTCAATGTGTGTTGTCACCCATGGTGATGCTGACAAGTATACTCAACGCTCACCCACACACTGTAAATGGCACAACAAAAATACAACCCAGAGAACAATTTATGTAAATCCCTTTTTTTGAAGAGTTCCACGTCTTATGACATGAGTCTCACGTCGATCATGTACATCTGCTCCATGTGTATCAATCAAAAACACAAACATAATTTAAATCTTAGAATTAAAGTCTCAGATTGATTTTATATGGTTCCCTGATAGGATTAATTTATTCAATTTGATATATGTTGTGTCATGACTGAATTAGAAGATATTATATAGAGGGGCTGTTGAACGCTTGAATCTGATTGGTTGATGAACATTCTAAGGGGTGCAATTATTTTCAGGGAAACACACAGTTAAAGTACTTCCAGACAGGCCCCATTACATGTCCAAATCCCTTTGTCAAAAGATTTCAGTTATTTTAAATGGTCTTTACATGCAGTCTACAATAGCAAAATAACTAAACCCCACAACATGCAAATCAACATAGTAAACAATGGGATAAAAACAACAAATAATTTCAATTTTTTTATCACAAAATTACAGAAAGCACATACTAATTCTCCTACTCTCTTATCACCTTGGGTGTGTATTATATTCTAATAATTCAACGGCATCAGATATCACTTATGCGATCAATAACACATAGCATTCTGAATGCTGAACATTAAATGTTCCTTGAAAAAGCTTCAATGTTAACCCAATGTAAATGAAATAAATCAAACATTAAACACTATCAAGTAAAAACTCTCCCATTTCACATGAAATATTTCATTTCAAAAAGGCAGGCTGGGAACTGCATTTTCAGTAATGTCAAGAGCAAAAATGGATTAATTACTTCACATTCATCATCCATAATTTAATCCAGTAGACTGCACATTTTAGACAATAACATTAAGAATATTGTTGTGTATAGATCACAGATATGATTGAGTAAATCTGTTTTCCCATATTGTCAGTGCAAATGCCCAGAAAGTGTTTGTTCTCCAAGAAAATTAAAGTTTTTGTCACTTGTTAAAATATAGTAAAAGGAGTATGAGAAAATTCTTTGACTGAAACGGACCAATCCAATTGATGGCATTATAGTTCAGAATTTCATGACTCCAGTTCTGTACATGTATAATATTTTAATGTAATACTGAAGTAATACACTCTTAAGGCATATTCACACCACAGATAAATGCCAACAAACACTTTGGCCGTTGGATTTAGAATTTGATGAAAAATAACTGTCATGTTCACACTGCCCACACAACCACCAATAAACGCTGAATGAACATGAACAAACCCCAATCGACGGCAACAGACATCGACAGGGTTAACACACTGATCCGACAAAACTGTGTGATGTGACTTGGCCTTTAGAAGAAAGGTTTTATAGGGCTTCCCATCATGGGATCAGTTTATGAATTCAGTTTTAATTCATTTTGCTTAGTTGAAACAGCTTGTAAACAGAACAATTTGAAATAACCTAAACATGAAAGTATTATGCAATAATTTAAGATATTTCTCCTTATGTAGAACCTTTTAGATATTTAAAAGAGCCAAGAACCCTTGGGATCTACATATAAAGAACCCCAATGAGCCCTTTTTCTCCCCTAAGAGTGGCATCATAAACTTAAACTGCAGCAAAACCATCCTGGGCTGTGTTTCCTAAAATCATCACAGCCAACTATTAGCACCAGCGGCCTGCAATCTATGATCTGCTCTTTTGGGAAACCCATCCAAGGCCTGTCTAAAGAGTAAGCGTTAATAGTGACAGTAAAATCACATTTACAATTGATAGTAAACAGCTTCAATAAAACTGTCAGCAACAACCCATATAGCGGTCAACCGCATCGATTTAATTCCATTACTTTAATTTTATAACTGTCACGTCATGAACGAACAACTACTTTTTTCTGAAGCCGATCCACTTAATTCATAAAGATGACATGACACCCTTCTCCTTCACAATGTTACCTAACACTTTTAGAACTCACGGAAGAATACACAGCAGGCTCAATAACAATCAAAACAAGCTCACGGCACAAGTTGTCATTCAGCTCATTACTGTACACTCGGTGCTAAAAACGGTGCTATATACTAAAAGTGGGCCTTTGGCTTGTAATCATATGAGGTTAGCACCAAATCTTGGTGATTCAGTGGTTCTTCAGCGGTTCTTTACCAGTTCTTTGGGATGACTAAGGTATAGCTACAGTCTTGTTCAAAATAATAGCAGTACAATGTGACTAACCAGAATAATCAAGGTTTTTCGTATATTTTTTGATTGCTACGTGGCAAACAAGTTACCAGTAGGTTCAGTAGATTCTCAGAAAACAAATGAGACCCAGCATTCATGATATGCACGCTCTTGAGGCTGTGCAATTGGGAAATTAGTTGAATTAGTTGAAAGGGGTGTGTTCAAAAAATAGCAGTGTGGCATTCAATCACTGAGGTCATCAATTTTGTGAAGAAACAGGTGTGAATCAGGTGGCCCCTATTTAAGGATGAAGCCAACACTTGTTGAACATGCATTTGAAAGCTGAGGAAAATGGGTCGTTCAAGACATTGTTCAGAAGAACCGCGTACTTTGATTAAAAAGTTGATTAGAGAGGGGAAAACCTATAAAGAGGTGCAAAAAATGATAGGCTGTTCAGCTAAAATGATCTCCAATGCCTTAAAATGGAGAGCAAAACCAGAGAGACGTGGAAGAAAACGGAAGACAACAATCAAAATGGATAAAAGAATAACCAGAATGGCAAAGGCTCAGCCAATGATCACCTCCAGGATGATCAAAGACAGTCTGGAGTTACCTGTAAGTACTGTGACAGTTAGAAGACGTCTGTGTGAAGCTAATCTATTTTCAAGAATCCCCCGCAAAGTCCCTCTGTTAAAAAAAAGGCATGTGCAGAAGAGGTTACAATCTGCCAAAGAACACATCAACTGGCCTAAAGAGAAATGGAGGAACATTTTGTGGACTGATGAGAGTAAAATTGTTCTTTTTGGGTCCAAGGGCCACAGGCAGTTTGTGAGACGACCCCCAAACTCTGAATTCAAGCCACAGTACACAGTGAAGACAGTGAAGCATGGAGGTGCAAGCATCATGATATGGGCATGTTTCTCCTATTATGGTGTTGGGCCTATTTATCGCATACCAGGGATCATGGATCAGTTTGCATATGTTAAAATACTTGAAGAGGTCATGTTGCCCTATATGCTGAAGAGGACATGCCCTTGAAATGGTTGATTCAACAAGACAATGACCCAAAACACACTAGTAAACAGGCAAAGTCTTGGTTCCAAACCAACAAAATTAATGTTATGGAGTGGCCAGCCCAATCTCCAGACCTTAATCCAATTGAGAACTTGTGGGGTGATATCAAAAATGCTGTTTCTGAAGCAAAACCAAGAAATGTGAATGAATTGTGGAATGTTGTTAAAGAATCATGGAGTGGAATAACAGCTGAGAGGTGCCACAAGTTGGTTGACTCCATGCCACACAGATGTCAAGCAGTTTTAAAAAACTGTGGTCATACAACTAAATATTAGTTTAGTGATTCACAGGATTGCTAAATCCCAGAGAAAAAAAAAAATGTTTGTACAAAATAGTTTTGAGTTTGTACAGTCAAAGGTAGACACTGCTATTTTTTTGAACACACCCCTTTCAACTAATTGCCCAATTGCACAGCCTTAAGAGCGTGCATATCATGAATGCTGGGTCTCATTTGTTTTCTGACAATCTACTGAACCTACTGGTAACTTGTTTGCCACGTAGCAATAAAAAATATACTAAAAACCTTGATTATTCTGGTTAGTCACATTGTACTGCTATTATTTTGAACAAGACTGTATATAGCACCAATACCATATACAGAACCTGTTAAGCCCCTGTATGGTTCTTCAGCAGTTTTTCAGAGGTTCTTTGGGGTGGCAAAAGGTGTTATATAGCACCACTGCAGTACAACGGACCTTTAAAGCCCCTTTAAAGGTTCTCTACACGCCAAAGAACTACTGTTGGTGCCATTTAGCACCATTATTAAGGAAGAAATAAAATGTGACTTGGCACCTCTTATGGGTTCTACATAGCACCATTTGACAAAGGAGCACCTTTAAAGATATGGTGCTATTTGGCACCAAAATTGGTTCACCTAAGATTACAAGCCAAGAACCCCTTTTAGTACCAAATAGCACCAATTTTGTATAAGTTGAACCACTGCCCAGGATAAGCCCAGAAGTTTTGTAAATCACAGGGGACAGCAAAATAACAATCTACTTGTCACATGGTTGCATTTGTTATTCAATGTCGGTTTAAAGAAGGAGAGCTATAATTTTGCGCAACACGTTGTACCATTTCCTCAGTAAGGAAAAGCAAAAATAATATATCACAGATAAATCATAGATTTTATTATAGCACCAGAGGCTATACAGGGGGAGGGAAAGATGTGACAAATAAAACACAGTATGGATTAGATGTACACAGACTCTGGGAAGAGGAAGAGTCATGCACTTCTGTTCTTACTAGCTTTCGTGTTGATCCATTTCGCTGATAACTGGTATAACGGACAAGGTTTTGGGAAGGATATGAACCGGAGTCATCACAAAAGGACATCGCCTTGAAGCATCGGCCCAGTGATCACTGATGAAGTTGCACTGCGTTTTGGGCTATGAGGTGGATGACTATTTGGGTGAGTTATTGGCTTCACTCCACCGAAAGCAGGAAAGGACCACAGTTCAACATACATTGGCCTTTTTTCAGTTAAAAACAAAAACGAGATAATTAAATACTCCTCTTTACATATACACATTTGTGCTGCGAGAGCGTTTCACTTACAAACATATAAAAATACTCATTAACTAGTCTGATAAGAAAATAATGTATAAAAGTATATAGTAAAAACATTTAATCATGTCCATTCAGAAGATCACTTCCATCTTTTTTCTTATATTACATGGTGATAAAAGACAAAAACTAAAACAGTTTGTATCCCTCATACAGAAAAGCACGTTGGAAAAAAGGAAGACGAAAATAAAACTTGACATTATGCAATAGTGATATGAACCCTTGGAGTATGATGCCAGGAAGCAAATTATCACCTGTCAGATTTGAAATACGAGATTTGTCACAGAGATGTCAAACCATATTAAAAAATAGTCTTGAGGGAATGTGGATGTCTGCTGAATGATATAAAATTTTTGATTTTCTCTGATGATATACATGAAAAGATGCCTGTGGTGTCAGCAGTTCAACTGTCCCCATGAAGCAAAGTATTCACGCCGTTTCAGTCACTTAAATACTTTTCCAAACCGATAAAAAACACAAAATAAAAAAATCAGTGTAAAAGTGAATTGATATTCGAGGCCAGAAAAAGACAATATTTTCAGGGAATACTCCTCTGTGTCATCGATCTTGGTGGGGTACCTAGTAGAGAACAAACAACCTATTGTGCACAGAGTGAGCGGACATCGTCAGCACATTGTGAAAACACCATAAATGGAGCAACCTGAGTCTGAAGATAGTCTGTAGAAATCTGAGCTGAGAGTCAAGGCGGCTTCAACAATCTGGCTACAAGAAGAATACATTTCACAATACAGATAGTTCAACCAAAGATGAAAATTCCTAGGTCGTTCCAAATCTGTATGACTTTCTTTCTTCTGCAATACAGAGATAATTTTAAAATATGTTTACTTTTTATCAAATTAATGAAAAACAATGGGGCCTAAAAAGAATTAAACGATGATAAAAAAATAGCCCCCCCCCATTCAATATGACTATATAATAATCATTCTTATTCAAAATATTTATATGTATTATTTCATTATACAAATTAAATTATTAAAGACAATAGATATTATCATTGTACTGTAAAATAAAAAAATATTGAATAATTTTTTTAGTTTTTTTTTTTAAAGAACAACAGTAAAATTAAACTTCTAATATTTCTTAATTTCAAACATTGAACAATAGATATTTTATTTGGGCAGAAAACAAAAGGAGGACCTCAAAGCTTCTCGTTTAAAATGTTTTCTAGATGCAGGCAATTCAAGTGGATTATATTCTTCATAAGAGAAAATATGGAAATGCAGTGAATAGAGATCTGGTTTCTGTATGTATGTGTGTATATATATATTTTTTTAGTTTTGTATAGTTTTGGTTTATAACAGCTTTGGAACACGAGGGCAAGTAAATTAATTTTCATTTTTGGGTGAATTATCCTTTTAAAAGAATCTAATCCATACATGCCAAGAAGTCTTACAATGCAAACGAAGAAGACAGAAAAAAATGGCATCGACCAAACAAGAAGTTGGCAATCTGACTTCACTGCTGACAAAATCGGCATGTTAAAGGCGATCTATGTACATATCTGCGAGAACATTAATGTTTTAATTCATGTCAAAACAAGCTGGTCAACCTCACACAGGGTACTTTGCGACTGAGTTCTGTCGTTATAAAGGTGGCCTCAACTCACACGAATCTTCACTTATGTACAATCGTTGCTTAGTATATGGAAGTAAAAACAGATATAGCACAACACACACACACACACACACAAAGCTTCAGAAAATCATCTCACTCTAAACGTCGGTGACTAAACGTCGTCTGCAATCCCAATGGTGTTTTGTTTAGTCTTTCGATCTTAGCAAAAGTACAAATGTCACAAGGCAAGAGAAAAAAAAATCCTTCAAAATACAAAAAAAAAAAGGAATTGTGTGTGTGTTTTATAGCAAATTTGTAAGAAGCGATGTTTAGTGTTGGGGGCACGATTACCATATTCTAGGTCACACTGATGTCAGTACTCTAGTTGAAGGTAGAATGGTGAGTTCGATCAAGGTTTTGTCAGTTTGGTTCTTCTAGTAGTGAAGTCCTAGAGGCACAAATGCCCCTGGTAAGGCTATGAGAAACACTGCTGTTTTGAAGACATGCACATGTAGAAAGGCAGCGAGTTCATCCGCACAGGACGTGATGTCAGAAGGCAGGGTGGGGGGCAGGGACCGGTGACAGCAGCTGGGTGAGTGGCGGCAGTGAGAGGCCAATTAGACAATCACACAATGGCAGCCGCTCTTATCCTTCTCTTTGCGCGTGGGCTCCGGCGAGGGTGGGCACTCTTGCTCCTGGAACTTCCTGTGAGAGGACGTGACAATCAGCCAATCAGGTCTTGCTCGGTGTATAAATCTTTGAGCTCAAGTTAAGATCTGCCTTTACACGTCATCTGAGACACTTGGCTTCTAACTGAATTTCAATTGATTTAGTTATAGTTAACTAAAACTCTTTAACGGTCATGTAAATAAAGCTAAAATAAAATATAAAAACAAACAAAAATGAGAAATGTTGACTTGGTTGTCAAAGTTTAAGCACTAAAGTTACTAAAATTAAACCTGAAATAAAAATTAATTCAAGCTAAATAGAAATATAAAAAAAATGAAAAGCACATAAAACTTAAACTAAAATGAAACTAAAATGAAAGCTAATTCAACACTATAATAGTGTATAAATAATACTAAAATAACACTGGACTGAAAATATTTGAGGCACACACATATTATCAGTATATTCACTATGTTCAGAATACAATAGTAATTATCCAGTATGGTATAATCCAGTAAGTATTTAGCGCTCAGTATGCAGATTTTGCTGTGTATAAAAGAGCACACTAGGCAAGACAATTTATCCCACAATGCAATATGCCTGTTTTGATTTTCCAATTTTTAATATGACACATTAAAGGAAGTGTATGTAAGATTGTGGCCAAAACTGGTACTGCAATCACTTTTAAATGACTGTAGAGCGGTGTATCCCCTCTCCCCCTCCCCCCTGACTCAAGGGTGCCAGATAGGCTGCAGGATCCAGCAGGAACGTTTGTAGCTGCAGCTGTGGTAACTAGAGCAGATCTGGCAACCCGGATGCCAAAACACTACTGACTTCATGATTAGCCGTAGGGCTGGGCGATATGGCCAAAAAAATTCGATTTATGATTTTAATTGATTTTTTTTTTCCTCCTACTTAAAATGCATCTGCATGACGAAGAAATTGTTCAAAACAAGTTTTAACTTTATTTTGTTTAGGTAAAATATTTGCGGCTTGGTAGAGTGCCTACCTGGGGTGCAAAACTTTCAGCATGTGAATAACCCAGACCATTCCACAGTATAAATGGGCACCATATTTTTTGCAATATACAGTATACATATCAAAGGTTTATTAATTGATATGTTTATTAATTGATATTACAACAGTAATAATGTGCAAAAAAAGTATAGGTAAAATTTAAATGTTATGCTATTTAATAATATGCTAATGATATTATTAAATATAGATTACCATTGGTCTTCAATAGTCTCCCACTGAACTGACCGACAGCTTCAGTTATTATAAAATGAGCTCTTTACTTGCTTTCTGTGTGATTTAGTTTTTCATGAGACTTGGTACTTTTCTCCCTATATTAGGGAGTGGAAATGGCTAATAAATCAATAAGTGCTCTTCTGCTGGTTATAGTGGTGGGCACTGCATATCTTTTTTTAATAAAAAATTGCTTGTTTGCCACAAAATGGATTAAACATTAAAAATAATAAGCTAAAAGACTATTTCTTTCACAAGACCCCTTTAAACTTTTAGTTTTACAAACCATCACATTAAAAATAACATATTTTGGATATTTAGAGCTTTGAAGTGCTGAAAATAAGTGCAGCAAGTGTACAAATAAGTGTACGAAACCATTGGAAAGTGCTTGAATTTCAATCTTAAAAGGTTGTACGAATCCTGAGATAAATAATGACAACAACATTAAATCCATGTGGTTTTACTACAGTAAATCATGGTGAATGTTGGTGATTTGTGACCGAGACCCCTGACCTTCGATATCTGTGATATCTGTGGTTCATAACAGAATTCTGTGCCGAACGCTTTCACTAGATCACAGTAGCGATGTTATTAATTCTGTGGTGAATTTAAACGCTCTCTCACTGGATCTCCAGCGCTGTGTATCGTGTCCGTCACCAGATCGGCCCGTGTATGAGCTCGCACAGCATTCGTTGTCCGCGCAGCTCAAATGAGCACAGTTCCGTTCAGACTTCAAACACACTTCACAGCGGGGTATTGTTAACTGTTCTGTGAAAAACTGAACCAATGACACTGTTGTTAGACGCTATACTTGTTGTTTGTGTATCTCTGTGGCACTGGCAAATGCGCGGGGGAGGGCTGAGCCATTACGGGAGCCCAGAGGGAGCGTCGGCAGATTTGAAAGAGAAAAACGATTTTCATTCACAAAAATCGACATGAAACTACAAACTCGAATTAATCGATAAAATCGATTTATCGCCCAGCCCTAATTAGCCGATAGGTGGAGGGTGGAGCTACAGGCCAAAACACAACTTGACAACATCAACATCAGTTGAGGGCGGCAACAACAACTTTTAAATGACAAAATCCTGGCCGGACTACTGTCAGTGATATAAGTATTTGAAATTAACATGATTTCTTAATGTCTAGTGACATATCAGGGCCATTTTATGATTCATTATATACATTTCTTACATAAAGTTCCTTTAATTAAAGTAATCAACAGCAATCTATTCATGAACTATCTGATTGGACTGCCAAAATGAAAGACATTTTTACCCATAAAATTGGATTGAAAATGAAGAAACTACATATATTTTTGTGGTGATAACTAAACAGCACATGCTAAATATAGAACATAATGATGTCATATGACAACATTTACATATGTTTTTTTTTTTTTTTCTTCAAAAACAGTGTGCAGTGCTAGTATTCCATTGCGACAGCAGCCTGCTGTTTGAGGGCTGCCACCATCTGGTGGTTCCACAGCTTTGTATGACACGCTCACCTTATGACTCGGACTAGCTCGTGGAAAGCCTGGTCTACATTCATCCGGATCTTAGCTGAGGCCTCCATGTATGTGACTTTGAGTTGTCGGGCAAGCTGCTGTCCCTCCTCCTGTGTCACCTAAAAAAAAGAAAACTCCGGAATTAAAATCCAGCAAGGCACTGAATCTTTTTAAACATTAAACTTGCTTTTGGCTTGATATTGATTAAAACAGTACTTCTTATAAGTTACTATTCATAAAGGCAATTGATGGCGTTAATTAAAACGTTCTCCGTTCTGACACTAGGTGGCAGCGCAACACAATCTGAGTGTCTTTCAATGGCAGAATGCACTCAGTAACCCTGTATCTTTTATTACCATCTCTCTTCTTCACAGACACACATGCTCTCTGTGATATTTTTCAGCCTTTCAGTGCTCTTCATTGATTTTCAGGACTGAATTTCATCCACACCGAATTGCCTCTTAACAGTGACATCGCGCTCTGGGTACTACAAGTGTACAGTATGTAAATGTGTCATTTTAAAACAGAAGCTCTACAATGGACACAATAGACTGCCAAGTCATGCTATGATTTCAGTGCAGACAAAGAGTAAAAAATGTTTGTATCAATACTGATTGATTTATTGCAGCTCTCTGAAATTACAGTACTTGAAGTGATTCATGCCACTCACTTGTCTCTGTTGCTCAAGATCAGCTTTGTTACCCACTAGAATCATGGGAAATTCATCCCTGTCCTTCACTCTCAAGATCTGTCGTTGGAACTTGTAGATCTCTTCAAAGCTGAGGAAAACAAGGTGATACATAGCCATTAAAAAGGTTCAAACAAGAACCTGCAATGCATTTTCACACAAAGAATAACGAAAATATAAATATGTGAATATAGTGTAATGTTATATACAATAACAGTCAAGTTTTAGAACGGTAAGATTTTTTAACATTTTTAAAGCAGTCTCTAATCCTCATCAAGGCTCTATTTATGTTGTGAGAAATACAAAAAAGCTGTAATATTGCGAAATATTATTTAAATATAAAATAACTGTTTTCTATTTGAATATATTTAAAAAAGTTATTTATTCCTGTAATGCAAAGCTGAATTTTCAGCATCATTACTCCAGTCTTCAGTGTCACGTGATCATTCAGAAATCATTCTAATATGATGATTTACTGCTCAAGAAACATGTATGATTATTACCAATTTTGATGAATAGAAAGTTCAAAAGAATAGCATTTATCTGAAATAAAAAGCTTTTTTAACATTGTACTACCATTTAAATGTTTTGGGAAGGTAAGAATTGTATTCATTTTTTTTGGTAAAGAACTTAAAGTAATGAATACATTTATTGAGCAGGGATGCATTAAATTGATCAAGTGACAGTATAGACATTTAGGCAAAAAGCCTAAAAAGTATAGGCTTTATATTTTAGATAAATGCTGTTCTTTTGAACTTTCTATTAATCAAAGAATCTTGAAAAAATCACAACTGTTTTAACATTGATACTAATCATAAATGTTTCTTGAGCAGTAAATCATCATTTTAGAATGATTTCTGAAGGACCATGTGACACTGAAGACCGGAGTAATGTTGGAGATGGTAATGGAAATGCTGAAAATTCAGCTTTGCATCACAGGAATAAATGACATTTTTAAAATATATTCAAATAGAAAACAGTTATTTTATATTTTAATAATATTTAACAATATTACAGCTTTTTTTGCATTTCTAATAACATAAATGCAGCCTTGGTGAGAAGAAGAAACTTCGTTAAAAACATTTAAAAAATTGTACCGTTCTAAACCTTAGTGACTGGTAGTGTATATATTACTGCACTCTCTCAATCTTTAACTTTGTAGAACATTTTTTAAATACTATAATGGAGTACACCAGCGGTCATTCTGCGGAGACACCTGGTGTGTCAACTTGAGGGGAACAAGGGGATAAAAAAAATCTCTTTATATTGGCCGATATGGTACCAATATATCATGCATCCCTAACGAGGGGATTTTCAGAAATAATGAAATGAAAGTGCACGTACATACACACACAAAGCAGAGCTCTTCCTCTCCACAAAACCTAAAAGGAATGCAAGCCCACCCTTCCAGCTGATGAGCTCTATCTCTCTGTTTTGGGCCACAGAACTGCATTACAGTACACAGGATGACACGAGGTCACTTGGTTCTCATGCTTTTGCAATAAACTTTCCAGTTACGCTGTAAGGCAGCTAGAAGCCATCATATGGAGAACAGTGTGTGTGTGCTGGGGAGGAAGGACACTGATATGAGGTCTCTGTTGATTCTAACAGTTCGAGCCGTTTAAATGTCATGCAGGAGGAGGAAGTGCTTGTCATGGGCTCTGGAGAGACAGTGAAGAGTGTGTGTTCAGAGAGGCCTGTGCCATCGGCTCCGAGCAGGGTAATGTAAACGAAGGAAGGAAAGACTGTTTACAGCATAAACACAAAAGTGGGAAGGACCCTAAGAGGGCACAAACACTCCCAAAACAGCTGATCACATACCAAATTCCTCGAGCATACACACTGCAGTGTTTGAGATCGGTTTATTTGCATGTGCTGGGTTTCACTCAGACAAAACCTGGGGCGTATATTAGCACTAATTTTACAGTTACAGAAAGTGTGAATGAGTGAAAGGAGGGGGGCATTAATAAAAAAAAATGGAAAGACAAAAACAGAATGAAAGTGAAACTGAGACAGACAATGTAGGGGAAAGGGGAAGAAAGAGAGAAAGTTGAGAGAAAACGTGAGTGGAACATTGCTCACCTTCCCCGGTCAGTGACAGAGAAGACGAGAAGGAAGCCCTCCCCTGTCCTCATGTATTGTTCTCTCATGGCTCCAAATTCTTCCTGTCCTGCTGTATCCAGTACTAACAAACACAGAACCGCCACGTTAGTCTACCACAAGCTCACTTCAGCCACATCATCAATATAGGTTTTCCATTAAGTAATTGATCTCCTATTCCATTCATATTTCTTTATCTATGGCTTATAGTGCCCCATTACAGTTCTTCGAATATATATATATATATATATTCAAAATCCTTTCATGCAGTGTGTAATAAAGTTGTTTGAGAATACAAACACTTTGCAAAGTTTTAAAGCCGAAAGTGCACAATAAAGTTATTGTCTCTCGCGAAAAATGAACAGACTCGTAACCACCTAAACAAGTTGTTTGTAATTCGAATCTCACTGCTTGGTGGTCCTACGTCACTAGAAAATAAATTTGCATAATGCCAGGCTATGTTGTACTCTGTCCATCCATGAACAACTTGACGAGCCATCAAACATCATTACTAACACTTGCAACCTGTAAGTAGGATTAATTATTGTATATATTTTCTACCGGGTGCTCAAAATACGTAGTTTTGTGTTTTATATTATCCAAGATTCTGGCTAACTCATGTTATTACTGGCTTACTGAAATAGTTCTAAGCAGCTAAAGGCCACTATTACCTAAAACTGTCTGTTAATGCAGATTGTCTGTCGTTCTTACTACTTTGAGTAAAGATAAAGGTTGGAGCAATTTGTGTTGCATCAGTCATTCGCATTAGTGCTGGACTAATGCATGTACTGTTATTGATACAGTTCCTGTATGTGTACCGCAATAAATTAGAAATATACACATCAGTTTGTTGATGGACATTAATGCTGATGGCGAGGAATTAAAGATGAAACATCTCAATGTACCTCAAATTGAGTAGCATCACTGAGAAACTTCCTGCTTAAGGCGTCCTTGCTATGGAGGTTCAGGTTGAATAATGAGTTCACCCAATGTTTCATCATCGGACTCGCTCTCGGATTAATATGGTAAAATCAACGTCATCATTGCTGTCTTTAAAGGGTTAGTTCACCCAAAAATTAAACATATATCATTAATTACTCACCCTCATGTCGTTCGTTACTTGTAAGACCTTCGTTCATCTTCGGAACACAAATGAAGATATTTTTGTTGAAAGCTGATGGCTGAGAAAGGCTTCAGATAGGCCTCCATTGGCATTCAGTTCATTTCCACTCACAAGACCCATAAAGGCACTAAACACATCCATACAAAGTCCATCTCACAACAGGGGCTGTACAGTATTTTTACAAAGCGACGAGAATAGTTTTTGTGCGCAAAAAAAATCTAAATAATGACTTTATCCATCAAGTTATTGTCTTCTGCGTATGCCTCGGACGTGAACTCACGAAGCACCACGATGCACGCGTGAGAATATGACGCAGATCCGCCATTCGAACACATGACCCAGAAGCGAGGAACTTTGTTAAAGTTTTTTTTCTTCTTTTTTTTCTAAAGCACGATCAGTGTAGAATTCAACAGCTTAGATATGGCGTGTCTTCCCTTCCTCTGCTTGTAAACAAAGTTCCTCGCTTCTGGGTCATGTGTCCGAACGGCGGATCTGCGCCATATTCTCGCGCATGCGTCGTGGTGCTTTGTGAGTAAATGTACTGAATGTCAATAAAGACCTTTCTGAAGCCTTTCTCAGCCATCAGCTTTCAACTAAAATATCTTAAATTTGTGTTCCGAAAATGAACTAAGTTCTTACAGGTGTCCAACAACATGAGGGTGAGTAATTATATATTTTCATTTTTGGGTGAACTGATCCTTTAAAGTGTGTACAATCACTGACCTTTAGGAAGCCTCCGGATGGTGCTGAAGTTCAGTTATGGCGGCTAGCTTCCGAAAAACACGCAGTACGTTGTCAGCCAATCACAACAGACTGGGCCATCTGGCCAATCAGAGCAGAGTTTGCTCTCGGAAAGGAGGGATTTAGAGAGACTGATTCATCCGTCAAGTTGTTTGAGAATCATTGAAAAATGTGGTGATGAGCAATGTCTATTATGAGAAACTGTAGGACACTCCAAAAGAAAATTAGGAGCCTTTAAAGCTACACTGTGTAACTTTTTTAGCTTATTCTTAGCTAAAATCACTTAGTTCTTTCAAAAATATATGTGCTCATTAATGTATATTTACTTCTTTCAAGTAATAATGCATTCTCGTAATATTATAATATACCATTGAAAATGCATAAGTGTTAGGGGTTCGGATGGCGGTCGCCATGTTGCTCCTCCATCTTGAAAGTACATTTGCCAAAGAGGGACATACCCGTAAATTCAAGCTTCGCTTTTCGCGTTTTTACACTCGATGGCACCGTGTCGAATGTGAAGAGGAGGATTGCTTGAGGCTGCTATATGATGATGGAGGATCACTCTTAAGCCCCTTTCTAAATGCACTTCGGACCCGCAATATTCCCGGAACATTGCCGGGTCGCCTTCTGTGTGAAAGCAACCACGTCCCGGAATTGATTACCGAATTCGACCCGGGTCGGGGACCTAGTAGCATTGCTGGATATGTATCAGAGTCGCCAAGGAAGCGGAAAAGAGAATTAAGACGGCAACGCAACGGGCAAATCAACAAGACAAAAGTAAATATTGGAGTGGCCTTTCCAAGATGGAAAGAGCTCATGAGGAGCAACGATTTTAAAAAGAACGCCGACGTTTCCTGCTTTCTTCTCGAGAGGTAATATTAATTCAGCCTTTTATTGTTGCTTGGCTAATTATATCATGGTGTGCTGAGCATAACACTAGAACGACGTCTAGGATAGTTTTCCTCGCGTCAATGATGAAAAAGTATTGTTTACCTTATAACATAAATCAGTGTTCTATGACGGATAACATGAGATTAATATTTGAATTGCATTATAATTTGTTTGCCTTACGCTAGTGATGTCATATAATATAAAGAATAACGATAGCACTGATAAAAAAAGTTACTTTACTAAGATTAGCTTGCATTCGTCTGGGAACCTGATAGCTGATGTTAGCAATGAAATGGTAAAAAAATAACGAAAACGTAAAACTATTATTCATTTTACATATATTAATTTGATCATGGATCATTTGGCAAATTAAATAACTGCAAATTATAATAGTTTTCAAAAGTAACCTCATCACTTGCAACACTCACCGAAGAGGTCGAACTGGAAGCCATGACTAAATCGGCCACCGTAGGAGTTGAAACGAAATCGAAATTAAGAGGAACAGAAACTATTATACACTGGATGGTCATATACCATTTCACCACTAGATGGGGGAAAATATCACACAGTGTAGCTTTAAAACAGCATAATAGGGGCACTTTAATGTAGTTCTGACACAAAGCACTTCAGTTTACCGATGATCATCTATATCTTCAACCACGAAGCTCAAACAGCAATGCACAACATTAAATAGATTTAGTTTAGTTTAGTTTCTTATAGAGCACGTTTTTACAGCCTCAGGTGCAGCCCAAAGTGTTTAGTTTAGTTTAGTTTAGTTTAGTTTAGTTTAGTTTAGTTTAGTTTAGTTTAGTTTAGTTTAGTTTAGTTTAGTTTAGTTTAGTTTCTTATAGAGCACGTTTTTACAGCCTCAGGTGCAGCCCAAAGTGTTTAGTTTAGTTTAGTTTAGTTTAGTTTAGTTTAGTTTAGTTTAGTTTAGTTTAGTTTAGTTTAGTTTCTTATAGAGCACGTTTTTACAGCCTCAGGTGCAGCCCAAAGTGTTTAGTTTAGTTTAGTTTAGTTTAGTTTAGTTTAGTTTAGTTTTAGTTTAGTTTAGTTTCTTATAGAGCACGTTTTTACAGCCTCAGGTGCAGCCCAAAGTGTTTAGTTTAGTTTAGTTTAGTTTAGTTTAGTTTAGTTTAGTTTCTTATAGAGCACGTTTTTACAGCCTCAGGTGCAGCCCAAAGTGTTTAGTTTAGTTTAGTTTAGTTTAGTTTAGTTTAGTTTAGTTTCTTATAGAGCACGTTTTTATAGCCTCAGGTGCAGCCCAAAGTGTTTAGTTTAGTTTAGTTTAGTTTAGTTTAGTTTAGTTTAGTTTAGTTTAGTTTAGTTTCTTATAGAGCACGTTTTTACAGCCTCAGGTGCAGCCCAAAGTGTTTAGTTTAGTTTAGTTTAGTTTAGTTTAGTTTAGTTTAGTTTAGTTTAGTTTAGTTTCTTATAGAGCACGTTTTTATAGCCTCAGGTGCAGCCCAAAGTGTTTAGTTTAGTTTAGTTTAGTTTAGTTTAGTTTAGTTTAGTTTAGTTTCTTATAGAGCACATTTCTACTGCCTCAGTTGCAGCCCAAAGTGCTGTACAAAGAAATCAATAAAAACAAAGGAAATACAAAAACACTACATCTCACGTAATTTTTCAAATCTTGGAGGAATAAATCAAAAGTAGATCAGTACACTTAAATCAGATCGCGAAATAGACTAGTGTCTGTGGATATTAAAAATCCTTAATTCTGCATGTTCTGCATGTCTCTGAGTGAATGAATGGTCCTATGTCCCACACACACTGAAGCACGCATGAAAGCAGTGTTTTGAGCCTTAGTCGCCTCACTATATGACATGAATGCATGAACTTCATCTCTAGAGCTGCTCTGAGAGTCACTTTCATTTTAGGAAAGAAAAAATGTATAATGAATATGTAATATGGTGCATATACACAAAGAAAAATTGTGTACTGTGCTTGATTAAGTGAGACTTCTTACAGCTCTTGCAGGTTGTTGCCCTTGTTTGTTTCGTTGCTTCTATTGCTCTCCTCTTTTTGTAAGTCGCTAAAAGTAAGTGGATAAAAGTGTCTGCTAAATGATTAAATGTAAATGTAATACAGCTCTGGAAAAAAATTAAGAGAAATTTTGAAATCAATGTTAAGTGGTGTCTTAATTTTTTTCAGAGCTGTATTAAACAAAATTCTCCTCTTTAGAGTTATTTTTTCTAGCTGACTAATGAGTTTATGAACACTGGATATGGTTTTTCTGAGGTAAATGTGACGTTACATGACATTGTTTAATGTGATATGATAAAGATTTCGGTATGTTGTACTATATCTTTTAACACACTTTCAGATGCTCATTCATGTCTGTTTATTTTGCGCTGTAACTGGCATTAAGGCGGAGGATGGACGTCATTTTAAATCTGAAACTTTGTTTCATATCAATAGTAAAGCACAGACTATTGCGATTTAATGGATGCGAGGCGTGCTATAATGTCCCGTTCATTCATCAGATGAAAACAGGATGACTAAGAGATTCTTGGGATTTAGGAATCGATATCAGCTCGAGAATGACAATTGATTAAAATTGAGAAATCGATTAAAATTAGAAACCTAATTTTTGATTACGTAATCCAGAAAAAATAAAATCCAAAAAACTGAGTTTCTGAGAAAGAAAAAAAAACATTTTATGGAATTGATCTTTCATAATTTATTGTTAAATCATTGATTTAACTGTGCTTTTACTGAATGAGCAATGTGCCACTGTACATCCGACTGATTGCACCTTATCTTATCTATGCATCATCTTTTTACTCTTTTTACAACTGTTTTAGTTTACTTTTGTTCTTATTTTTGGTTATTGTTATTTTATCTATACATCATCATTTTATTCTTTTTAATTCTCTTTGCAAATTTTATATTTTCATTTGAGTTAAATATGATGAGTGAAAATGGAAAATGGGTTTGATGGAAATAGCAAGTTTGACAAAAAGGTTTGAGTATGTGGAAATCTGTGGAAAGGTATGATGAGTGAAAATGGGTTTAACAAGAAGGTTCTTGAGTAAAAATCAGGGAATAGTGATTGAAATGGATGTTATGAACATAAAATGAATGAGAGGTGACCTAATTAAGATGGTACATGTATGTAGACTGTAAACTGAAGAATGTTTTATTTTTATTTCAGACCACTATTGTGTATTTGACTACTTTTATTTTATTTTTAATTTTTAATTATCTTTACAACTGTTTTAATTATCCTTGTCCTTCAATTCTTGCACATGGTTTACTTATTTATCATGCATGTTACCACTATTTTAATTAATTTCTATGTAAAGAACTTTAAATTGCCATTGGGTATTAAATGTGCTATACAAATAAGCTTGCCTTGCTGTGTCTAATTATTAAAATGTAATGAAACCATTAAAACTAATGGAAATAATGGAATTTGAGAAAAAAATATTGAATAATATTTTAAATATATATATTTTTTTTAACTTAATAAATTATTGTTTAAATTTTATGTTTCATGATTTCAATGAATTAAACATGCTTTTGATTACGTAATCCAGAAAAATGTAAACAGAAAAACAGAATTTAGAAAAAAATTAAATGGAATTTGAGGGCAATAATCTAAACAGATATCATAGGGCCCTAATCAGTGCAGCGATCAGGAGAAGTTTTCTTCCTAGAATTTTTTTAAATTACATTTAAAGCATTTCAAGACTTGAAGACTTTAGTAGATGCTTTTGTCCAAAGTGACATTACAGCACATTTATGATAGACGTCCCACCGTACAAGATTGCATAATGCACAGAACAGTAGCAAAATGCACTAGTTCCTCTGTAATTTATCTGATCTCTATGATGTATTATCAAATCATAAAGTGCTACATCTTTGCTGCCGGTTAGCAGTATGTTGTTTCCCTACATCCTGTGATTTGTTTGACAGTCAGGCTACCCCATCCATCTGCGGCATACTTACTGTCCAGCCGCGCAGGCCTCTCATCAATCACGCACTGCTTTGTGTAGGAGTCTTCAATTGTGGGGTCATAGTCAGTGACGAAATATGACTAAACACAAAAGGAGAGAGAATACAAACACAAGAAAGGTCAATATCACATCATATTCCAAAAATGCAGTATGAGGAGATAGGAAGGCATCAAGACACATCCAAATTCAAAGTTTGTGTCACATCCTTTCTACCAAGATTCTAGCTTTTAATATACCACAATCCTGTGCATGTGCTTTGATGGATAGTAAAATGAATGGAAGAATTTCATTTAGAAATGTAATTTCTTTTAATTAATGGTTTAATTTTCTACAAAGAAATAAGCTTTGTACTAATCAAAATGTGCTTGTTTATATCTAAAGCTCACTTGAATTCATTTTAGATCATTAGACATGATGTTACTGTGCCCTGGAAGCTTGTCTGAAACCAGTTTCTCTTTTGAGGAACATTCATACACAAACATGATTAAAAACATCAGCTTTGATTCAGGGATCTACATGCATAAAAGAGCACTTGTTTTGAAAGCTATGCTAAATGAGGGCTTATACTCATAACACAACCCAACAGACAAACTGTTCTGATTCTTCTGAAAAATAAAAAGAGACATCCGCTCATGTGTGTACACTGCAAACACAGACTCCATGTCAACATTATTTGTGTGGCCCTTTGTTTGAGGTTGATAATTACAGTTAATTAACCTTAAACTTTTTTTGTCACCACAGGCTGTTTCTATGCTAATCTGAACACGGTATCAGTTTGTAATGAAAGGGGGAGTTGTAAGGAAGCATTTTTCACATTTTTCCCATATTTTCTGTGCCTCCTCTCCCAGGAGGCTGTTTAAGTGACGACAGCTGAACGTTATGTTCAGGCTTGTCTCTGTGTCAACTGAACACATGCTTATGCTCACACACAACAATGCCAAAGCAGTAGCTTCCTATTTTGAGTTTGACTATTGACGTTCTTGTAACCGCTAGTCGAGTAATCTGTTTTTAGCAGTGAAACAAGAAGCACTCCAAAAATGAGAGTAGGGCTTAGCTTTGTTCTCCTTTCCGCATCAACCATTCAATGAGGATAGTTTTAACGTTTCAAATGTCCTGTATACTTTACAATTATTCTAAATTAATTACTATGTAGAAAATAGTAATAGTATAGAATGAGTAGGTTACTTCTGACAGGTGGTATATACACTCCCAACAAGGCTGCATTTATTCGATCAAAAATACAGTAAAAACTGTACTATTGTGAAATATTATTATCGCAATTTAGAATAACTGTTTCCTATTTTAATACATTTTAAAAAGTAATTTATTTCTGTGATGGCAAATCTGAATTTTCAAAAACCATTACTCCATTTGGTGCTCAAGAATCATTTCTTATAATCAATGATGAAAAACATTTTTTCATACTTTTTTAAAGTTAAAAAAGAACAGCATTTATTTAAAACCCTGCTGTTACCATTACACATTTCTTTACAGTCGCTTTTTTATCATTTGCTTTGAATGGTGGTATATACATCCTTGATGAATAAAAGGTTTAATTTCTTGAAAATTCTTATCTGACCCCAAACTTTTGCTTTTGAGTAAAGTCGTGGTTCCACTGCAGGAACTTTCCCCAGGAACTTTGCACCTGCTGGCGAGGTAGTACCATAGACTCTTAAAAAAATAAATAAATAATTGGATGTAGTGTCCGTGGTGTCACCCTTAGGTTTCTGAAGAGCATTTTTGAAGCCTAAAGTCGGCTGTTGGTATCTTGGCAGCGTGAGATTAGGGCTGGGCGACATGGCCAAAAAATCATATCTCTGTATTTTTTGGTTGAATGGCGATACGCTGTATATATCCTGGTAATTTCTAAGTTTTTCTATTTGGATGGGGAAAGAAAATCTGTATAAAAAATCTTTAATAATAATTCTATTTCACATTCTGCCCAGTGATGTCCTAAAAACATGTTGATATTGAAGACTATAAACAAATACAGTGAATGTAAGGCTATGCAATATATTTGGGGGTTTACACACTTTGGGAGTTTACAATCTAAAAACAAAATGAATAATTTTGTTTTAACATTCACTAAACTAAAAATGAAAATAAAAACAAAAGCAAATTATCCTATATTTATATGCATTACTCCATTATAGTGGTCACTTTCATAAAAATATTCCACATATGGCACATTTGTTGTCCAACATCAAAATTTTGAAACGTATATTTTAGTCAGAATTATTGCTTTCCTCTATTGCGTTCTGTCTGTTTGGCGCGTATGCACGCGACGGCGCTCCTGCACGGGAGAATTAAGTTTAGCGGATATTTACTTTTAGAAGGCTCGTCCTCTCCGGACAGCAAAGTGGACATATGTGCAGGACTTTCTAACATTTTCAGATCGAGAACATACCTGTGAAATGTAAATTATGCACTGAGGAAAGCACCACTTTTCAAACCCACATTTCACACCACATTTCACACACACCACACCAAATTTATATTTTCTTTAAATTTATTAAACAGCGCGAGTATTTATCTGTCAGTCAGCACAAGTAGCCTATGAGCGTCTGACAGGGCAAGCTGCTTTAAAGTATACGGTTTAACTCTATGTATATGTATATGTATATATATATATATATATACACACATATATAAAACGAGGACAAATTTTATTATGCACTTTCCCTGCAATCAGCTCACTGCGTAGCCTACTCAATTATCAGATGCATTCGTATCAATCAGCTATTTATCTCTATACACGGTATTACCTCATTCCGAGATGAGGTAACTTGATGACTAACAGAGAGCAGACAAAAACAGCAATCCACCACTTTAAGTGGCCTTAATTATGCAGAACTTTAAGGTTTAATGTCATTTAAACAGATGAGTAAAAAAATTCACCCCCCTAACAGTTATCATGAAGGGCAAAATTAGCTGTATAGACCAAAACCAATTTTTATATCAGGCTGTAAAAAAAATTTTTTTCTGCTGTAAAGTTGGGCATTATAACATGGGGATTTGACTCCCTTTTGGAGCGTGCCTCTAGTGGCCATTCAAATTGCAGTTTAAGTCATTCAAGAGAGACCGCAGGAGTCCGGGAGATTGCCGTTTGGGTAGTACTTTTTACTTTTTGTTTCAACTTTTGAGGGTGGCAAAAGGGCGCTGATTGGTTGAGTTCATGCAGCATTTTGATTGGCTGACTCTACGCAGCATTTTATTTCAATCACCAAGTAAGTTGTGGCGCGTGCAGTAAAAGATGTTTGCTGTTCGAATCAACAATGAAGTTTAAAAAATACGACAGACGGACGATGACGAGGTTCAGGCTTTATTATGCTTATATGCGGAGTGCGAAATCCAATGGGAACTGGAAAGTCGCTCACAGTCCTAGGTCACCAGAATAATCTTCACAGTAATTTAGACTGTGATGGAAACGCAGACAGCAACAGGTCTGGGAGAAAAGGATTCCAGGGACAAATTGTTCCGGGTAATTTCAGTGGAAATGGGGCTTAACTTAAGTCTTGTGTTTGTTTGGCTGTTTATTTTCTATAAATGTATTAAGGGCTTTGTGTAAAACAAGCATAAAAAGGCTGCCAATTTACACAATATTCACTAAACAAAGATACGCTCCCTGAAAACAAGTCTTGCCTTATGTAATTTTACTTCTTAGGTAAATGTATCTTGCTTTGAAGCTGCAGTGGGAATATTGTAGAAGCGTAGAAAATAAAAAAATCTAAATACTCTCCACTACAAAACAGGGATTCCTGCTCCAAACCGACATGTTTTCTGATTGGCTTATGCAGGCTGTGGTCAGATTCCTAGGCCATTACAGAAACGTTATATTATAAGACGTCTATTTCAGTGATAACTGTCACGTATTATAAACATTTTCCTGTTTTATTTGTTGTTGTTTTTTTAAGGGCTACAAAACAATGGTTTATTTGCCAAGTACTTTTACATTTAAAGTGCAGCCAAAGTACATTTGCAAATGTTTTTGACTGTGAGCAAATGCAGCATGTATGTATGTGCATTGACAAGAAGACTGAAACCACTCGCACTCCTTTCTTGACATCAGTCATCCTTTCACACAGTGGCTCGTCTGTATGCACTGCGTGCAAGACTCCATCACGTCCACTTTCCACTGTTCAATTATTCATCAGCAGTGCTGCATATGCAGTTGACTTCATTGCTCACTCGTCGCAGCGGGGATACAGGCAGAATGAGGTGAGAGAGAGCAAGGCAGACAGATAGAATACCTGCTGCTAATTCCAACAAATTCACAATATTTTAAGCACTGCACCCTGCATTTCAGCCACACGGTAAAATACGCACGTGAACTCAAGAACAAGCCACCAGATTTCGTGACAAGGCTACAGTCAATTGAGAGTGAAAGTGACACTTTAGAATGATGAGTAAGATAGAAAGAGAGTTGAAAAACATCAGCCTGCATGTGATCAGTCAGTCCAAACCTTTAGTCATGATGCAACATCATGAGTAAAGAATTCAACAACACAAGAGCAACATCTTTCAGAGCTTACAGCATGGCACTGCCCCTCCTGCCATGCAAGAACTGTATACACACGCGCACACACAAACACACACACACACACACACACACACACACACACACACACACACGCGCACACACGCGCACACACACACACGCACACACACCTACACCACAGTTTAAAAGTTTGATTTCAGTTTAATTTTTAATGTCTCACTAAATGCATTTTAATCAATAATACAGTAATAGCAATACAATTGTTAATATTAATGCAATTTAAATAACAGTTGTCCACTGTAATAATTGTTTTATTGTATTGTATTCCTGTGATGGGATTTCCAGCAGCCTTTACTCCAGTCTTCAGTGTTGCATGATCTTTCAGAAATCATTCTAATATACTAAAGAATTATCAATATTGTACGGCTCATTAGTTCACCCAAACAATTTAATTCTGTCAAAAATGACTCACTATCCTGTCGTTCCAAACCCATAAGACTTTGTTCATCTTCGAAATATAAATGAAGATCTTTTTTGATGACACCTAAGAGCTTCTGTCCCTCCATTGGCAGCTACACTACTGACACTTTGACTGTCATAAAGTTTATAAAGGATCATAAAAATAATCCATATGAATTGAGCGGTTTAGTCCAAAGTTTCTGAAGAGACACGACCACTTTATATGATGAACAGATTTAATTTAGGCTTTTATTCACGTTCATCAAACTCAACACATCAGATTTGGTAAGCTCAAGCACAAAAAAAAGAAGAGTGGTATAGCTCAAACATGTTTGCTTGATGTACGAGAACCAATGAGGTTCATTCTCGTGTGTTATGCATCACCTTTGAGCTTAATCAAGAACCAATCAGGTTTGTTCCTGCACATCAAAGAGGTTCGGTTGAACTTCTGCTTATTCACCTAAATTAAATCTGTTTATCAAATAAAGCAATTGATTCTCTTCAGAAAATTTGGACTAAACTGCACGATTCACATGGATTCGTTTTAAAATCTCGGTAAAACTTTATAATAAGGTTCATTAAACATCAGTTAACTATATTAGTTAACATGAACAAACCATGAACAGCTGTATTTTTATTAACTAATATTAACAAAGATTAACTAATGCTGAATAGAGGTTTAGTTCATGGTTAGTTCGTGTTAACCAGTGCATTAACTAATGTTGACTAATACAACCTTATTGTAAAGTGTTACCACAATCTCTTTATGAACTTTCAAGCGTCAAACTTGTAGTTGCGTAGCTGTCTTTTTCATTAAAAGATCTTTATTAGTGTTCCAAAGAAGAGCTAAAGTCTTATGGGTTTGGAACGACATGAGAGTGAGTATTTTTTGACATAAATTTAAAGTTTTGGGTAAACTATCCCTTTAATATTTTTGTGGAAAAAGATACTTTTTCCTAAGGATTTTTTTCTTTACTTTTAATCAATTTAACAGATCTTTGCTCAATAAAATTATTTTCTTTAAAACTTTTGAATGTTAGTAAAACCACTGAAACGGCAAACCATAAAAATTCAAATAAAAGGAGGTTGTGTCAGATTTAGGCAACTTCTAGGGACAAGCCAAAGAACAACTAAGTGAACCCACATAGAGTCTGCTTTGGTTGGGGGCAGGCGTAGAGGGTCTGTGGTTGAAATGCAAGCTTTGTTCAAAGTCACAGCAGCTGCGGTTGCTGTTCAGTAATGCCCACCTGTACACATCGCCGACCCGATGCCCACCTGTCCTACCTTTGCTCTGTGTGACAGCACGTCCCAGTTGACCTTCATCAGATGTATGAATGACCAGAACTAATGGCTAACTCAAACAGTGGGGGGTCCATCTGCTTTGGCCCTCACACAAACACACACACACAAACTCTTCCACAGAGAGTGTTTGTTCTTAGCAACAACCACCCTAAATGCAAATTACAGCTCTTCCTTTTAACAAAGCTACTACCCAGCCCACACGATTCAGCCAAGCTGTTGTCATGTGTGAAAAAGTGCCGCTCTGTGACTGTACCAGTGCAGACGATCCCTGCTATAAACACTTCAAGTCATGTCGTTCAGCTTTTTTCAGGGGGGGCCCAAACTCTCTGTATGCTCTATAACTGCTCTATAACTGCTCTCTGTGCCAAGGTATACCAATTAAAGAGAGCTAGCCAGAATTTCCAACTGTGTCATATAACTCTCGGCTGCCATAAGTGATCCAAGCCACCTGATTTAAAGCATTCTGGCCCACCCCAGTGAGTCGAAACCAACAGGGCACCTCCAGCATTTGGCCGTAAGGAAGGAAACTCCACCTACAGGGCTAGCAGCCAGCAAAGTACAGTCCTCTGGGTGGTGATGATTTCACAAAGGAGATATTCCTATTCCGCCCACCCTCCCACCGCACACAAGGACACTCCTTTCTACTTCAGTCACTTCTTTTTCTTTCTGCTTTTCAACACCCACCTATCCCTCCATCCATTCATGCATCCTCTATCCACCCAGTGAATTCATACCTTTAAACAGTAAGAGCTTGTTTGCCTAGGGAAAAAAAAGATGGGTCGAAGCCAACCAATGTGAACCACAGTCAATGCGATGAACAGCAGTCAGACTGGGGTGTTTTTAGTCTTAGAGCAATACAAAGAGATAAGGATCTTTAACTGTCTTGGACAATAAAAATACAAACATAAAAACTATTCACCATTCACTCCCTAACAGAGACGCCTCTATACATTGATTCAGCTAACGCATAGGCTATTTTAGATATTCACCTCACCTTTGATGAAGCTTTAATTGATTGTTTAAGTGTGTATACACACACACACACACACACACACACACTATAGTGTTTGAAATCATTTTTGGAAATTAATACTTTTATTCAGCAAGGACCTATTAAACTGATCAAAAGGTGATAGTAAAGACTTGCAGTGTTACAGTGTAAAAATATTGTTTATCTCAAATAAATGCTGTTCTTTACTTTCTACTTCTCAAACAGTCCTGAAAACAATGCATCACAAATTTTAGAAAAATATCTTTTCAACATTGCTAATAATAAGAAATGTTTCTTGATAACCAAATTAGCATATTAAACTGATTTCTAAAGAATCATGTGGCCATGATCATGAATAAGCTGTGCATGAATAAAGCAAATCCATCGTACTTCAGTTTCTAACTGAGTGTGTATATATGTTGTGTGTGTGTGTGTGTGTGTGTGTGTGTGTGTGTGTGTGTGTGTGTGTGTGTGTGTGTGTGTGTGTGTGTGTGTGTGTGTGTGTGTGTGTGTGTGTGTGTGAGAGAGAGAAATATCAGAACACAAATGTGTATAATGACATGGGTATGACATTGTATTACAAGGAGAGGGTGACATATGAGGACATTACCCAGGTCCCCATTTTGTAAAATGCTTATACATCATACAGAATTAGTTTTTTTGAGAAAGTAAAAATGCAGAATGTTTCCTGGGATGGGTAGGTTTAGGGGTAGGGGCAGTGTAGGGGGATAGAAAATACGGTTTGTAAAGTATAAAAACCATTACGCCTATGGAATGTCCCCACATTTCACAAAAACAAACATGTGTGTGTATGTGTGTGTGTTAGTAGTAGTAGTAAGGGAGTGTGTACTAGATGAGAGGTGTATTGCTCAGAGTTAGATTCAAGGAGACCCTGCTTTGAGTGCTGTTGCTTTAATTCAAGCCAGACTTTCGTTGTGCACCCCAAACATATCCACCTTGAGGGCATCATGCCAGGCCTTAAAAAGAAGCACCCACTCTTTTTTAAATTCTGTCCAAAGTGCTCCTATATATACTTGAAGTAGAAAATATGGCATAAATATAATATGATACCTGAAGACTTGAAATATAATGTATGGGTTAAATTGAGTCAAGACAAACTTGTAGAAACGCAACAAAATTGAAATTCTCGACATTGATAAGAATAATAATTTTCAGTAACACTTTAGTATGGGGAACCCTAGTCTTAACAGCCAGACCTTCAAACTGACGACAGGGACCGCCCAAGAGGATGTTTGACTAACATGTAACGCAACCAATCACAGTTAGTTGATCCTGGTAAGCGCTCAATGTCACAGTTGTAAACACGACGGCGTTCTTCCATGAGGGAGTCTGGCATCACAGAATTTGTTTCCATGCGGACCATTAAAGAATGCAATACACATCTCACAGACATCCTGTAGAATTCAACCAATAGATGACGACTTTAAAACTCCTGAAGTGTTTCCAGAAAAGTGTGCCATACGCTTCAGATGTTCAGCCAACTGTCTGTGGGGCGTGACGTCTGAGGCTGAGACTATAGGGGAACATGTATTCACTATAAATTACAAATATCGCTTGCCTAAGTTCCTCATTTACTGCTTATTAATAGTTATTAAGCTAGCTGTAGAATCGTTTTGGTATTGGGTAAGATTAAGAATATGGTCATGCAGAATAAAGCATTAATGTGTGCTTTATAAGGACTAATAAACAGCCAATATGCAAGCTAATAAGCAACTAGTTAAAAGTGAGAATTATTCCCCATACCAAAGTGTTACCTAATTTTCATATAATGGTCAATAACCAACAAATATTCCATATAATACTTTGTTAAAAAGTTACAAAATGATAAATGTGAAAGCAAAATCACCATACAAAGCAGAGATCATGGTTGTATTCCTCCACTGCATTGACTTTTCTGCTCAATTACATATCAATGCAGGATTTCCGTCTAGTTTACCATTCAAAACAGCTTATTGTATTTAGGATACACACTCTCACAAGACAAAGCCACTTCTGGGAAGGTTAAAATTAAATTAAAAATGCCAATGCCAACTGGTTTTAATTTTTATGGGCTCCGGGACACAATGAGAGAAGAAAAGACAGATTCATCCAGGAATGAATTAATCACAGTAGCTGACTGCTGCAGACAGTGCCAGCTTACAGTCTGAGACCATCTGCTACAAGAACAACCCTTGTCTTGTAGATAATCATGATGAAAAATAGGATGGTAAAGACAGAGAGGTTAGGGACACGTGATAAATTGCAGTTATGCTAAGTTTTTGAATGATTACCTGAAGCCATTCACCCTGAGGCCATGTTTGTAGCGCTCGCCTGTAAACCATACAAGCATATCAATCATGCTGAGCAACCTGTAACCAACAATCTCCTTATTCAACTTTCACCATGACGACCTCTTGACATTCATAGCTCTTCACACGGCTGACCTCCGCACGAGCTAGCGGACAAGCTTGGCCTTTGGCAGCTGTCAGTAATCATGGGCAAATAACTGTGTTGGGAAGGTTAAGATGAAGCAGATGGACTGCGTGGTGCTGGTGTCCACACCGAGAGTTCAGGACCTGCATTTCCCTCTCGTTCAGTACAGACTGACTCGCACACAAAAGAGCCTCCATTTCCTGGGGAAACGCCTATTTTTCCCATGAGCTCATGCAACGGCCAAAAAGACCATTCAATAATAACAATATGAACAAGAACAAGGAGTGTATAGGGAGTAATTGTTGAAAGAACTCAGGGAATCGAAATGTGTCTGGCAAATGTTCTCAAAAATGATGCAGTGTATCATAAAGTGTAGGTTAAACGATCAGAGTTGATCACAAAGAATTAAAAGTGGGCTCCCTTTAAAGGTGCACTATGCAACTTTTCATCTACTGGAGGGTGCCTATTCAAAACAAAGGTGTAGTTTAATGACGCCAAGTGTGAGCGCAGTATCTTGGGACATGTGGTCTTCACATCACAGCCGGTGGAAAATAGGACTCGGGCAGAAATCATGTTCATGGATGCGGTTATTAACGTTACTGTACTGTAAAGCAGAGCAGGACCAAGTGTTGTGGAGCTGAGCACGACTGCTGGAGTGACTGTTAAACAAACACACGACTCGCGAGCACCGGTACTTTTATTATGACGGGACGGGACACAGTCGCCGGGCGCGCACACTTCAGCTTTTTCCGGTCATGGTTATAAGGTAAAGCAGCTCTGTTTATCATATAAGATACATTTAAGTGTGTTTAAAATTATGTTATGACATGACTCTGTGCGTTCGCTCGGCGCTGCTGTGACATGTTCACACTGCTAAGAGAAAAGCGCTTCTGCAGAATAAAACTGAGGGTAACGCAGATATGACGCGATTGACAGGCGACTCGCTCAAACGCTCTGCTGAAACGTCCCGGTCCTTGGTTAAAATAGCAATTTTCTCACAATTTACAAATAGTTGGAAACATTTGGGATATTGTAAGTACTCAACTGAATAAAATATATAACACTGGCCTGGTGGTTTTTGTATATTTTAAATACTACATTATGCACCTTTAAAATCAGTAGTAATTTGAATTGGCTATGCCCCACAGGAAGCAGAACTGGAATTTGAATTAAGATGACCCAAAGAGGAATTTATCAAATTGAAATTCAAAGAAATGCAATCAACACATGCACTACGTCCGAACATGCCTACATAACCCTAGTATATTTTATGCAAAAAAAGCACCCAGATGATACTACTGAAGAGGATATCTGATAGACACTTCACTATCCCAGTCGTGAATGGCAGTGGAAGAGACACAACTGATGTTGTATGTCCAGACTGCATGTATACAGAATTTTAAAAAGTTATTTTTAAAATGTGCGGCTTTATGGAGTCAACATTCAACTTTGACAAATTTTGTTTTGCTGCATAAACGGTTGCATGAATTCTGATTAATTGTATTTCTACATCCTTGTATTTCAATATTTTGAAACGGCAAATCTGCATCCTGTTAGCTACCTCAATTGATATGAACTTTTAATTCAGAATGTAATTCTCACTGCTCGCATCTTCTGTTACTAACCGATTGTGCTTATGCTCAGCCGAAACCTGAGGGACAGTACACTTTCTGTTGACATGTGTTTCAGATAATGAACTGGTTCAAATTTGAATTTCAAATCTGCATCCTGTTTGGTACATCAATTAAAATTAAAATTCGACTTCAGGAACTGTATTCTCACTGCTTACATATTCTGTAACCAATCAATTGTGCTGACACTCATCCAAAAACTGAGGGACACAGTAAACTTCCTGTTGACATCATGTGTTTTGGATGAGCAGATGCATCTCCATGCATTTTTTCATCACATGAACTGCAGCTGGAGGCTTAAAGCTTAACCAACAGAATGAATAAGAGGACACATGACTCTTTATTCCCGTATGTAATCAAGGATTCTAGAAGATGCATTGATCATTCTCAGCAGTGGTCTGAACAAATCATCTGAAACCCCTAGAAACTCCTCAGAGCAGCTTGTTAGAAATAAAAACCTCCTGTGGGTGAAGGAATCTACAGGTTGCCTGTTAAAATATAAAAGCATTAAAGTCACAAACCACATAAACAGACTATTGGTCAAGTCCAAACCATCATAGATATGTGTGTGGTGTGGACACCTGTGAACCTGTGTTTTTGAAGATGAGCATCATAAACCTGAACTAGTCCAATGGAGCCTGTTGATGGCCTTGCCAACATGAGGAGCATCCCTGCAGAGTTTAAAAGAACAGAGAGACTGAGATAGCTGACCAATAGTTTCAGGGCTTCAATCATGTGGCAAAAGAACAGTGTGGTTTAAACACCCTGATTGAACTCTCCGGGGGGTCCTAAAAGACACACGACCAGCAACCGCCCCACTCAACACACTCAAAGAGCTCTTTTTACGCATCTAGCTTTTAATAGACGGCGGATCGATCTACGTCATGGCCTGTGTGTGTGTGTATATATATATATATATATATATATATATATATATATATATATATATATATATATATATATATATATATATATATATAAATAAAACCCACAATTTGAGGAACTGGTTCCCAGTTGTGTAACACACTTCCTTGTCACCTGCGTAGTTGACTTTGTTTTAAATCACACCGAAATGAGCCAAGCACAAACACTCTGAGCCTCCCTGTGAGCTCCAGCTACGGAGTTTAACCACTAATGTTGCTAGGCTGCCGCTGTGGCCTCTGATTTTGTTGTTGCAAAGAGAAAAACACACTTTTGTTTCGGTTGGCGTCAGTCCTTGAATGCTGATACTATGGTATGGCACAACAAGCTAAAGTTGAGTACACTTCAGTTGCCATTGCTTGGCTGACCAAGAAAACCAATCAGTCATGGACCAAGTTTAAAATTAACTATTTGACCTCATTCATCCCAAGTAACTTAGTGACTCCACTAATGCAGTAAAAATATCCTGTGCATGATCTAATACATCTACTAATCTCCATGTGATGTCTTTAAAATAGCAGAATAGCAACAGAGAATCCCATATGTCCGTCTTCATTTCAAGTTACTCCTCACAAGTAAACCCCAGAGAAACATTCACAAACAAAAAGAAAATTTTAATTACAAAAAATAATAATAATTTTTACATGTTTTGGAGGAATATAGTGTCTGATGTTTTATAAATATTGTGAAATGATAAAGAAACCAGTACTGGTATTAGATTGGCATTCGTATCAGCTAGGGATGTGCAAGACTATGCGACTAGTCAATTAAACGATAGTGCAGCTGCCTGCTAGTCCACTTAATAAATAATACATTATATTTTGTACATTTAATGTTTTACTTTATATTTTTACAAAGGCTACATTTAAATTGTTATGTTAAAAAAAATCTTGGAGTTAATATATTATTTTGAAAAGTGTATATCTGGAGCAAAAACAAAATCAAATTTTATTTATTTAATTTTACCTCAGGTTTAGCATGCGTTGATTTTCTTTGGCGCTTGCGCCTCACAGCGACTTCAGAGAAATCGCCATTCGGAAGATGAGCAAGGTGAAAAGCTTTCAAAATCCAATGTCCCTTAGGCTTGTTATAGAGAATTCCCTTAGGCTTGTTATACTCCTGGTTATGAGGGACAATACGGTTTAAAGGAGAAACATTATGAATGAAACTTACTTTACACTAGGGATACGATGGTGAGGGAATTTTCCCACCGGTTAATCGATGTACACCCTTAAAAAATAAAGGTGCCAGGAAGAACTAAAAATGGGTTTTCACAATGATGCCATAGTAGAACCATTTTTGGTTCCCCAAATAACCGTTTTGTGAAAGGTTCTTTAAAGAACCATTTTAGGGCGTTTTCACACCTGAAAGTCCGCACCAAGGTCCGAATCAAAGTTCGTGTTTGGACATTTGGTTCATTTTGGTTTGCTTTCACATTGCAGTTATGTCAGCGCACCAAAGAACTTTACATGACGCACTTGCGTCCTGTCGTCATCATCTATGTGGGCTGCATCTTAACATTGATTGGTTTGTTAGCGGACGTGCGTCTGACGTCAGTGTGTTGTCAATTCAGTGGGTAACTTTGACAAGAATGAATGAACAGATGCATATCGTTGCCAATACTGTAAATATTACGGGATTACTATCTGCAGCACCAACTATACTCGAGGCAAATTCACCAAATGAACGTCCTCGTTGTGCAAACATTTGATCAGCGCCGACAGGAAAGGAGGAGCTCCTAGAAGATAGGCTTTTTAGCCAAACAATGTATTTTGTTTTATAGTTATGTTTAAATATTATAATGTTATTTTTAAATTTCATCTAGGCTATATTGATTATGAAACGTGCACAGATGTGCAATAAATGTCAAAGACATCGAGTCAGAAATGATTTTGACCACTTCATTAAGTTTTGTTTTGTAGAAAGCTTTGTATAAATTGTATCTTAATTTAAATAAATGTTTCATCATTTGCCTGAATTTAATAAATTATTATTATATTATTATTATATTATATTATATTATATTATATTATATTATATTATATTATATTATATTATATTATATTATATTATATTATATTATATTAAAATTAAGGTTCTGTTTAAAATGCTGTGCGCTCCACTGCATGTGCTGTGAGTTTAATCTGTGTTTTTTCACTAATCCTACACCAGAACTTCCTGTAAATGGTCTGAAAGTCCGAACTATACAGAAAATGCTTTCACACAAGAAACGAACCGAACCTTTGGTCTTTTGTGGTCCGGACCGAGACTACCTCTTTTCGTCGGACCAAATTTCGTCTGTTTGGTCCGGACCATGGTCCGAGGGAGGTTTCACACCTGTAATTTTGGTTCGTACCAAACTGAAAAGTCCGAAAATCCGGACCAAACTAGGTAGGTGTGAAAGCACCTTAAAGAACCTTTTTGCACTACAAAGAACCTTTTGTTGGAAAGGTTCTTTGGATGTTAAAGGTTCTTCATGGAACCATACAGCCTGCCAAATAACCTTTATTTTTAAGAGTGTATGACAACACCGGTATCACCGGTGACGTTGGAGTATTTCCCTCTTTTGCACCTCGATTAAATGAAATGCGCATGTCGCATGGGCCTTCATAACGGTGGGAAGCAGAGTGAGCATTTTAAATTCATTCCTTTGGAAGATGAGCTTCCGAAGCTAATTGTAGTGTCTGTTCTCTAACTAAACTGAATGATTTTACTACTATAAAAAAACTGCACACTGAACACTGAACATATATATAATACAAAGCTTTTCTTGTTATTTTGCCTTTTATTTAAGGAAATCTGTTGATAATAGGCTATAAGGATTGAACTGCACTGCATACCGACTCGGTTGATTTGAATAAATGTCTATAAACTAACGTTGTTTAAGTGAACGCTCAAGTTTGATACAATGATCATAATTCAAGTCAAACACGTTACATGATCTATTTTTAGCAGCATTCAGTATGGCATTTGACTATTCATAGTTTAAGTGGTATTTTAAGTGGATTGCATATACAGACTGTCTCTGGGAGGGGTTAGACTAGTAGACTAGTCAGTTACAAAATTTCCATTTAAACGGTTAAGAAATTAGTCATTGCGCACATCCCTAGTATCAGCAGATATTCAAGATTACGGCATCGGTCATGAAAAAGTGAGCCATCACTAACAAAAATACATGTATATGTATACTTTCTTCCACATTGGTGGAAATGGTGCCACATTTCTGTATTTTTCTGAAAATGCGGGCGTGTGAATGTGCACAGGACAGCAATGGTTGCTAAACATTGCATAATTTTTCACCAATATTTTATTAAATTCACCCAATATATTCACCAAAATGTATCATTTTATGTTCTACAGAAGAAAGTTAATGTGTAAGATTTGGGTAAATTTGTGGGGGTTTTGGACACAAAAAAGTTTATTTACGCCTGTAGCACAAAAAGTGAGTTACATGCCAACATCTAATCCTTTGGGTCAATAGTTTCTCACCTCTTCAGTATGAGCAACACTAATAGTGATACTTGCCTTGGCCAGCAGCACTAATTACCAGACCGCTTTAGATTCCAGGAAGTACATGACACAGAGTTGGATGAAGTCATGTGTTAGCATACTGCAGTCATTAAATGCTTGGAATGTGGAATGAGCAAGTCGTGTCAAAAACGACTATCAGCAGCACAAGAGGGCCGAGAGCCGTTACCCCCTCGACCCCCGTCTAATCAAACAACCTTCCTTTATGGTTGCCTGACGTTAACCACCCACACGGTCCGAATTCCACTGCCACCGCGGCTTTCTAAGGACAAAAGAGGATTTTTTTTGTCAAAAAACCTTCACACAGCTTTCTGGCTACGTAATATTACAATATATTGGACGTTAAAGAGAGGCTTGTGTGTTGTTCCAGAAAGACTAACAGAATGAGATCTTTGCTTGGCAGCCTGACAGAAATACAGCACCATTACCGTTTTAGGCCAGCGGTCTCCCAAAGCACAGAGAACAGAAATGCTATTAAAGCACCGGACTGCTGCTAATAAATAAGAGCTAATGGCACTATGCACCAACTGTCCTCGTGAGCCCTCAAGTTTGAGAAAGAGAGGAGAGAGCAGTACAATTCATAACCATTTTTACACCCGGGGAGGCTGATACGGATCACTCTAAATCAGAACACTCCTCCTCTTTCAAAAACATCACTTATTCTGACAGAGGAATTAGATCCTAATCCTGAAAGAATGTTTCGGTTGCTGAAGATTAGAGGTTACCGCAAACAGAGGAGGGCCCTATGATTTCCGTGATGCAGAAAAAGCAGAGGGAATCAAAGAATCCAGTCATAAAAACAGAATTTGTTACATTTTATATGAATAAATAAAAAACAGGTCAGAGGACTTAAATCAAATCAGGATATAGGCTAGTGTCTGTAAATATTTAACCACAAAAGACAATTTAAAAAGAATCCTGCATACGCTGGATGTCTCATGTGCAAATGCCACAGACACGCACGCGGTTTCACACCAAGCGGCAACCTCCCCCCGTTTCTCTTGAAGCCAATACGGACTTAAACTGCATTTCCTTGACTGGCTGCTGTAGACAGGCTCCAGAAGGGAGCAGAATCTCATTGAGCCCAATGTTAAAATGCCCAGCTTTTCAGCCTCTGTAGCCTATATGAAGACATATACATCATATACGCACCAACATCATCTCCGGAGCCGCTCCAAAGTCACTTCATGAGCATTTTACAGTTTAATTTGAAAAACTACCGACATATAAACACACAGAGACGATGGTCTTAAAGGACAATCCATCAAAATAAAAGTTTGGATTGACTTGACAAATATATTACTGTTGTTCAGTAGAATTTTGCACAATACTAACACTAATAATATTACTGTATTTTTTAAGGAATAATCTACATTTTTCTTCCATGTTTTAATTTTAACAGTAAAGCTCTTCGTGCAGCAGGTTGTTTGACAAAAAGGTTTGTTTAATTTAATATGATTAAAAGCTAAATTCAATTAATGTTCTATGTCTTAATTTAATTATCTGAAAATACATAACACATCATTTGGTAAAAATAAATTCATAGGGCCCTAAACATGCAATTTTTTTTTTACTTAAACTGTATATGTTTCACTATTTCAATTAATTAGACATGCTTTTTTTTTTACTAACATTTTTATTTAATTCAGTCCCAAAAAATAAAAACGAAATTAGGAAAAAAAATATTTATGGAATTTGGGGGAAAATAAAACGGCTCTACGGCCCTACCAGAGATATACGGGTGCAATCTGGGGTCAAGTCCTGCAAAACAAAAATATCATGCCAAACATTTATCAGACCCACTTGACATGTGTCCTCCGAGGCCAAGTGGTTCTAGTGGGCCACATGCTTTCTGGCTCGTGAAGTAGGCTGAGAGACACACGTCCGTCACCTGTTGAGGAGCTCTCTGGCCCCCTGCTTTCTATGCGACAGCCCTGCAACAGCTGCACGGTCTAAACTGATCCTGTCTCGTTCGCAACTGGGTTGGCCACATGGACTGGGCCGCAAGATTCAGAAGATTGAGATCTTTTGCATTGATCATTTGGATATGGATGACATTGTGAACTGGATGATGTGTGCTTTAATTAAGCAGCAGAACTGATTACACAAATACATATTATGTTAAATGATTCTACAAAATATATTATATAAGGTCCTCTTTTATTGCTCTTCAATGTCCTTTGGCTGATTACAGGAAATGGGATTATTAGAATCACTGAGCCTCAGAAAAATATTTCTGAATCCCTGTCTACTCCAAAAACATGAATGACTTTCAGAAATCCATGGCATTGGATTACCAACACAGATGGTCTGGACTCTAACAGTAAACAGCGAACAGCAGGCTTGCTGCTAGCTGTGTTGCCGGTTTTACTAGTGTTCAGCAGCAAAACTGGTTATATCACATGATCCCTTTTTTATAGTAATATAAAGTGTTTAATTTAGTTAGAGAAGAGACACTACAGTTAAAAACTGAACACATCTACTCAATTCAGCTTAAGTTGAAGCACAGGTCAGCAGCAGGAGTAAGATTTCACCTCACTTTGCCTCACTCTTGACTGACAAGACGATGGCAATTTAGTAGCGAAATGTAACAGCGCCTATTTAAGCGAGTTTGTCATTTAACTGTTTTGTTGGTTTGTTGTTTATTAACAGAAATAATGAACTCACCATTCAAGGAAAATTGGGAAAAAAGGGAAAAATTTCATATATATCGGTATTATATTGTGACAGGTTGATTAACCGAATGTCCTCATGTCAAATCCTTAGCTAATCAATCAATTACAAAAAAGGGGGCAGAGAAAGGTCTGTTATTTTAGAAGAATATAGAGTTATGACATAACTCATCTGATGACATCTGATTCATAAAATGCATTTAGAAAAAAACAAGGTGAATTTTAATGTCATGTCATCTTTAAATGAGCTGGAAAAGTCTCATTTGTAAGTTCATGTAATGGTCAGCTGAAGGTGATAATGGTGCATGCTGGGCTAGGGCTGAGAAGTGTGGGTGGCTCATTCTGTGCTAGACCGGCCAGGGGACAGGGTGAGGTATGCATGCATACTGAGGGCACATGAGGAATGCAGGGAAGGGGGGGGGGATTCACTGGCCAGACTTCCGGGGGAAGGCGCCATGAGCTCAGTGACTTAAAGAGCAGCTGAACTGTAACTTCATCAAAGCCTACTATAAAGCCACTGACCCCGTGGCACGTGCCTGTGTGGAAAATCATCAGGGCAGGCGATGCCAAAAGGCTTAAACACTGCTCCACAGCACAATAAACGAAAGACTGAAAGACAGTGGGGGTGTTGAGCAACTGCAATTGTCTGGGGGTGTGATATCAGGTCAGCACTTTCACAACGTCCCTCCTGTGTGCGACTGTTCCACGCTTACTGCCACAATAAAGACTTGCATTGTTACCCACCCAGCATCAGAAAGCAAATAACTTTTCAACAAGCTTGCAAAAATAGAAAAGAGAACAGTTACTAGAGCAGATATTTTAATCATGAGTCTTTAAAGGGTTACTTCACTAATTTCTGTCATTAATTACTTACCCTCATGTCTTTCCAAACAGTAAGACCTTTTGTCATCTTCGGAACACAAATTAAGATATTTTTGATGAAATAGAGACCCTCTATAATCTTCCTGACCCTCACACCTCAGTCTCACACTTTAATATTTATAGCTACTAACTTAATAAAACAAGCTGTGTTCCAATGATGAATGATTAGCTAAAAATGCAAATCTGTATGCGCAATGTAGCTACTTTATCTGAATTAAATACAAACACATCTCTCGCTTTTGCTCACGTTCCAGCGGTTAAAGGGCAATATAATGGTACATGTACTTTTACAAGTTGATTTTATGGAAATGTGTGTTGGCAGTGCCTGTACACAACCATCCTGTAATGATAAAAATCCATCGAGTGTTTGTTTTTAAATCTCCTTATATGTTTCCCCCTGTATCAAATCGAGCCGTCCGACCGACAGCAGTGTTTCAACACAGACCCACCCTGAGTGAGCCGTCATCATAGTCCACCATTGTTGATATGCTGGAGCAGAATGCCGTCTAAGCGATTGTGGTGTTCTGTTCTAAATAATAACACAGCAGACATTCTGATTTTCCTAAATCCGAACTGGTGAAGTGGCTGAGTTTTGTTTTTCAGTGTAGCTAATATGTGATGATACCATCGCACTTAACACTGAGAATTTGACTTTGTGACGATCGGGTGCGGATGGATGATTTGTTTTTAACAGCGGATTCGGTGACGTTAGAGCTGATCTGCGCATCTCTAGTACGCCCATCTCTACTCTTGTTCTTATTTCAAGTTACCTTTCTGTCCAATATTTTTTTGCTTCTTACAAAAGCCACAAAGCCTCCAGAAGACAGTTAAGGCTTACGTCATGCCTGAGCTGAAGCTAAAACTTAAAAGTTAAGTTAGGTGCACAACATAAATGCAATGTTTAGGCATTATTGTTATTTATATTACTATAATTTAGTTTTATTGGTTTTAGGTTTAGTTTTAGATTGTACCATGTTTACCTTTTTAAAGTAGAATACTCGATTACTAAAAGAATCGATAGCTGCACTCCTAGTAGACATCATTAAAACAGTCCATTTGACTACAGTGGTGCAACCTTATTGTTATAAAGCGACATTAATACTTTTTGTGCCCAAAAAAAAAAAACTTTTTTCAACAATTTACTTTCTCCCATGTCAGTTTCCAAGGCTGTTCACGTGATCACCATGTCAAACACGTTTGACGCTGACACAACAGCCATCCAATATTGAGCCGGCGTTCTGACGTAGAACAGGGAAGCACTGCACTGTGTTTACAACATGAACAATTTGATATTAAAATAAAAACAACAATAAAATATTACAATTTGAGATGACTGTAACATGATCCTTCAGAAATCATACCAATATGCTGATTTGTGATCAATCATTTATTCTTCTTCTTTTTATTATTTTTGTTGAAATGGTTGCTCTGCTGAATGTTTGTGTAAAATGTGATTCTTTGATGGACAGAAAGCTCAAAACATAGTTTATTTGACATCGAAACCTTTTCTAACTTTATAAATGTCTTTCATTTCTCTTTTATCAATTTCATGTGTCCTTGCTGAATAAAAGCATTCATTTCTTTTTAAAAAAAAACAAATCTTACTGACCCCATTTTGAATTTTGAACAGTAGTATATACTCAGAGGTCCGTTTAAAGCGCAGAGAGCATCATGAAGAACAAAGAACACACCAGGCAAGTCCGAGATACTGTTGTGGAGAGGTTTAATGCCGGATTTGGATACAAAAAGATTTTCCAAGCTTTAAACATCCCAAGGAGCACTGTGCAAGTGATAATATTGAAATGGAAGGAGTATCAGACCACTGCAAATTTACCAAGACCTGGCCGTCCCTCTAAACTTTCAGCTCATACAAGGAGAAGACTGATCAGAGATGCAGCCAAGAGGCCCATGATCACTCTGGATGAACTGCAGAGATCTACAGCTGAGGTGGGAGACTCTGTCCATAGGACAACAATCAGTCGTATACTGCACAAATCTGGCCTTTATGGAAGAGTGGCAAGAAGAAAGCAATTTCTTAAAGATATCCATAAAAAGTGTTGTTTAAAGTTTGCCACAAGCCCCCTGGGAGACACAGCAAATATGTGGAAGAAGGTGCTCTGGTCAGATGAAACCAAAATTGAACTTTTTGGCGACAATGCAAAACATTATTTTTGGCGTAAAAGCAACACAGCTCATCATCCTGAACACACCATCCCCACTGTCAAACATGTGAAAACTTCTGTTCACAAACGCTCTCCATCCAACTTCACTGAGCTCGAGCTGTTCTGCAAGGAGGAATGGGCAAAAATTTCAGTCTCTCGATGTGCAAAACTGATAGAGACATACCCCAAGCGTCGTACAGCTGTAATCGCAGCAAAAGGTGGCGCTACAAAGTATTAACTTAAGGGGGCCGAATAATTTTGCACACCCAATTTTTCAGTTTTTGATTTGATAAAAAAGTTTGAAATATCCAATACATTTCATTCCACTTCATGATTGTGTCCCACTTGTTGTTGATTCTTCACAAAAATTACAGTTTCATGTCATTATGTTTGAAGCCTGAAATGTGGCAAAAGGTCGCAAAGTTCAAGGGGGCCGAATACTTTCACAAGGCACTGTATATGTGTATATATATATACACATATATATATATATAGGATTCATTCTAGCATAAAAAAACGCTAGACATCCGTTAACATAATGCAATAGAAAACAGGTGTCTCAAAATACTTAAACAGTTTTATAGACTGTTAAAAGTCTATAAAACTGTTTAAATATTTTGAGAAAACAGAGATTTTGATGATGAAAAAACTGCAATACATTATACATTGACTAAAGATGAATTATGTGTACATAGAATAACATTAAAAAAATGTTAGTCTATCTACCTCGTATATCTACCCCGGACACCACTGCAAAATGAATTGTGGACTTTTGTTAAATATTACATAAATAAAACAAACAAACAAACATACTGACTCCTAAGGTTACTTTTTGTAATGTAATTTATTCACAAAAATTTAAATAGAGTATTTTATCTGCAAACAATGATATTGATACGCAATTATTTGTTATTGAATTTTACTTAAAAGTAAAAATATCATATTTGTTGTAGACATAAACAAACTTCTGAGACTTTTGATTGTAATGTAATTAAATGTCAGATATATCAATAAGCAGATATTATCAGATGTCGAAGTTATGAATATGCTCAGCATCTTGTCGACGTGACAAATCTCCTTTTATTCCCCACATTTAAACCTAATAAACGAGCAGCGTAACAGAAATAAAAAACTTTTGATAGCCTCTTTAGAAAAAAAACACAACTTGCACAATTCCAAGAAAAGCATTGTTTTACTTCAAAATCTCCTCATACAAACATTCCACAGATAATGTTTGTTACGCAATGGAAATGTTGTTTTTTTTCGTCTAGAGTAGAGACATTGAAAAGGTGTGGTATCATTTTCAGAGCAGCGTAAAGAAGACAAGGTGCGAGTTCAGTCTATAGATGTTCATCCAGCAGTTAGCACAAGTAAACAGGATACCTCAGAAGAAGGCGAGCCACATAAAAGCCACAGAAGTTAACGAAAGAGGCAGTATGCGAGCAAGAGATGTGTGTGGGCGCCACTCAACAAACATCAGACAAACACAGTCTACATACCCTCCCCCTCTCGTGAAGAGACACACTCCTCTCCTTCAAACACACACATACTCAAAAACACATGTAACCAAAACTTACCACTACTGCAAACTGCTACGCTAACCAGTGCAGAGCTGTGTTTTCAAAGGCAACTCGGAAATGAGTGACTTCATTTAAATGAGGTCTGAAAAACATCCATGAGGTGTATTATTAGATGATCCGGGCGTGTGTAACCTACAATAGACGGGCAAGTAAATGAGGTACGCCGTGTGCTCCATTTCTTATGATGAGGTGTAGCCTCCTGAGACACTGCGATGAATTGGCCTGTCGCTGTGCTTTATTAAAGAACCGGATAAGTCAGCACAGCAGTGGATAAGCTACAGCTGGGATGAAGCATAACCCCTTTAAGAAGTTTATGCTTACAGCATCTGCCTAATGTGCTAGTTTGAATCAACGGATTTCTGTAAAGAAACCGATGGGAGGATCATGGTGAGGCGTCCTGGCCTCTTTCTCGAGTTAAATAAAGCAAAGGCCTCAACTAGAAGATCCTGACTCTGGTCTGAATAAGGTATTATTCCTTAGAGAGGTCATGTCATATACATAGGTCATATATATTTTTCCCCTGAAATCCATTTAATTCAATTCAATTATTGAAATGGACTGCATTTATATAGCGCTTTTATCCAAAGCGCTTTACATTTTTGCCTCACATTCACCCATTCACACACCGACGGCGATGTCAGCCATGTAAGGCGCCATCCAGCTCGTCGGGAGCAGCTGGGGTAAGGTGTCTTGCTCATGGACACTTCGACACTTGGTCAAGTGGAACCGGGGATCGAACCACCAACCTTCTGGTTTGTAGACAACCTACATGAACCACTGAGCCACTGCCACAATTTATTGAATTAAATAATGATTTGCATGTGAGTGCTGTGCTCCAGTTCTGAAACACCGGTTTTGTGGGATTGTTTTTATCAAAAAAAGGTTTAAATATAATTAAAAACAAGACTGATTCGACTGATGCGATCAATAGTGACAGTAAAGAGATGTTAAATGTATCATGCTTTTTACGGGCATGGGTATTTTTGTCCATTTTTTTATTTCGAGTGTTGATAGATCTCAAACACGACTAATCAGGGTCGTTTTTTTTTTTCGAAAGAAACATCTAAAAGGAATAGGTGAGGTGAAGCTGAAGAGTGATCAGTAAACTGAATCGGAAATACGGCAGATTGGCGGTGTACTTGTAATTTCATCTACTTTATCAAGCGATTCCAGACATCACTACGCCCTTTTTTTCAACGACATGACGAGAAACTATTTTAATTAAAATATACGCCGTCGCCTACTGCTGAAAAAAAAGAGGAAAAAAATACTGCTGGATTTTTAATTATATCATCAAAGAAACATCAAAAAGAAATATGACTGTCTCAAATAACCCAATCATAGTCAACAATGCTGGGCAATGCGCTAATGCTGAAGAGTGAAATGAATACTGAGGGCAGCTCTTTGCTAGCGGGTTAATAAACTCAACCAAAAGCATCTTATAGGGGAGTACTCAAATATATACAAAACAAAAGTAATATGACAAAACAGAGATACACGAAAGGGATGTGAATGTGCACGTGAACTCTCGCCTAGAAAAGATGGTGAGAATCTGGGTAATGGCACTTGAATGTTTTAAGTGTTTTCAATTGGACGTTTTTGGTTAATCTTGGTCAACATCACTCTAAATAGAGGTGTACTGCACGAACCTATTCTTGGACCAATCCTGTTTTCATTTATATATGCTACCTGTAGGTTTACGCAGATGACACTCAGGTGTATCTACATTTACAGAAACAGGATAGGAGTTCAATTAAGTAATTATTGGATTGTCTATACATTAAGTCATTATTCATGCTTTCATCTCTGTTAGACTGGATAATTGTATTTCTCTGTATGTGGCTGAGAGCCAATCACTGTTAAATCATCTTCAAATTGATCCAGATCGCTGCTGCCAGACTTTTAACAGGAACTCATAAGAAACAGCATGTAGCACCCATTTTATCTTCACTTCACTGGTAGCCATTTCAATACAGGATTAATTTGAAATAACTGATTCTAGTATATAACGCATTACACAAGTTGGCACCTCCATATTTAGAGCAACTTCTTCATATTCATAAATCAAAACCACTGATTCTAAGGCCATCAAGTCAGATGATTTTAGATGTTCCTAGGACAAGATTAAAATTGAGTGGTGTTCGGGCATTCGTGGTGGCGGCTCCAAAGAAATAAATCAGGGCTCGACATTACAGTTTTTCTCAATTGCTAAAACACTAAAACCCAAAGGCTTAAGAAAGTTCTCAGTGGCCTGAACTCCTTTAGCTAATTGTGCAGTCTGTTGTCAATACCTTAAACCATTTCACATGGTGAAACACAATTTGCAGATCTCACTTTGACTTTTCAGCAAAACTCTAAACACATTCTGCACTCCACTGCACATCATCCATACTGGTCGCAACAATCAAAAACAAATGGAAAACACAATGTTATTGATTGGTCAATTTATATTTTGGCAATTCGATTTTCCTTATGGAAATGGGTATTTTAAAAAAAACAAAAAAATGGCTCCTTTTTTGTTTTTTAAACAAAACGAAAAACAAGAATTTAGCTTGATTTTTTGTTTCATTTCCGCACAACAGAATTATAGTCATCCGCTCATACAGCTGTACTGATTCTTAACGCGTTTATTGCAGCTATATTTAATCTTTTATTAATCAAACAACCAGACTAACGAATGTCTTGACACAACCCGTAATGGGGCAGAGACTAGACAGGGCTTTCTTCTGTGTATAAATTCACAAGGCTTACACTTCGTATCAGCTGGGTACCCTATGGAAGGATGACAGCTGTCCACCCCAGCATTGAAGAGTTCAGGAAATACGGGGCAGTTATAGCTATATACCTTTGTTGTTGAGTTTATTTATTAATATTGAGTAGGCAATTAATTTATGTCAAACAAAACGGTGCGTGTTATTTTCTCTGCCAAGTTAACCTCAAAAGCACATCGCGTTCTCTCTGCGCTGTCTGTCCCCCGCAACTTTCACACAGACATTTTGAGAGTTGGCCATCCAAACAAAACAGGTCAAAGAACTAATTGACAGTGTACGGAATGAAGATGCGAGGTACATTCATAATTATGAAATAAACACTACATGCTATAGCCCGAGGGAGACAACCAGTGAGCAGCCGACACCCAGAAGAGAGAGCAGCCGCAGCGAGCAACATCAAACTCCCCTAAACCAGAAGCAAACGCAACAATTCAAACAAAAACCGCAGAGAAGCGGTGGAAAACAGTGAACAGCGAACAACGTCCTCTCAGTGGCTGCCAGCAATCAGCAACAGTCCCAATTGTAGCTCTGACTGTTAGACTAAATAAAATCTAAATAGTTCAGTTAACGTGATTTGTGGGTGGAGAAGCGGCAAACAGACAATGCCAGCGTCCTCTCCCCCGTTGCCTAGCAACGCATATATACATATATCTATGGCACAAATTGTATTTATCGTTCAATTTATATAGCAAAATGAATTTATATGTGCATATGTTACGCAGGTTTCGTGTGCATATGATACGCACTTTATATTGTGTTAATTGCACACACTCCACAGAACTAAACCAATGGGGTCACAATGCAAATCATATGAACATGGCTTAAAATTCGCACAAATGCAGTGTGAGCGTGTTATATGTCCACATCCACACCAATAAACCTATCCAATGGGGTGAAAAAATTATTTCTGATCAATTTTGAGCTACTAGAACATGTTTTCATTGATCAAAAGACAATGACGGAAAAATATTACATTTGTTTTGAAATTAAAAATGTACTTCTTCCTGAGAACTGTTTTAAACAATGAGTTTTCTATTTTTTGGTGTATTGTTTACTGATTGCTTGATAGTGTATATCATTTTGATTACTGTGTTTATGATTTGAGAGCAGTGTTGGATTTTGAACACAGGTAAAACTGTTTTGAGGCAAAAGTTTCATTCTGCCAGGGGAGTCAGAGGTTTTGTAAATAGCGCTTGAAGATGAGGTTATGTTTAATGTTTTCAGAAAATGGAGAAAGGTTTCAGAAATAGTGTTTTAGCAATTGAGAAAAACTCTAAGCCTTTTCATGTGCTGTGTCAATCAGTCATTCACTTGTCCGAGTTAAACATTTGCTTGTCCAGAAAAAAAAAAAAAGTAAATGTAAATACAATTTATTCTGAAGAAATATTCATCAGTGTTTAGTCAATCATCAGTGTTCAGTCAGCTTTGACATATTTATAATCTTTTAATCTTTATAAAGGACTCTTTTTTTCCCACTAATCGTTTTAAATATAAATCTAGTTTTAGAATTTAAAAGATAAAGCATATATTAAATTAGAATGATAAGACACCATAGGGCTTTTCCAATCAAATTAAATAATTACTCAAAAAAATTACAACTGCATTAAATAATGTTATATAAAGAAATGTTGGAAAGAATAATACTTTTAAAAACTAAACTAAACCACCAGTAGGTGTCGGCACGTGTCAATCTTAAAGGAAGTGCATGTAAGTTTGTGGCCAAAACTGGTACTGCAATCACTATCCCCTCTCCCCCTCCCCCTGACTCGAGGTTGCCAGATAGGCTGCAGGATCCAGCAGGAACATTTGTAGCTGCAGCTGTGGTAACTAGAGCAGATCTGGCAACCCGGACGCCCAAACACTACTTGACTTCATGATTAGCCGATAGGTGGAGGGTGGAGCTTCAAGCCAAAACACAACATGTCAACATCAACATCAGTTGAGGGCGGCAACAACAACTTTTAAATGACAATATCCTGGCCGGACTACTGTTGTCAGTGATATAAGTATTTGAAATGACCATTATTTCTTAATGTCTAGTGACATATCAGGGCCATATTATGAATCACTGAAATACATTTCTTACAGTTCCTTTAATGAGTGAGTCATTGAGTTATTCATTCAAACGATTCATTCAAATGGCTGATTTATTCAGGAATGAGGCAGTTGTTTATGAATGGGTCATTGACTCAACCGATTCAGTACATTATATATATCATATTATTATTGACTACATCAATCACCACTTACAGTAAATGAATGCAGAATCACTCACGTTTTGGCGATTCCCAAGTTATTTTTGTTATATTGACGTTTTAATCAGGATACTGATTAAAATTGCCCCTTCAAAAAATCCACTTATCCAGGACAAGCTGACAAGCGTTAATGTCGAGCCCTGTAACTTACCGCTACGTTTAAGATTAGCTTCTTCTCTAGACACTTTTAAACTCAACCTGAAATTTTGCTCGCATCACAATTTGGTTCAAATAGTTCATGTAGAATAAGGCTCTCGTTTATTTTAAAAGTATATTTCCTCTGTTGACTATATGCATATGGTATGATGTTATTTGCTGTGTAACAATTATGTCTTATTTTTATAATTTTATTTAACTATGATTGTACAGCTCATTGGTCAATGCCATTAACTATTTTCCACCTTTTCTTATTTTGATAATACTGAGAAATGTTTCTTGGGCAACAAATCATCATATTAGAATGATTTATGAAGGATTTCATAGAAGAATGATTTTCAAAAAGCAAGAATGAATAATAAAGAAAGTGCAGCAATCTTTGTCAGCTTAAAGAGATCCAGAAAACTATTATCATTTAGTCACCCTCATGTCATTCCAATGACTTTCTTTCTTTCTTTTGTGGAACATAACAGAAGATATTTTGAAGAACGTTGGTAACTAAACAGTTGACCATTATTTAATTTTTTTTATCAATATATTGGAAGTCTAGAGTCATAATATGCTATAAAGTTTTCACAAGACAAACAAAAAAAAGGTAAATACAAACGGAAAGTAACATTTTTCAAATTGTTCTGTGCTAAATGACAAAGTATCATTCTTTAGCTACTGCACTGGTTGACTTGATATGCCTCTGAGTAAGTTGAGTTGTTTACGTAGATTATGTTTTTGAGTCCAGCTTGCAACACTTGATCCTATTACCTTTCTCCAATTTACCATACTGTATCTGAAATAAAAATAAACATGAAATTAAACAAAAACACATCTTGTTGCACAAATGACTTAAACTCAGGGCTTAAACTTATACTACTGTTTAAATGTTTGGAGTTTGTCAAAAATGTTATGTTTGTGAAAGACATCCCTTATGCTCACCAATATGGATCTTGTTTTCAACACAGAATAAAAAAAATCCTTTTTTTCTCATTTGCGTGATATAAAGTCGCAATTGCGAGTTATAAAGTCATTATGTAATATAACATTTCTCAAAATTGTGAGTTCATGTCGCAATTCTGACATGCATTTGCGAGATATAGTCAGAATAGTGAGATATAACCTCGCAATTTTGAGAAAAAAGTCAGTCTTTTTTGCCCTGAGAATTGGACTTTATAACTCGCAATTGCAATTTTTATATCTCACAACTCTAAGAAAAGAATTGTGTGATATAAAGTCAGAATTGCAAGTTATAAAGTCCAGTTCTCAGGGGAAAGAAGACTGACTTTTTTTCTCAGAATAGCGAGTTTATATCTCACAATTCTGACTTTATATCTTGCAACTACGTGTCAGAATTGCACAATTCTGAGAAAAGTCACAATTATCTTTTAAGTGTTTTATTCTGTGGCAAAAAAAAGCTTCCAAACACCAAGGCTAGTTTTCCTTTGATTAAAACATACAATAAATACAGTAATATGGATAAATATTATTACAATTTTAAATAAATCTACTATGTTTTTTTCATGTTTCAATACCGGTTGCTGATTTTCTTTTTAGATTATAAAGCTAATTTATTTGTTGTTTATTTGAGCAGAACATTACTTATTATAATCATTGTTGAAAACATTTTTGTGAAAAATCATATTTTTTTTGAGGATTATTTGATTAATAGGAACAGCATTTATTTGAAATAGAAATCTTTTGTAACTTCTTTATTGTCACTTTTGATACATTTAAACCATCCCTGGATATCAGTATTTATTTCTTAAACTTTTGAAATGTAGAACTAATGGAAAAGCTGAGAGATCCTTCCTATTCGGATAGTGAAGGAGGGTCCACAGGAACAATCAGAACTGCCACATAAGCTTAGAGAAAATAGTAGCATGTTTATCAGTACAGTCAGTGTGTGTATGTTTTTATCAGTACAACGGTGTGAGAAATCACCAGGTGAGTCTGCAGGAAGAAAACAACATCTATACACTTTTTAGCAGCTTCATTCAAGCACACAGCCTCCCACACATAGTCCTTCACACTTACAACTGTCAAACCTACTTGGTAAATGTAGTGATTTGTTTAAAGGAAAAGTTTTTTGAAAAAAACAATTTCCATGAATATTTAAGTCTTTATTTGAACTGACAATCTTTCCTTTCAGTGGGCTGATAACCACCGAGACAGAAGCAATGTGTCAGCAAGCTAAACTGGCATTAGTCAAAATTGGGACCAAATAATTCAAACCTGTTTTGTGAACTATAACATCTGATTTAATCAGCAAGCTTTGATTTAACTACTGCTGGGCAGAATGTCATTTTACAGTCAGAGTTTCCTTCCTAGGATGGGACTATATTGTTATCATCAATTTACTTTGATGTTGCGAAAAGTTATCCATACGGCTCCAGGGGGTTAGAAGGCCTTCTGAAGAGAAGCAGTGCATTTTTGTAAGAAAAATATTCATATTTATACGTTTATAAGCTTTAATCACTGGCTTCCGGTAAGAGCTCTGAGTCGAGTTTTGGTGGAAGAGTGACCTCTGACCTGATGCATGACGTAGGATGTAGGAGTATCGTCAGCTTAGGTGAAAGCAGATCCATTTGTCAAGCAATTTGTAAAGCACACTATTTCAGTATATCTCAATAAATGCGCAGTGTGTTTGACGCACAGTATAAACAATAGCGTGAGGCGTACGACTCGTCGCCGATTTGCAGAGAGCGCTCTGTATTTCTCACACACTCAAAGAGAGCGCAAGAGAGTCTTATATCATGCAGAATTGACATGCTACATGTAAACAATATGCTTTGTTGTACTTCCTGCAAAATAATGGTGTCCATTTGGAATTATCCAGCCTTTATGAACAAGCAGAAACGGCAATCTCATTGGCTGGTGCTCATCTTTTACCGTCCCTTATTTGATTTTAGAAAATCAGTTCAAGCAAACGCTGACAATGTGGTCAATATTCATAAACCCAGCAGTTCTATCATTAAATCATTATTTGCTTTTTTTTGCTTTTTTTTTTTTTTTAAATCTGAAGACATGGTCAGGATTGTTACTTTTGCTCTTTGCTCTGTTTTTGCCATTGTTTGCAGCAGCAGAATGCGAATAAATACAGAATCTTTAACATTTTTACAGAAAAATTTACATTGCAAACTTGTCATTTATTTGAATTATTAATGTTTGTATTGTGCAATGTTTTTTAGCACAGTTCCACTATCACCTGCACCTTTAAAGGAGAAAATTATACCTAAAACCTTTCCATTTCTGAAAAGGCTGGTCTTTGGAGTTGTACTGTTTTTATTTTAATTATTTCTTTATGTAATTTGTTTATTATAGAAGACTATTAATGATGGGTATGTTTTAATTTAGATCAATGTTTGTTTTTTCGAGGCTCTCAAGAATACACGCAGCTCTCACCTAGCCAAAAACATGGTGAACGGTATTAAATTTGTATTGTCATCGCAATATATACCAGAAAATATTGTGATATATTTTAAGTCTATATTGCCCATACCTACATTATATACTTTTGGGACACCCCTCCAAATCACTGAATTTGGGTGTTCCAATCACTTTCACGACCACAGGTGTATAAAGTCAAGCACCTAGGCATGTAAACTGCTTCTACAAACTTTTGTGAAAGAATGGGTCGCTCTCAGGAGCTCAGTGAATTTAAGCGTGGTACCGTGGTTTCCACCTGTGCAATAAGTCCATTCGTGAAGTGTCTACTAAATATTCCACGGTCAACTGTTTGAGGTATTATGACAAAGTGGAAGCAACTGAGAACAACAGCAACTCAGCCACAAAGTGGTAGGCCACGTAAAATCACAGAGTGGGGTCAGCGCATGCTGAGGTGCATACAAGTCACCAACTTTCTGCAGACTCAGTAGCTACAGACCTCCAAACTTTATGTGGCCTTCAGATTAGCTCAAGAACAGTGCAAAGAGAGCTTCATGGAATGGGTTTCCATGGCTGAGCAGCTGCATCCAAGCCTTACATCACCAAGTGCAATGCAAAGCCTCAGATGCAGTGGTGTAAAGCATGCCGACTCTAGAGCAGTGTAGACGTGTTCTCTGGAATGATGAATCATGCTTCCCTGTCTGGCAATCCTGATGGATGAGTCTGGGGTTGGCAGTTGCCAGGAGAACGGTACTTGCCTGACTGCATTGTGCCAAGTGTAAAGTAAGGCTGTGCTATTAATCAAAATCATAATGAAATTGTGATGTGAGTATTCACAATTTTCAGACCGCAGAAAGCCCGATTTTCCACTACACTGAGCTTTCAATGCTGTTACGGAAAGGGTGAAGCTTGTTCTTATCACATGACCTGTCATGAACTTGCGACATTCTGAAAATGCTAGTTTTTCTACATTTTTGCATCTATATTTAAAATAACAAACTTGAGCGTGCAAAAGACGCAATGCGATCTGTACTGGGAAATCTTAATCAAGCATCTGTTTACCATTACAACATGGAAGCACAGAAACAGGGAAGTTGAATTGAGGGCAAAGGAAGGATCAAAACAAAAAAGTGTGAAATGATGTATTAGAGTCAAGTTAATTTAAGACCTTGCAAACTCTCACTGCGGCAAAAAGGGGTATTAAAGGCCATTCACACAGAATGCATTTTTGTCTTTAAAAACACAAGACGCTGGTCTAGAGATGCATTTTTTAAAAGTTTAACTTCTTTTAATATGAGCACCACGTAAGACATTGTGTCATGTGCAAGATGTTGCAAAAGACACGAAAACCTGAACCAACAGAGCACCTTTGGGATGAATTTGAGCGGAGACTGCGAGCCATGCCTTCTCGTCCAACATCAGTGCCTGACCTCACTAATGCACTTCTAGAAGAATGGTCAAAAAATCCCATAAATACACTTGTGAAAATCCTTCCCAGAAGAGTTGAAGCTGTTATAGGTGTAAAAGAGAGCCAACTCCATAGTAAGCCCTGCGAGAATGGGATGTCATTAAAGTTCGTGTGCATGCAAAGGCAGGCATAGCCAAACTTTTGGCAATAGAGTATATGTATATTATGGCCCCTTCATTTTAAGATGGGACCCTCCAAAAATAACAGTTTGGCTACGCTACTGACATGAGCCTCGGAGCTGGACGTTGTTTTTTTCTGTTTCCTCTACAGTATAGGCCTTGTTTGAATCTAAAACACTGACATACATAACCACATGGTCTGACCATGCAGTCGTAAGAAAACGGTGCTGCAGGGAGTCCGTTCTCTCAGAAACGAGAGAGCCAGTGATAAGAGCTAATATTAGCTAGCATGTGATCGTGCCTTCAACAGAGCCATGCTATGCTTAGTGTACTCTGAGACTGTCTGAAGCAATAAAAAGGTCAGTGAGGCCTGCGACAATTTCACTTTCACACTTTTGCTAATGAGGAACAGGCGTTACTCACAAGAAGCTCAGTGGGGCACTAAAACCTTCTAGGAGACAAAAACAATGATTCTTGTAGCTGTAAATCACATAAATTACAAACTACATTTACCCCACATTTTTTGAATAGTAATTTTTTTTTTTTTTATTCATCTTGACCAGTAGATATATTACTAAATAAAATATTGTTAATATCAGTGAACATGAACTAACAATGAACAATACTTCTCTGCATTAAATAATCATTTAATCATAGTGTTTTTTTATCAGAAGTTGTATCTGTTAGAACTACCTATTGCACTGTGAACTAACGAACAATAGTATTTTTATTAGCTGACTTAAACAAAGATTAATAAATGCTTTAAAACACGTAGCTCATTGTTAGTTCATGTTAAAAATGTAATACATTAACCAATATATGCAAATGAGACCTTATTACCAAATATTATTGATTAAACATATTAATTTATTAATTAAATATATTGTTAATTAATATCTACAACACAAGATAAAAAAGGTCTTGATGAAAAAGTTCTTAGATAAAAATCATCTTGACCTGAAGATTTCTAGATTACATTATTAACAATCATAAAACGACAATAAAACTAAAAAAATGGAATGTGCTACAAAATAATATCCATATCAAACTCCATGAGAGCCCATATACTATGCAGCTTAATTGGATTGCATCACAATGACGTAAATTAAATCCATTTTGGTCTGAGTCACATGCCTGACTGTAGCTGATCATGACCCATGTCATGACGCTGGTTTGAGATGAACTAGTCTTTCTTTTCTTTTCTTTTTTTATGAAGTCATCAGTGTGGCACCCTGTAGCCAACGACTTACAAATGTGTAGCAGTCAAGCAAAGTTAATGCATCACTAGTTTCTTCACCCAAATTTTGACAGCAATCAATTATGTTTCCAGACAGGATAACTAACGAATAATGTCATGCATGCACATACTGTCGCAAAGCGCTGTGAGTCAGGAGGCAGAGCATAGTTTTAGTTTCCCATACACATACAGTAGACTGAGCAGGAGTGGAGGGACTTCCTCTTTCAGAGGCCGGATTCCGGCTTCTCCATGGTCATTAACCGAACATGACTCAGATGAAACCTCCCAGAGTAACACACATCTGAATGGGAAAGCCTGGAGTCAGAAAACAGCTGGGCTGTGCTTTCTCACTAGCAATACTTCAGCAGGAAGGGTCTTCTATGGTTTTCTTTGGATGACTCTTGATTTCACACATTTACCACCTGGAAATTTAATCTTCTTATATCCCACAATTAAAAAACAGCTAATTTCTTTTCGGCATGCTGAGTGTGTTTGGTTAATGTATAATTGTAACCTGCTTTTCATTACTATCTACAGGTGTTTTATTCAGCACATTTGCTAGTAACAGATCATGGCAAATGTTGATTATTAAGCTGAGATGTGGCAAAATCAGCAGCATTTAATAAAAATCACAAGGGAATAAGGTGATTGAGCATATTCATGTTTTGCTATTGCTTAGAAAAAATCTGGGCAATTCTATAATCAAACTGGTATATGAGGAGGAGAGACTGTGGATTAAAACATTTATCATTGTTTTTTTCTTCTTTGCACAGATAAAACAGTTAGGCTTGAATTTACCCCTAAAAGAAAATATACTCTTATTTCCTATTAAACGTTCATCACTAAAACAAATCAACCCCCGCCACTTGGGCATATAACCACATTTTCTTGAATTACGCCCAAAATAGCTCATCGACATGTTGCCAGTCTCGCCAAGTTATTTAACACACTGTTACCCGGTAATCTGCTGTAATGTAGCTGTTATAAATGCCTTTCTAAAAGTTAATTAGGACCAACTAATACAGATGAGACTACATTATGAGAGACTAATTTAGACCGTGTCTCAAACCTTAGTCAGGCACATAAAATCACCTAATATAAACACAGTGATTAATTGTTTTCTTGTATCATAGCAACTTATTCTTGAGTACTGAAACAAAACAGACTACAAAACAAAACTAAATTAAAGTTTGTGTCAAGGAATTATTATTTTTTAAGGGTTTGTTTTTATTTATTTTTACAGAATGCATGTTTTTTTTCTTCTTGCATTTCACATAGCATGAGTCAACCTGTCAAATACAATGTATTATAGCATTCACTTTAATGAATGAAATGAATGAAATGAAATAAATTAACGAACTGAGACCACATGGTGGTTTCGAACTTAATTTCAGCTCCATCTATCACCATCGCCAGATAAAATAATCTTACAGTGTTCACAGATTATGATGTTTGATCACATAATTCAGTATCCCTTTTGTTTTTCTGATGTTCCTATAACAAGGCATATTTCAACTTTAGGAAAATATATTAAAAAAATATCACAAACACACACAAAAAAATCTGACACATATGCTAATATATTTCTATCAGGACATGAAGTCTGATTAATGGTCTGAGAAAAAATCAGAACAATTGGTACATTTTTGTTACAGATGTGTTGCCATCTCGGATTCATTTTAATGTGTAAATGTTTGTACTTGCAGGATAGACATGTTTTGTCCCATGTCTTAACACCTATCATCAACAATTAAAATTCCATAATGATTCTGATATCTTATTATGCTAGAAATTCCATTTTCATTAGATTTGACAAAAGAAATAATAACCACAGTAACAACCGAACCGAGTTATTCTGGCAGAAACAAGGTAGGCTACATTTCTAATGGACTTGGTCAACTATCAAAAAGAAGGGGGGTAAACTTGTGTCAATATTGTTTTACACACTGTTGCATAACTTTGTTATGCAGTTTAAACATAATTATAGCCACTATAGTGCCTTTGAACGGTCAAACAAACAGTTCAAGTATTCCAATCGCGTGCTTTGTTCAATAATTTTGAAACTCAGAATAAATGCAACAGTTTAGCCTACGAAAGTGTTTCTTATGTCTATGAACTACATACAGCACTTTCGCTACACAGTTCTAACCCTCACTGCAAGCATTATTCTTGCATTTCTCCTGATATGTTTATGTTTACGTTTGAGCAGTAATTTTCTTGACTATAAGCCCAGGCCTCGCTTGAATTCCTGAACCCCCCTTTCCGCTAATGGGGTCCCCATTTCTGTGAGCAAGATCCACCCATGTCTGCTAATCACACTCACATCTTTTTTAAAGGGCCGAAAACCTCATAACATTCCGCCATCTCAGCTTACCTGGATAAACTGGATAGTTAATGCTGATTTTCCGACGCCACCACCTCCGACGACCACCAGGCGATATTTCTCCTGCACTGAGCCGTCCTTCCAGCCAGCCATCGGGGACACACTGCTGCTCTCGCTCCGCTGTCTAAACACACGCACACCGAGCCACTTTACTATGTGACAGGCCTTCAGATGGAGAATTGCGTCGGAAAAATGCGATACGTCGTTCAGGCGATGTGTGAACTCAGTGGTATTCCGTACGAGATGAGAAAAGTACGACCACAGACTGTGGGAAATGCATTCACTGCTGCCTCAAGTCCATACGCCCTCGTCTAAATCGCTACCAGGCACTGACTGCCTGTGCTGCAAGATGAGGGGAAGATAGGGCTAATGAGTTCAACCAGTACACGCATCAGACGATAGGGGGCGCCCGCTGCTTTTCCCGTATGTGTTGGTTTGTAACTCATCATGTAAAAGTATTATTGATCACTCGCAATTGCTAAATATCTAAAATTGTGTCTGCCATTAGGAAACCCATATATTCTGTTATCTATGGTCATTCACTGCTAAATGCCAGCCTGAAAATAGTTTACCTGACTGACGCCAATGCTGGAGACCAGTTAAAGGGATAGTTCACCCAAAAATGAACATTCTGTCATAATTTACATTTACATCAAATTGTTCCAAACCTGAAACAATTTCTTTTAGCTGAACACAAAAGAAGATATTATGAACAATGTTGGTAACCAAACAGTTGATGGACCCCCACTGACTTCCATATGTTTTTTCCATATGAAAGTATAAAGGTCTATTAAGTGCTTTATCCATATTTTCAAAAAATGTGTGTGTGAGAGAGTGTGTGTGCGCGTGTGTGCGTTCAGCAAAAGAATGAAATTAAAACAGGTTTGGAAGGGTGTATGTGAACTAAGACCAACAAATTTGGTTTAAATTATAATCGCTATGCTTTGCAAACATCTTAAAAGAATAAATGTCCTCTAAATCAGTGGTTCTAGGGCCCAAATATGCTCGAAAATAATCATACCTGAACAACACTTTTATTTAAGCATCAGGGTTCTTGTATAGTCTTAGAAAACCTGGATTTGGGGATTTTAAAAAGTGTGTTTTTTAGATCTGGAAAAGTCAATTCATAAAATATTATGGAAAATTCTATGTTTTATTTATGTCAAGCGCTAACCTATTGTATCAGGTAGAGATTTTTAAGAAATTGCTGTTTGTGAGTAAAAGATATTAATTTAAAATATTTTTTTAAATTAAAAATATTTGATTGGACTTGGAGTCAAAAGAACATGCTCTGTCACTTTTCTATTGTAGCCTAATGTTGAAAATTAATACAAGTTTTGTTATATTTACAAATTTACTGTGTTATTTATTTCCACTTCACTTTACTCTCCTAAGTGAGCTGTCAAGTTTAAATTTACATTGTGGAAAACTCATGGGAAAATTATTCAAATGATTGCATCCCTCTATGTAAATCTGAAGAGGACAACAAGCAACACGGCACCTGTGTGTGTGTGATAAATACAACAATTAAGTCTCTTTTCCACCCACTTGTATGTGCAGGGTCTATAATGGAGCTGTTTATTTCCACAGCTGCAGAACAGTAGACACTACTTGATGGCAGCTCAGTCTATCTTAACACAATGACACAAAACCCCCAATGTGAATGTAGATCAACAGGTTTTTTTGTTGTTGGACAAAATGAGGAAGTATGAGCTGTGAAATGTAAATCCTGTAAATTCTACCAAACTCCATGAATGCCCTCTTTAAAGGGGTCATGACAAGTCTAATTTTCCTTGATCTTTAGACATATTAAGAGGTCTTTGCATTATAACAAAATAAAATAATAAATAATATGAACCTCAAGGAACATATTTTAAAAAAAAAAGATATTATATATATATATACAGTGCCTTACGAAAGTATTCGGCCCCCTTGAACTTTGCGACCTTTTGCCACATTTCAGGCTTCAAACATAAAGATATAAAACTGTAATTTTTTGTGAAGAATCAACAACAAGTGGGGCACAATCATGAAGTGGAACGAAATTTATTGGATATTTCAAACTTTTTTAACAAAAAAACAAAACAAATTAAAGCTGCGAGCAGCGATGACGGGCCCAAGCCGGTGGCACCGCCACCCCGGTGGCATCAGCTTAACTGTGCACAGCAGGCCAATAGGCATTTAATATGGGAAAAAATAAATAAAAGGACTATGTCAAAGTCATTTGAATTCACCTCATTAACTGCAGCAACTGGTGCTGCTATGACCAGGAACCACAACAGTCACATCTCTGAGATCAATTACATTTTATTCATTAATTTTATGTCAGGTGATGTCAAATGTCAATTTCAAAATGAGTGCAGAACACTGTCCAAATGCTGAAGTTGTATTATCCTTACACTTCTCTTAAAAATAAATTAAGCCAAATCACAGAGACCGCAACAATGATTTTAATATCAGTGTCAGGTAAGAGTAATATGCATGCATATAATTTATGGAAGTTTATTATAAACAGCGATCTTTGTAAACACAGCACATGACCTTCTTTAAAGCCCATGTTATAGAAAACAATTAAAAGTATTAGGATATCACTTTCAATTATGTGCAAATATATTTTTTGCAGCTCAAAATTTTGTAAGTTCAGAAGACCAGTATTTAATTAAAGATATAATATATGTTTTTGTTTTTTACTTATTTTTCACAATAAAGTGATAGATATTTGTGATAGCCTATGATATGAAAGGGTTAAATTATGAAAAAAAAACAAGAGACAAGGTGACACACACACAGAGTGAGAGAGACCCCCTCCACACACACACACATACACACACACACACACACACACACACACACACACACACACACACACACACACACACACACACACACACACACACACACACACACATAGTGATCCTAAGAGAGGGAGAGTGAGGGGGAAGGGGGAATGACAGACACAAAATCTAAACAGTGAGAGAACATTGTTTTTATTTCACTGTCTGAAAACGGTTTTGCAATAACAACAATAGTTTTATCTTCAAAACAGTGTTCCCTAGGACATATCCAACCTGGTTACTAAATAAGGCTACACTTCCACCTTCTGGTTATTCTATATACCGGTAGCTCATTGGTTATCATTTTTGTCCTTAAACATTAATCTTCTCATTTTTAAGTTACACACACCAATTACTTTTTGTTGAAAAAGACAATTAAATGTGTTTTTTCCTTTGTTAGTAATTTTTTTTATTTATATTTATATGTTTTATTAATAATTATTTGTATTAACACAATTATTTAACTAATTATATAAAACAATATTGTCAATGCCCTACAAATAAACTGGTTTTATACATTTATTTTTTTATTCAAACCCAGAATAATATGTTTAATCCTTTAATGCAGGCCAAAGCACAGCATTGAGAGGTAATCTTTTTAGACAGAAGATTGGCTCACACACACACACACACACACACACACACACACACACACACACACACACACACACACACACACACACACACACACACACACACACACACACACACACACACTTACACACACACACTTACACACACACACACACACACACACACACACACACACACACACACACACACACACACACACACACTCATGTCTGGTTCACTATCTTTCTGGGGACTCATTGACGTAATGGTTTTTATGCTGTACAAACCATATATTCTGTCCTCCTGCCCCAACCCCTAAACCTACCCATTTCAAAAAAAATTCTGCATTTTTACATTTTCAAAAGAACTCATTCTGTATGATTTATAAGCTTTTGTACCCATTGGGACCTCAATTTAGGCCCCTACAGTGACGTGTCCCCATGAGTCTGTGTGCATTCAGGTTGAAGTCCCCACCAGGCTAGAACAACACACACACACACACACACACACACACACACACACACACACACACACACACACACACACACACACACACACACACACACACACACACACACACACACACACACAGTAGTAATGCTGAAGTATGCTGCAGGCAACTCAAATCAGCTCAGCCCATCCCCCCATCCACAACACCCCCCTTCACCCCCCCACCCCTCACACACACACACACACACACACACACACACACACACACACACATACACACACACTCATGTCTAGTTCACTATCTTTTTGGGGACTCACCATAGACGTAATGGTTTTTATGCTGTACAAACCATATATTCTGTCCTCCTACACTGCTCCTACCCCTAAACCTACCCATCACACAACTTTCTGCATTTTCACATTTTCAAAATAACTCATTCTGTCTGATTTATAAGCTTTTGTACCCATTGGGACGTCCCCATGAGTCTGTGTGCATTCAGGTTGAAGTCCCCACCAGGTTAGAAAACCATTCACACACACACACACAGAGGTAAGGTTTTTTGCTTGAAAACTTATACAATATTGCCCTCTTCTGGACATTTAAGGGAGAGCATGTGTTGAGAAAAACAAACAAAAAAAAAACACAGTGTGATATATAGAATAACCAGCAGGTGGGAGTATAGCCTTATTTATGAACCAGGCACTTGTGTTCTTATTTTGTGTTTTTTAGGCTTTTGCTACGGGATCACCGTTTGAGATATCCAATAACCGTTCGCATTTTAGCATCTTCTGTATATTTACTTCATGTTGTCCGAGTTTGGAGGAGATTGAATGAATCGCTTTTGAGGAGAGGGTAAAAACTCAGAGCTCGCTTTCGACTTCTTGTTATCTTCCAACAAAATTATCTGACTTCCTGTTGGTCAGAGCTAATGACTGTAAATTAGAAAGTTGTCCGGCTCGAAATGTACAATATATATACCGAGTTTGGTGAATGCAGATAAAACTAACCCCCCACTTTGGACAAAAGTGACACTTCCTGCTGCCAGTTGGTGGCGCTATAACTTTGACTCACAAAAGTCATATCCATGTGATCGGCCTCTTACAACGAACACACAGCTGAAGTTTCATCAAAATGAATTAATGTATGCAAAAGTTATAACACACTTCCTGTTTCCCTTTTCTCGCCATAAATTCGTCTCTTCGCCACGGCCAAACCGTTTGAGATATCAAAAAGTTGCTCGCAATTTAGCATCCTCAGTGTCTTGACTTCATACTGACCGAGTTTGGTGCTGATCGGGTCAATCGTCTAGGAGGAGTATCGCAAATTCCAGAGCATGCGTTTTCCGAACAACCCATAATAGCTCACTTCCTGTTGGGCTGACGCATAACTTAGAGCACGAAAGTTGTTCGGCCCGATGAGCTCTATATGTGTACCGAGTTTCATATATATACGTGGAAGTTGGTTTGATTTATAGACCCTGTTTTCAGACCCCACTTTAGGGGGCGCTGTCGAGCCCCCCTGCCACGCCCGGGTCCCAGCCTCAGCCCGGCCCTGATGGCCGCGCATTCTGATGCGTGTGCAAAGTTTCAAGAGTTTTCGAGCATGGGAAGAGCCCCAAAAATGCCCAAATAGTCGCGTAAAAAAATAATAAATAATAACAAAAAAAAAAAAAAAAAATAATCCTTAGAAGAACAATAGGGCTCTGCGCCCTTTCAGGGCTTGGGCCCTAAAAAGGCCCCCTGAAGTTAATACTTTGTAGCGCCACCTTTTGCTGCGATTACAGCTGTAAGTCTCTTGGGGTTTGTCTCTATCAGTTTTGCACATCGAGAGACTGACATTTTTGCCCATTCCTCCGTGCAGAACAGCTCGAGCTCAGTGAGGTTGGATGGAGAGCGTTTGTGAACAGCAGTTTTCAGTTCTTTCCACAGATTCTCGATTGGATTGAGGTCTGGACTTTGACTTGGCCATTCTAACACCTGGATATGTTTATTTTTGAACCAATCCATTGTAGATTTTGCTTTATGTTTTTGATCATTGTCTTGTTGGAAGAAAAATCTCCGTCCCAGTCTCAGGTCTTTTGCAGACTCCATCAGGTTTTCTTCCAGAATGGTCCTGTATTTGGCTCCATCCATCTTCCCATCAATTTTAACCATCTTCCCTGTCCCTGCTGAAGAAAAGCAGGCCCAAACCATGATACTGCCACCACCATGTTTGACAGTGCGGATGGTGTGTTCAGGGTGATGAGCTGTGTTGCTTTTACGCCAAACATAACGTTTTGCATTGTTGCCAAAAAGTTCAATTTTGGTTTCATCTGACCAGAGCACCTTCTTCCACATGTTTGTGTAAATATCCAATAAATTTTGTTCCAATTCATGATTGTGTCCCACTTGTTGTTGATTCTTCACAAAAAAATACAGTTTTATATCTTTATGTTTGAAGCCTGAAATATGGCAAAAGGTCGTAAAGTTCAAGGGGGTCGAATATTTTCGCAAGGCACATTTAAATCCATGATTCTGGTTTGCATGCTACTCTTTTTTTCACACGCAATGGTTTGCATACTTTCTTTAGCAGAATATCTCAAACACAAACTGTCGGAAAGATATTATTTGAGTATCAGAATTAATCAGTTCCCTTTGACTCCTTCTCTTGCCCCAGAGGAATTTCAGGAATTTCAATTAACTCGTAATCCAGAACTCCAAGATTCACATGGTCCCACTGCAGTCGCCGAGAGCAAAGCAACAACAGGAGTTCTTTCCACCTCCCACAGTCATGGGCAGGAAAAGTTAACAATGTGCATGTTGCATAAACATTTTTTTATTTAAAATGATTCTTTTTCCAGCTTCTATCAAGAAATGTCAGTCGTACACTTCTGAACACCCTTTCTACAGTATACCAGAGATCATCATTTATTCTGCCTTCATTGGGAGTCTGTTTATAAAATCTCTGAAATGAATATCATTTCATTTGAAATTACATACACTGTTTGAACTCAGTAAGTCTCTTATGCTAAGGCTGCATTTATTTGATCAAAAATATTTGTTTATCCATTTGATTTTTTGTTGTTGTTGAAAAAATAGCAAAAATCTAACCTTTCATTGAAGTAAAATAATTGAAAGTGGGGAGAAAAAAAATTACATTATGAAAGAAATGTTTTTCTCCAAAGCACGTTGGCCACAATTATTGGCACCCATATGGAACCCATATGGAGTAAAATATCTCTGAAGTATATTTCCCATTAATATTTACATTTTTAGCACATCAGGGTGAATAGGAAACATGAAATTATACAGCCATGGCTTCTTGTTTCACTATGGCCAAATTCCCTTAATCATTCATCAAAATGAGTAAAACCAAAGGTTATAGGTGTGAAAAGATTGTTAAACTTCACAACAAAAAAAAAGATAGGGCTAGTCTTCAAAATAGGAAGTGGCTGTAAAAAAATAGCTAAAGCATTGAAAATTCCCATTTCCACCAGGGCCATATTTAAGAATTTCCAATCAACTAAATATGTCACGAATCTACCTGGAAGAGAACGCATGGGTTTGGTGCAAACATGGATGAAAAGTACCATGTCCATGGTACAGCTGGATCTTTAATGCTGTGGGCCTGTTCTTCTGCCAGAGGTCCTGGACATCTTGAGATACATGGTGGATTCTAGCAACGGTTTCTTCAAGTAAAGTGAATGTATATATATACTTATTACTTCCCTTCCTTTGAAATTAGTTAACTGTGATTTCGTGTTGCATTGCTGTATCAAAGACTTACAGTAATATCAATTAAGTTGCAAGTGCCCAACCAAAGGGAACATTGATCACCATAATGGTGAGAAATTTTAGGAAATCAACATAAGTCAGCTTATGTGATGCTCTCCCAAATTTAGTTGTATTTTCAAGAACATTCAAGATGACTGGAAAATGAGTGAATGCAACTAAGAAGAACGATTACTGCAGAAGTGGAGGAAATTAGTGAAAAGTCTAAGAATTGCCCTACCTCAACCTTTTGTCCACCCACCTGTTTTTTGTTTGTTTGTTTTTTTCCTTTGGCAAAATGGTACTCAAACCAGTCAAGTAATGTTTACTTGGGTTTGCTGAGTAACAAATGCATTAGCATGCAAATAGTTCAGATAACTTTTTTTTAAAAAGTGAGTTCAACAAATTATTGGACATTAAGTAAAGTTAATTAAAAAGTCTAAGTAAGAACAACTATTGGATTTTACAGTGTGGTTGGATCTTCTATCAGGACAATGATCCAAAACAAGCATCAAAATCAACACAAAAATGTATACTGCACAAATTGCCGCTTTTGCCATGGCTGTCCCAGTCCCCTAACCTGAACAGAAAATGAGTTGGGTGAACTGAAGAGAGGGAGCACCAACTTTGATCTGGGAATCTGAAGGATCTGGAGAGATTTTGTACACTCAAAAAATGTATAGTTTAATAAATTGAAATTAGATCATTAACATGATTTTTTTAACATTGTCACAACTATTAAATTGTGTTCAGTCAACCTAATATATATAAAACTGATGTGTACTTAATTCATTTGTGTTAAAACTACATTAATCATTTTTGTTGACATAACTGGGCAGTTGATCCGTAGTTCCCAGAATGCTTTGCAAGGGACTGCATTAGGAGACTAAACTTAAGGATTCAAATGTTATTTTATGTGTTTTTCAGCAAAGGGAAAGATGTTGTTAGTAATGTTAGTGTTTAAAGGGTTAGTTCACCCAAAAATGAAAATTATTTCTTTAATTACTCACCCTCATGTCGTTGGACACCCGTAACACCTTCATTCATCTTCAGAACACAAATGAAGATATTTTTGTTGAAAGCTGATGGCTGAGAAAGGCTTCAGAAAGGCCTCCATTGGCATTCAGTACATTCCCACTGACAAGACCCATAAAGGCACTAAATAATTTAATTTAATTTAATTTCATTACATTTATATAGCGCTTTTCTAGGCACTCAAAGCGCTTTACAAAGAAGGGGGAATCTCCTCAACCACCACCAATGTGCAGCATCCACCTGGATGATGCGACAGAAGCCATATTGTGCCAGAACGCTCACCACACACCAGCTGATTGGTGGAGAGGAGACAGAGTGATGAAGCCAATCAGGATAGGGGGAAGATTAGGAGGCCATGAAGGACAGAGGCCAATGGGCCAATTTGGCCAGGATGAAGGGGTTACACCCCTACTCTTCATCGAACGACATCCTGGGATTTTTAACGACCACAGAGAGTCAGGACCTCGGTTTAACGTCTCATCCGAAAGACGGTGCTCTTTGACAGTATAGTGTCCCCATCACTATACTGGGGTGTTAGGACCCTCACAGACCACAGGGTGAGCACTCCCTGCTGGCCTCACTAAACACATCGATACAAAGTCCATCTCACTACAGTGGCTGTACAATCATTTTCCAAATTGACGAAAATAGTTATTGTGCGCACAAAAATCTAAATAACGACTTTATCCACCAAGTTATTGACGTGAACTCGACGTATGCGTGAGAATATGACCAACGTGATTTGAAAAAAAAAGCTTTTTTTTTCATAATGTGATTTACCCCCCACTTTCTATTCTTTTACTTCAATGAAAGGTTTTACAGCCGCCTTTGATCACATTTACCAAGGGTGCCAATAATTTTGATCACAACTGTGTAGCGCTTTATACTGATTGAATACAATTATACAATCTGTAGATTTGTTTTAAAGCAGATTGTTTCAAAGCAGCTTTAATAACAGGAAATCTTTCGTCTGTTGTTCAGATGAAGTCAGTTCAGAGTTGATTCAGTTCCATTGGAAGATCATCAAATATTAGTTCATTTAATCTATAAAGCAGTTTTGCAAAAAATTATGTCATGATTGTCCAGCACAGTTCAGTTCTCTTTCAACAGCGCCAATATACAGTCAGATCAATAATACTGTTAAATATGAAATGTCCCTAAAATAAGCAAGCCAGAGGCAACAGTGGCAAGGAACCCAAAATTCATCAGGTGACAGAATGAAGAAGAAAAATAAAAACCTTTGGGAGAAACAAGGCTCTGTCCAGGGCGGGCTCTGTCCCCCCGCCAGCTCTTCTCTGGCCGACGAATAAACACGCTGTGATCATCATTCATGCTGTATCACAAGTCAGAGTTTAGATTGGGATCGGTAGCATTTAAATATTCATCCAGTTCCTTTTGCTTGAAGATCGGATTCATCATGGCCATAGGGTCAGACCTGTCTTGTTGTTGTGGTCTTCGCTGCGGATTTGTGCCGATGGCTGTCATGTCGATGAATCCTTCACAGAGGATTGTATAGTGACACGGTCTCTGCTGACATTCAGGGCTGTGCTTTGGTTGTGTTAGGTGCAGGACCACCACCATCATTACTCCAGTCTTCAATGTCACATGATCCTTCAGAAATCATTGGTGCTCAAGAAACATTTCCTTTTATTATCAATGTTGAAAACAGATGCGCTGCCTTTTCTGTGTGGAAACCACACTTTTTTCAGGATTGTTTTATGAATAGAAAGTTCAAAAGAACAACATTTATATGAAATAGAAATGTTTGACATATTGTAAATGTCTTTACTGTGACGATAAATTTAATGCATCCTTATAAAGTGTATAATAAAGCAGTATCACACAATTGAGAGTGTTATGGCTGTATATCATATGGGACTCATATGTTGAGAGCGTGATATTGCTGTTAATCCAGTATCATGCAGGAGGAAAATGAATACATAATAATACAAGTAGCCTACTATTAATCAAAGGAACAAAAATCTCTTCATTCAAACATCAAAACCCTCGCATCATGACTCGCATCACGGAACATTTTCATTACTATACATGTATGATTAATAGTCACCTACACTGTGTTTGTTTGTAATATCAAAACAGAAACCGTAGCCTATGATTCACCACTCAGTTAGTCATTATAATGACAAATGTGGCTGACCAATCCGTGCAGCATTTTCAAAGGGTGCTTGATGAGAAGGCAATAATATTATAAAACAATTATACTCACATTGGATCAATGTCAAAGCAGTGTTTAGATGTTAAGAACAAACCAATTGTGCCCAGATTTTTATCCAAGGTTAAACTCTGCCCTTGGCCTCATGACACCACATGCAAATATTACTTCTTTTTTTGTTGTTATTGTTTAGTTTATTATTTATTTGACAAATTGACAGGGACTATGTGCAAGTTAATTAATCTTACAAAAGAAAAGATGCTTCACAACAGATTTATCTACAGCTAATTTCCATCTGAGGTCCCTGGGCAGATAAAACAAATATACATCTAAACATAATTTTTTTTTTTTTTTTTTTTTTAAAGGTTCCCTTAACCACACACAGATTTTTTATTAAAATTTTTCCCATAACCACATACAGTGGTCTATATACACAATTTTGGTTTCATTTTACAGGAAACCCTTTGAAACACATACATACATACATACATTCATTCATATATATATAATGGAATAACAGTCTGATGTTGCACAAAATTTGAACCTCATTAATAGTGCTTGCTTAGAACTTTATCACCTAATTTTCATTGGCTATTATTTTCTTACATGTATTATATAACAGTATATAAATCTGTGAAACTCATAAAACTCATTAATATAATTTTATGGAAGTAATGTTCCTCCTTATAAAAGCATAATGGAATTAAATGCAAGAATTACATATAGTCACATCAGCACTTTTCACACCCATCTCTTCCACTCTGCTTGAACCTTGAAGCTACTTAGATCTAATGTATCATTTACATCAAAAACTGCTTCCACTGCACTTTAAAACTCCAAGGACCCTGATAAGGGTCTGGAATGACATCATCAAGCATATACTTTAATTTAACATTTCTGTGGAGGAGCACTGACCTCATAGCCTGACAAGCCAGACCCACATCAAGATGTTTGGTCTGGAAACTCACCATTGACAGGGCTCTCAAACTCCCTCTCCACGCGATAGGATAGCGCTACACCAACCAGAGCAACGAAGGTGAAACGGAGCTTGTTGACTGATTAAACATTCGCCGTATCCGGTCGGCAAAACTCCGAACAAATCTTCCTTTCTTAAGAATGACTTCAGTGCCGTTCCTTGTTCTTTTCTCAGAGAAAAGCTTAACTCCAAGTCTTCCAGAGTCGTGGTCAAAGCTGATTCGAAAGACCGCCGTTTGCCAGTTTCTGTGTTTACTAAGTCCCTTTCACACTGCGATTCCGGCAAATACACGGATAATGCGACCCGCAATTTGTTCCCGGGTCGCTAGATTTGGTCCATTCACATGCCAGCGAAATACCGTAATATGTGCGCTTTCACACACAACCCGTAACGGTCCCGGAATGAGTTGACACGTGACATCCGGATGTGACGTATAACGGCGAGCGATCTCAGCTTCAGCGCAGATAGTAAGGAGCTCCGTGATCTCGACTTGTGTCCAGTTTGCGCACATTTCTGCTTGTTTAATTTTAGTTTCTTTTGTATACGAACACTCTCTATGTTTAAAACACCAACTAGCTCTTCTGGCACTGCAGTGTTGTATTATTGAAAAAACAAGCTCTAGGAGTCGCACGATAACTACGTACACGTTGCGGCATTAGTTTCGGCTTTTGTTCACACAGCGCTCGTCCCGGATCGAATCCCGCAATGTTACTAGGTCCCCGACCCGGGTTCAATTCGATAATCAATTCCGGGACGTGGTTGCTTTCACACAGAAGGCGAACCGGCAATGTTCCGGGAATATTGCAGGTCCGACGTGCAGTGTGAAAGGGGCTCTAGAAGCACACAAGCGCAACTCTGCCCTCATTATGTTAAGCCCCGCCCACCGACTCTATACACGATGTGATTGGCCCGACCAGAGTTTGGCGTTTACAGCTCAGAAGAGTATTGAGAGTTTCTAGACGACACTCGCGGGCAGACAAGGGGTGTGTCTCAATCAGCTCAATCAGTTTAGTTGTCAGGGCACTGATCAGGGAGTCAGCCCATTGACGTATGTCCTAATCAGTGCCCTGACTAGTGAACTAGGGAGTTGATTGAGACGCAGGGTAGATTTACTGCCGCTAGTGTGCGTCTAGATTTCTAGGCTACTGACCTCATATATGGTACCATTTGAAAGGTTAGTTTCCTTTCTGGAGATATGCATCACTTTGGCATTTATTTTACACAAAGTAACTTATTTACACTAAATTACTCTGGGACCATTTCTACCTGGATTTGGCCTACCCAAATTTAAAAAGCTTCCCATAACATACAGTGGTCTAAATACAGAATTTTAGTTTCATTTTACAGGAAACCCTTTGAAGTTACACATTTTCATTCATTCATTCATTCATTCATTCATTCATTCATTCATTCATTCATTCATTCATTCATTCATTCATTCATTCATATCCTATCTGCAAATCCAGTCTCTTGTTGTTACAGAATTGAGTAATTCCGTTCATGTTTATATATATATTTATTATTTTTCGTTATTGCTATTTCTGTGTTGTTGTTTTTTTCTTTCTTCCTTTGTTGTTTGAGTAGGAGGCCTGTAACCAGCTGCAGGATGGTTCCGCCCCTTTTCATAATTGGACCACAATAATTGACAAAGGGGTTTAAAACCATCCCTTCCGCTTCCAAACATGGAGCTGTTGTGGTTGCCGACCGGTCACACTTGTCCTGTCTCCTCTCCCGCCGTCAGACCGCCATTACAGATTCTTTCAATTTTGTAAATTAGGCTTAGGTTTTCCATGTTTCTTTCTTGTTTAAGTATGGATGTTTTTGTAGGGTTGACCTGCCCTTTATTTTTGAAATTTAGTTCGCTCTGTTGTGTTAGTGTAGTTTAGGGTCATTTGTTGGATTTTGATTTCTTACCTCGAGCGAAGTTAGTTTGAACGTATTATTACTTGGTTTTGTTTGCTATTTAGGGCCTTGGGTCTTCCTGAAGACTACACATCCATCTTGTTACTTTGGAAAGTCAGTTCAATTTACCTGTTAATGTTAATTAAATTTATCTTAATAAAACTTTTTTTTCTTTTTGAATTCTGGATTAATATGACTGGTGTGCGATTTAGAATCCTTTCTGTCACATGCAGTCACAAAAGCAGATTTGTTTCCCCTCCCTCGGATGGAGGACTGCGTGTACAAAGTCGGCTCTGCCGTATTCGTTACAAAGTTGGATCTGCTTAAAGGTTACTGGCAGGTCCCCGTAACGCCATGGGCTGGTGAAATTTCTGCGTTTGTCACTCCTGACAACTTACTACAATACACCGTTATGGCTTTCAGCCTTCGAAATGCTGCCGAGATTTAGAAATCCTTTCTGGCACATTTACCTGATTCATCTCAAAAAGATGTATGTGGTTTAATCCAGTCTCATCCTGCTCGGTTCTCAGATGTGCCCTCCCATACTACTGCTGCTTATCACGACATTGAGTTAGGAGATCATTCTCCGATAAAGCAACACATTTTCCAGATATTGTTTTGCCTCTGACAAACTTGCTCAGTAGAGCACAAGATTTTATATGGACTGATTCTTGACAAACTGCTTTTGACTCAGTAAAGTTTTTGTTATGCAGCACACCTGTGTTGACAGCGCTGAATTTTTCATTGCCTTTCAAGATTGAAGTGGATGCCAGTGCTAATGGAGGTGGCGCTCCTGCAAGAAGATGAGCACGGTATGTACCATCCCATGTGTTACTTCTCAAAGACATTTTTAAAACATCAACTGCATTACAGCACTATTGAAAAATAAGCTTTAGCACTATTATTGTCTGCAACACTTTGAAGTATATCATATGTGGGTTCCAATTCGTAGCCAGTGAGTTTATACTGATCATAATCCACTAACTTTTCTTGCAAAGATGCAAAATTCTAATCAACGCATTATGCGGTGGGCATTGATTGTACAAGAGTTAAGTATTGAAATTTGTTATAAGAAAGGTGTTGGCAGATACGTTGTCACGCTCTGTATAGGGATGATGTTGATTCTTGGAGGGAGGGGGAGCATATATAAAAATATATATACATCAGCTCTATGTAGGCCTATGTCATGTCAGTGGGTGGGGCTACAGAATAAGGCGTTGTTCATCTTATGTTGAGACGCCGTTTCACCACACACTGACGTCACAGCCTGGCACATTCTGAGGTCGATTGTTTGCTGGGCCTGGTCTCTATTAAAGCTTTTCTTTGACTAACAAGGACGTTTTCAGCTCTGAATCTTACATGATAATCTTTTATTACCATGATCTTTTATATATCAAAAGCTCAAGTGAAAGTTAATTTCACAATTTATGACCACTTTAAAAATGTATTTGTTATAAAAGATTTTATATTGATAAAAGACTTCCATATAAATGCTGTTCTTTTGAACTTTCTATTCATCAAGAATTAAATGAATTTACCACAAACAGAGCCCCTAAAGGGGGTCGCACACCGGACGCGGAGCTCGGCGGCGCGCCACGTCTTTAAAATTCGAACACATTGTTTTCAATGAGTGTACGCACACCGGTGGCGGCATTCGGCGCCTGTCCACGGCGACTCAGGAATTTGTTCTAAATCCTGCCGTGCCACAGAGCGCCATTTCAAGGCTTTATATTAAAAGTATATTATCGTTAAGGTATACTGATTTCAACCTTTGCTACAAGACACATTTGTTTTACATTCTGAGTTCAACAGCTTGAATAAAGTCTAAACATATTTTGGGGAAATGTATAATAAACGTAGCCTAAAATGTGCGCGTCCGGTGTGCAATACCTGAGACGCTGCGTGGCGCTACGAGCGCCGCCAAGCTCCGCGTCCGGTGTGCAACCCCCTTAAAGGGTCGCGGTGAAGGGCAAAACAAAAAAAAATTAGATGGGAAGAAAAATTATTTGTCAATGCTTTTGTGTTCCCTTGAAAAACTTTGCATTCACTCCCAAAATATTTTTGCGTTCTTCGAGGAACACAGAAAATATTTTGCGAGACAATGCAAAGTTTCTCGGGGGAACACAAAAATATTTTTTTCTTCCATCTCATATTTTTTTCTATCATCATGTCCCTTTTAGAGGCTCCGTCGTACTTTGATAAGTAATGTTTCTTGAGCATCAAATCAGAAATAAGGACTTCTGAAGGATCATGTGACACTCAAGACTGGAGTACTGATGCTGAAAATTAAGCTTTGCAATCACAGGACAAAAAAACTATTTTAAATTATAATAATATTTCACAATATTACTATTTTTACTGTATTTTTGATCGAGGACACAATATTGAAAAAAATGTTTGTGACCAAATCTGTTCAGGACAAAGCCATGACCTTCACGCCTTCGTCCTTAATATTATTATGCACTACGCAGACATGAAAGTTATGACTGACCACAAGTCTTATGAGTCCAAGTCAGGAGAGGCAGGAGACCATAACAAAATTCTCAAGATTCCGGACGATTTTCTTCAAGAGAACACATCCTTTGTTGTGTCAACTGTGGTTTAAAGGCAGTACTGTTCCTAACTACTAACAAATGACCCAATTTATGTAACACTATTCGTTTTAACAAGAGAATAAAATCACTTGAGTGGTATATGGTGTGCAATGTTTATTGAAACATGATTACAGATTAACAGGGTCAATCCCTTTTAGAGCAGTTAAGAATCATGTTGGTAGAAAATGTCAAAATAATCCCCTTTAGACATATTTTATGGGATTGAAGAGCTTAGAGCTTGGCCACAAAGCACTGCATGTGTACGGCAGTCTGGAGACACAAACAAGCTATAGCGAAAAAAAAGACAAGACGTAGGAATAACCGTAGCGCTTTTTAGTCGAATTTTGCCCTTTCTGCCTCAATCTCTTACATTTACGAGGCAGACTTCTTCTGAGAGAGGTTGATCTTGTCACCCAGACTCAAAGCCATACCCTATTGAAAAAAAAACAAAGAGGAGTTATCAATCGTGCAGTATAACATCACATAGGTAAATTCAAAACCTGACCGTTTTTTTAACTTAACATTTTTTGTAACTGACCATTAAATTCAAAGAAAATAAGTGGCAATACAAAGCAGGGCTCCAGACTAACACTTGAGGGCAGTAGCACAAGCACCACTAAATTCTACAGATGGTGGCGTCAGCACTTGGTCTGGTAGTTAATTTACGAATCAAATTAATCATAAAATGACTATTTACTACTCTAACTCGTACTAAACATAAATGGTTATTGCTTTAAAGTTGGGAATTTCCCTGCTTATTATCAGTTTCTGCTAATAATCCCAGTACATTCATGTTTAATATTTCTGGCATAAATGCATGCATAAAGAATGTTTTTTTTTTTTTTTGTTAATTCAGTTACCAGTGTCATCTTAACTATTTCTTATATATTACCCTGAGCAAGAATACCAAAAGCATTACAGATAATGTCCAAAGCATCAATTAATGTACAAACATACATCATTTATGTTTCATGCGCAACTGATACACTGCAAATCGGGTGATTTTTAGGTCAAAGTTTTGGCTGCAAGTCAAATGAGGTCCTCTGTCAGAGAACCAAAAATTTCATTTTTTATTTTATTTTATTTTTTCAATAAAAGTGTTTGTTTGCCAGCCTCAAAGTGTCTTACATTCTTTAAACTTTTAATTTTGCAAACCATCATTCAAAATAACATCAAAATTGCATTATCTTTAGAGCTTAAGTGCTGGAAAAAGTTTGAAGAACTTAAAAAGTAATGAACAAAATCATTTGTTTGACTATTTTCTGCCACAATACCATGGTTACAGTTATCTTTACTACATTAAATCCATGATGAATGTTGGTTATTTATTTCTCCTGGTATCCACATCAGCACTGCTTGATCTGATATCTGTGGTTTATAGTGGAATTATGTGCTGAATTTGAATGCTTCACATTAGGTCTCGTTGTGATGTTTTTCATTTTGCTGTGATTTAAAACGCTCTCATTGGATCTCCCAGCGGTATTATTGGTCTCACAGACTCAAGATCATACTAGTACCTATTCTGAGCTAGCGTCTATTATTGCTTTGAGTTATCATTTGCGCAGTGCAGCTCTAACAAGTGGCATGGTTTCGTTTAACTTTTTTTTTGCTTGCCATTTGATGTTTCTCATATGCAATAGAAATGGCAGCTTTTATCAGTAGTGCAATGTGGCGGAGGCACCAGTGCAACGTCAAACAAAATTAATACGCTGGCAGGAAATAAGCCCACAAAATGCGACCAATTGGTCGCAGTCTGGAGCCCTGTATACAAAGGCAGATTGGGGGAGGGGAGTTAAAAGAAGTTACTAAATCTGTTACTGAAATTCTTAAACAATATCCATATACTATACAATATCATATAGGCACATGAATAATAATCTACTGCAAAGAACCCAGTGCCTTTTAATTAAAATGGTGCAAAGAGAAAAAAGAAAAAAACCTTACCTGGCTTTTAGCTCGAATACGAATATGTCCATTGACTGGGGCATCAGGTCCCATGTGGATTGGCTTTTCAATGCTAACGTTTGCAAGGGCATCCTCTCCAAATATAGAGCGAGCATACAGATTTGCTGCCATGAAGCCACAGATGCCGGACAGGGCCTGAATTACAAAGGAAAAACATGAGATAAATGAATGTAAGTGTATTCTAAAATAACAGAGGCATTTACTCAGTGTGGGGTAGCAACTAATTACATGTAATCTGGATTACTTAAATCATATTCCAAAAATTAAGTATTGAAATTAGATTATATTACATTTTAAAATACTTAATCAGTATTCAGACTACATTACTTTTTTAATTTATTAGATGTTATTCTCACAAAGGCAGTAAATTATTATGTTTTTAAGTTTTAAATTTTCCTTTCTAAAAAAAAAAAGTCCACTGTTTATATACATTTAGATTCTAAAGGTCTTCCAAGTTTGTGGAATTGCACACAGAGATCAGCCACTAGTCAAGTGACTATCACTGAAAACAGAGACACACACAGCATGTGATCACTGGATTTACACAAATATCACTTTTCTCAACAATGCATTTTGGAAGACTTTTGTCTTTCAAACTAATTAAAATGTACAAATTCACATAATTTCATATTTATAGTTGTCAGTGGAACCTCTTTGACATTATATATTTATTTGAGGAAGCCTACCCCTTGGGATTTTAAGTAAATAAGTAGGCCAATAATAAGTCATTAATAATAACAACAACAACAACAACAAATAATATAATTAAGTTCATGGTTCTCTGATGTCAGTCAATGGTCACATGACATGTAGGTAAACAATTAAAATATTCCATCCGTTTTAGTAAAAATTTTTATTTATTAGATTTTGTTTTAGCAATTTTTGTTATACATTTTAATGTTTTAATTACTTTAGTTAGTTTAAATAGTTCTTCATTAAACATGCAAACACCTGCAGTTCCATGAAAAACCTCAGTATGGGAAACCCTGACGTAATGTAATATTTAATGCACTTCATGTTGTTGTTGATAAAGCATGGAATATTTTTCTCTCTCTTTGTAACTATATCAATATGCTAAAAGATTATCCTATTCAAATTAATGTGATTAACGGTTAGGTCAAAAGTAATCTAAAAGTAATCAAAAAGTAGTCTGATTACATTACCTTTAATATGTAATGTAATATATTAAGTAACTAACGACAATTTTTGTCATGAAATTTGGAATCAGTAATAGACCACAATTTTTAATCTGCCAAGCATCGTGTTTACTGTTCTCATCAAGTGAGTATTGTACCTTCTCTGGGGTCAAGCACCTCATGTTGGTGGATCTAAGAATGTGTTGGAGATATTCGTTTAGATCTGTAATGTTGGTGTTGACGGTAACCTGTGTAGAAACAAAACAGAACAAATTCCAGACATTTCCCGTTAACAGAAAGGAGATTAACGTAGCCGTTATCCACAAAGAATTCACCAGTCCCCCAGACTTGCCTTATTTTCCCACTCAAATTCAGCCCACATCTGTCTGAACTCAGCATCTGTGCAGGAGGCCGCCTGAATGTAATCCATGATGTCAATGTGAATGTCGCTGAGGACTACGCAATTCCTGTCACTGGCAGCTCCCGATACATCATATACTGAAAAATACGTTTTTGATTGAAGTTATCCCAGGTCCTACCTCAACAACAAAATAGTAAAGGTTTATAAATAAGTATATCTACATATAGCCTACGAACCTATGTTTCCGAATATGATGCCATTCTCTGTGGAGGCCACTTTCACATTAGCTTTGATGTTGGCAAAGTCGTGAGGAGCCAGTGTGAGAGGAGACGGTTTCTCAACCAATTTAAGATCACCTGGAGTTTGAGGAATACGTTCGGTAAAACATGCGCCAAAAACACGCTAACAAGTTATTTTCATGGATGAAAGGAAAAACATGTACCAAGTGTTGCCAGCTCCAAGGTACAGTTCTGTAGGGTGTCGCTAGTCTGATTAACAACCAGGACATCCAGGACGATATCATATTGATTGACATGGACATAAGCTTCTGCGTACACAGGATCCGAGAAACCAGTCAATTGGGTGACCTGGAAGAAAACATGAGATGGTTCAGTCTAGGACATGGTTTTCATCCATGAGGCCAGAGCACGATAACTTAAAGGCCTCAAGATAACTTGAAATGATTTAAAATTAAACAAAACAAGCTAAAAAAAAAAAAAAAAGCCAAAAAGCAACAAAAAAATAGATTGTTATTTTATTTCATAACCTCAACAGCATTTTCCCCTACAGACTTGTATATAAAGGTAGCCTACTTTTAAAATGGCCATTTTTAGACCTGGAAAAGTCATGTAAAATGTATTTGTAAAAAATATTTTTTAAACTTCTGGAATTCAGAAATGCATTTAATTTTAATTAGAATTAGTTTAGTAACTTTTATATTTTTAAATATGTACACTTTTTTTTAAAGCATCGAAAAGAAAATGTACAGCTTATAGAGTCAAAAGGTTAAGAAATGTGATGGTAATTAACTGATGAACAAATGCACAAAAATGATAAAAGCTATTATTATATTCTGATAAAAATACTTTGCTGGAAAAAAAAGATCAAAATCAGAAGTACGGAACTATTTTACTGTGAGATGCTGTAAATTGGCGGAACATTCTTAAGACTCTGGATGTGACACTTTAGTGTTAACATTTCCATCAGTTGAACCAACATGCCCTCTGGTGGTAAAAGATGATAAACTACAAACAACCTTTCCAATTTATGTTGAGCCTTGAGCTAGTCACCATCATAAAAAAATTAGATTTAAACATATACAGATAAAATCCTCCAAAGACCTTATTAAGTTTAGAGGCCAGAGGGTCTGCGGCTTCTTTCCTCTGAGTATTGCCCATTGCGGCCAGCAGACTGAGTTGGAATTGGTCTTCTTTTGATGCCATCTCGCTCTTAGCAGTCAGCTGCATGAAGGAAATCGGATCATCTGCCTGAACAGTCACGTTACGCTTCTCAGACTCTTTCTGATAAAACAAGAACAACAACATAATTAAATATGGTCACAAATGTTGATCTTTTAATCTGTAAGACATTATCCAACAACATGTCTCTCTATACCACATTAGTTTCTGAGCTCAGTTACTAGGAGGAAGCAATGAGGTTTACCTTCTGAGACAGTTTCTCCTCCTCTAGTCTGACAGCGAGCATATGGGACAGGGATCTGCGGCACTCCTTGTTGAAGATGTCGTTCATAAGGGGCGAGCATTCGGACAGGACTTTGAGGCACAGCGAGATCCGGTCTACGTCATCATCTGTGATGGGTTTCTTGGGTAGAGACGACTTGCCCAGATGGAGCACAGTGGCCATGAACAGCATGGCCTCTGCCACAAATGACTAAAAACAGCAAAATACCATTTATTCTACCACAACTAGACATGAATAATTAGATTAACCCTTTAGTCACTGGTCATGGCATGAGGATTATTAAAATTAATTTACATTTTGTCTTTTTTTGTCCTCTGCAAGGGCAACATAGCGCAGGGCCACCTTGGTGAGGGTGGTGGCCAATGAGGCAGCAACGTAAAAGTCTCCATCCATCAGGAAACCCCTTAGAGGAGGCCTACAGGATAGAGGGATATTTTAGAGATGTAAAATCGAGGACAATCTCCATAACTTATCAGTAAGGGGAGATAATCACCTGTCCTCTTCTTTCTTAGATGGCCTGCTGGAGCTCAAGGCACTCTGAGTGACGTAGGTGCCCATTTCTGTCACCAGCTTAGGAGCTGGAGTTGCAGACACCTCCTCCTCAGGTTTCACCTCTCCAGACTCCTTCTTCAATTCGTTCTCCACAATTGGGATCTGAATCAGAAGAAAAAAGACAATTTAAAACAATTTAATGTTTGAGAACACTAGGATGTAGTGTCATTAATAAAGGATTAATAATCTTTAAAGAGTCAGCCATATCTTATATTGGGCACTGTACCATTCACACATATTTTCCGTAAAACTGCATATTTGAATATATAATCATTATATTAAAATAATAGTAGTAGTAAAATTATTGTTATATTCAGGGTCTCACAGTGTCTGACAAATTAATTCCCACAACTTTTCACTTGTCACTTGTAATTACTAGATACAAATTATATAAATATTTATTTTAATTTTTTAACAGTAATCACACACAATAATTGTCATAACTAACAACATTTTTATCCAAATAAATAGTTCAAAATGTTCTATTATACATACATACATTATTCCATTAGGAGCAACACAATTTACACATTCAAGGTACAGAACAGTAGGAAAGACATAATTTAAGTAATCCATGTGACTCCAGTGGTTTAACATCAGTTTTATGAAGCAAAGCAAGTGCTTTGTTTGCACACAAAAAAAACTATTTACAAAACAATATTATCCACATAATATTATCCAAAGGACGTTCACGGAACAACTTCCAGGCTTGAGTCAATGATATGCATGCGTCGTGGTGCCCTCTTCTGGATTACAGGTCAATAATTTCAAAGTGGTAAATTATGGGTTTTCTTGTGCAAACAAAGCACTCATACCTCTTCATACAATTGAGGTTACACCACTGGAGTCACGTGGATTACTTTAATAAATTTTCCATATCATTCTGGACCTTGAATGTTGAAATGTCATTGCTCCCAATGGAGGGAAAAAATCTCTTGGATTTCATCAAAAATATCTTCATTTGTGTTTCGAAGATGAACAAATGTCTTAAGGGTGTGGAAAGACATGAGAGTGAGTAATTAATGACATCATTTTATTTTTTGGGTGAACTAAGCCTTTACTTTGACTATGATATGGTGCTTGTTCCAGATCCCTGGATGTGACAAAGTGATTTAAATTGATGCACTACAGACCTCTCCCAATGATCTACGGACTTCTGTCATGACACTCTGGATGTCCTCTTTAGTGCTGCAATATTCACCCAAAATCCAGAGAGCGCCTCTGTAAATCCTGCAACACAAAAGTCCTTTTTTTAAATTGCTGCAATGCATCAAAATCCCTTTTATAACACTAAAAAGGACAAGTACTATTAAGCAGTTTTGAATAATACACCACTAAATTTTCATATATGATTTATGTAATTGTCTCTTACTTGACTGTCTTGATAGCGTGGAAAACCTCCAGCATCTTCTCAATGATGAGAGGTCTAAGGTTGTCAAACCTCTGAATCGCCTCACGTACAAATTCCAGCACATCGGCTGCGGCCGCCTCGTTGGTGTCACTCAGGAACTCCATCAGCTGTGGTCACACATAACACAAGAAATACATTTAAAAATTAATATGAGAAAAGGGCTGGACGTATTAACAATAAACATTAAATAGTCCAACGATCTGGTGTGTAACTTCAATTTCTAGCAAATTTTTTTTTTTTAAACAGTTTAACCGTAAAAAAAGCATTCCAAGTGTTCAGTACGTAGACATACCACAGGGATGACATTGGCTGCCATGTCAGGGAAGCGCACGCTGCACGAGTGGAGAGTGCGAACAAGCAGCTGCCTGTACTTGTCTGTGTCTTCATGTTCTGTAACATTGTTGGTTTTGATGACTTCTTTCTTTAGCACTATAACCAGCTGTGGAAAAAAAACAATTCAGGCACTTTGCATGAATAGGACATTTTTTATTCATATGAAAGACTTAAATTTTGTACATTGTATCTTATTGATCTTATTTCTCCATGTAATGAGAGTAAATGGGTGTTTGGGATGTTAAGTGCCAAAATTATAAAAAAATTGCTAATAAAGTAATAGAATGTTATAGAACAAGTTATAGAAGTAATAGAACATTTATGCAGATTTTTCACTAGAATTTGAGTATGCAAATTGCTTTAGACAATGCAACAAACAAGATATGGCTTCACAGTGTTTGGTGCCACCTTTAAAAATTTTTTTTTAAATTCAACATAAAATTAATAATAATAAATATAAAATGTGAAAATATACAAACTACTTCACTTTCCTGCAATGCTGCAAACCTGCAGCTTGACAGTTTATGTTCTTTTAATTCAGCTAAGTGGTCAAATAACGACATATTGTTCTATTGGCCAAATCTTCATGTGATACAAACCAAACTTGTCCACTTAATGTGAACTTTAGAACACAGAAATATGTGAAACTTCTTTGCATTAGCTTTCGTTTTCCGGTCTCTTGCAAGTAGTGTAATGTGACCACCCCTAATGTCTACTAGTAAGATTCTGTTTGGCTGCTTACTGGCCCCTTTTGTATTCATTACATTCTTCAATTCACACAATTTCTCCTTTTGTGTTGCACTTAAGTCATATAGGTTTGGAACGACATGAATAAATTATGACAATGTCCTTTTTGGGTAAACTATCCCTTTAAATGGCATGTTGTCACACACCTCCTCTACATTGCGGGATGACACCAGATCCAAGGCCAGCTGTAGTGTCTTCTTGCGGACTTCAAGGTCCGGAGTGGTCAAAACCCTCAGAATATCCATCACAAGGTCCTATGAGCAGAACAAACCACCAAGCTTCTTGTTACTGGTTTCATCTGCAGAGCAAATGGCTACAAATGAGTTGATGAACTCATGTGTACCTGCAGCACACGCTCATGTGTGGGGTGTTCCTTCAGCTCAATCAGCCGGTCCAGAACAATGAGTTTCACGTTGTTGTCACTCTCTTTAATGATCAGATCAATGTAGCACTGAGCAGCAGCCTGCAACACAGAGAACATTCAAACAATGTCATTCCACTTTATATACCACAATTCAGAAAAAAGTATATGGGAACAAACATGGTGTTACAGCTGTACCTTGATGGCGGTGGGAGCACTGGACAGAGTAACCAGAGTTCCAGCTGCTTCATATTTTACAGCAGGACTGGATGACTGCAGCAGGTTGTATATACAACGGATGAAACGAGCTCTCTCTGAAGGGTTGGCATGGCAGACCTAAACAAATGTAGAGATATAAAATAGACACAGTGAGAATTTGTTCTAGAATCTAGACCACCTGATAGTATGCACTTTGCAGGGAGCATAATGCCAGAGATCAGCATTTGAATAAGCATGAGCAATAATGACAGCAGTTCTGCAGCTCTTTAAAAAAAAAAAAAAAAAAAAAAAAAAAAATGGACTGGCTACAAGCGTTTATCATTCGAGAGCCACAGTGGAAGTGAAGTTTATCAGTAAACATGGAATATAGCACAAAAATTGTATAGACCACTTTCATTGTGTTTTTGTGCCCTTCGGAGCTTAACAGCCCAAGTTCACTTTGAACTGTTCCACAGAAAAAAATATTACTGGAAGTCTCGAATCCTCTACAATTCAGCAATGAAAAGTTAAGAAATTTCACTATTTGACCATTTTAAATACGGTTATAAATATTCTTAGCATATATATATATATATATATATATATATATATATATATATGTATATATATATATATATATATATATATATATATATATATATTATACTTAATGTAGTAATGATTATATCCCTTAAAATATGTATTTTTATGTCACTGAGACAATGACAAAACTCAGAAAATGTCAAAAGGAATAATTAATTTACTAAGGAGGCTTGATTGTGTGAGAACAATAGAAAAATATTTGACCTCCAATACCCAGCGTTTCATTTTTGAAAAGGGTTACATTCAAAATTTCAAGTCATGTAAGCCTTTTCCCATCAAAAACTGTTAAGAAATGTTAAGTTAATATGCAACTGTTGTTGTGATAAATTTGTCAGCTAATGTGGTGTTGTTTTTACCCATATTTAGAAAAAGCTCAATATAATTAAATTGCTTTATACTTACAATGCAATTCTGCTACACTTGGGTCTCTGTGGGTTAAACAAGAATTACTTAAGATATGCGATATAATAGACACCTCACCTTATAAATTAGTTCCACAATGACGAGCTGTAGAATGTCTCCGAAAGTATGCACCTGATCAATGCATGTGCTAAGGTAGTCCAAAGCTCTATCCTGCAAAAAGGTATTAAAATAACAAATACTTAGCATCATGAGATTCATTCTTGTAACATTCTTGTTTTTAAAAAAATCAAACTGTGTACCTGATCTGCATGAATCAGCATCATAAAAGCATTTCTCTTGCAGCTTGCATCTTTCTCGTTTACAAGAAAATCATGAATCAGCTCAGGAGCATCTGGGATCAAATGCTCAAAATTCCTTAAAAAATATATATATATATATATATGAAAATGGTCTGATATTTTTATTTTTCTCACTTGTGCACACAAAGATCCATCAACACACCTGTAGATAGTGTAGATGGCCAGGACTGCATTACGTCGTACGTAGCTGTGACGGTGCTCCAGACAGGCACGGATCGCTGGCATAAGGGGCTCCAGCAGCTCAGATTCCTTCAGCTTGCACAGGAAGCGCAGGGTGGAGCCACGGATAAACTCATTGGGATGCTGGAGATCCTACAGGTTCATAACACATATGGTACATGTAGACAAAGAATTAGACACAATATGCCCTCACAATAAGCAATACACATAATAGTTCCATTTTTCATGCCTACCTTCCTGTAGGCATCACAGACCAAGATCATCTCCTGAAGAAGTTTGCCATCAGGAGTAGTTTTGGGAACAATCTCCCAAAAAACTAGAAGTAGTTTCTTAATTGTGTGGTCCTGCAGAGGCAGCACAAACCGAATGATGGTCATTAACAGGCCTGGCAGTTTCTCTCCATTCAGGATCATGATGATGACCTTCTTCAAAGCCTCTGTCTTGGCTTTGATTTCTCCCTTTTCTGTTTTGACAAAAACAAAAATAGTTGGGGTCAGTAAAATAAATACTTTTAACCAGCAAGGATGCATTTGTGTTACACTGATCAAGAATGACAGCTGAGACTTTTATGTTGTTCTGAAATAACATTGTTTGAAATAAACGGCATTCTTTTCAACTTTCTAATAAATCAAGGTATTGAGTGACACTAAAAACTGAAGTAATGGCAGCTGAAAATTCAGCTTTGCCATCAATGGATTAAATTATATTTTAAAATACATAAAATGCAACACCATTATTTTTCAATTGTAATATTTATTAATATTGTTTTTATGCCAATTTGTTTTTTGTCAAATAAATGCAACCTTGGTGAAAAAAACAGACTTCTCAAAAACATTTAAAAATCATCTCATCTTCCCCAAACTTTTAAACGGTAGAGTGCATGAATACAAAAGTAAAGGGTTAGTAGAATGGACTGCATTGGTTCTTAAGGAAGCTCAAACATGCCGCATAACACACAAGAATGAGTTGATGAATGTTTATATGTCACCTTTGGCTTGGCTTGCGCAGGTGGGGACACTAAAATTATGATAAAATTATGAAAAATTATGAGTTGAAGTTATTCAACTAAATATACAAACAAAATTAATTTATTAGGTTATTTATTTTTATTTTTTTGTATTATTTATTCATTATTTATTTAATTCTATAAACTATAATACTGACCTGCCAACATTGTCGCTGTATGATAAATTAAAATAAGCTGATAACATTGTTTTCTCCAGAACGACTGTACAGCCAAATCAAATTTTGTTGCAATATTGTCCTGGTTAACACTGTGAATCAGCTTTGAAACAATCATCATTGTAAAAGAGCTATATAAACAAAGTTGATGGATTGATATATGTGAATAAAAGCCTAAATTAAATCGGTTAATCATATAAACACTGTCTCTTCAGAAAATCTGGACTAAACCTAAACCACTTTATTCATATGGATTAGTTTTATGATCTCTTTATTAATTTTTGACGCATCAGTGATAGTTGCGTAGCTGTCAACAGAGGGACAGAACACTCTCAGATTTCATTAAAATAACTTAATTTGGGTTCCGAAGATAAATGAAAGTCTTACGGGTTTGGAACGACATGATGGTCAGTTATTAGTGACAGAATCTTTAATTTTGGGTAAACCCTTTAATAACAAATTATTACACATGAGTATTACCTAAATCAGCTTTTAAGCTGACTTCTGATGGTGGTTCAGAGTCATTGGTGACATTGATGAGGGTATAACACACATTCTCCGCGGCTGTCATGTTGTCAGCTCTTCTTCCCTTCACGAGACTCCACTCAGACAGAATGCCTATGAGGTTTCCTAAAACAAATGTTACAAAATTCATTAGTAAGTTCAAATAAATTGTCATTTATTACCATAAAGAAACAAACCAAAATGTAATGTAATGTTTCTAATGATGTGTTTAATGCGACAACTCAATTGAAAGTATGTATATAATTTGGTCCTTGTATACGTATTAATATAAATAAAGTGCCCTGAGCACTGTCCCAGAGCTCTAAACAAATAAACATTTTTAGTAGAAGTAGTAAGTCAACTGTCACACACACAAAATAAATTATAGAACCCTGTAATAACTGGAGTCACCCCGTGTAAGCATAAATAATTTTAATGATATTTCTCAACATAAGTAAAACTTTCTGAAACCAGCAAAAAAAAAAAAAAAAAAAATTACTGGGTGCATTTGCACTTTTTTTTTTTTTTCTCCAAGGAACACCATGATACTAACACGGTATATGTGCAACTACACATAAACTACAACTCATATTAGAGTCTATCTATCCTGTTAACAAGAATCTTTTACTCAAGATCCTGTCAGAAGTCTCACGGTCTACGACTGTTCTGGGATTCTCTGAACTAACGTTAGCAGCTAACGTGAACGTTAGTTTGAAAACCCTAAGCCAGCCAAGACAAAAAAAAACAAAAAACGATTTATACCATGATGTGCACGTATTATAAACACGAAATGTATATCCGCATTGCTGCTTAATAACACTCATAGATAACACAGTAAATTATGTAGTCTAATTATGTGATCAACCGACATCACTTCTGCTGCTGCAGTAACGTTAGCAGCTAGAACGCTAACAGTCTGCGATTAAAAAAACTAACAGACAACCGGAGATTGTTGTCTGTGGCTTATAATAACAACACATTTGGCTTTTATTAATGTGCTTTCTTGTAAAACTGCTCATTTGTTACCTTTCAAATAGGTCTCAGGTATTTCTCTTCTTCTGTATGCGCATCCGTGTCTGGTGAGATTTCTGATCCTTCCGAATGACGTGGAACCTGACTGACTTGGCCACATCAATACTACAGCGAGCCAGAAGGATCACACGGTTATGGAAACGCGAAGTTTGTTGCAGCGTGATTATGTTCGTGACTGAGTCTGTTTGTAGCTGTGTAAAACTGAATAGGCTCTTTTGACGAGAAACGTTTCGAAAATAGCCTTAATACGCTTTTTGTATGAAATTATCTGCGGGTTATCAAGGTATAACAATAACGTAACTATAAGTTAGCTACTGATAAAATAGGTCTAAACGTTAACTGAAATAAAATCAAATAAATAAACTTGTTTTATTTCACTTACTTAGACTAGATGCCAAGGCAACATTTAATTTTAGTGTATTTTTATATAGACTACTAAAATAGCTAAAACTAAAACAGAAATAAATGCCTTAATAAAACTAGCCCATAGACGAAAACACAAACTCAAAATCTTAATACAAACTAGGCTATCTCAATACTAAAAACATACTAAAATGAAACACCAATGGCTATGAAAATACATTTAAAAATAAATATTTTATTTAGATTTTCTTGATTAAAAGACAGGCCTGTTGAGATTAACTAGCGATAAGGAGATTTTTCAGCATTTTTTGTTCTCCATTCAATCTGAATGTATATCTACGTTTTCTATCGTTGTTTTAACAATTAGAATATTTTTATATTGTTAGGATTTTATATTTACATTTACAATGCAACATAATTTAAATAAATGGATACATTGAATGATAAAGTAAAAAAAATAAGATTATAATATAAAACAATTTATATATAGCCTACAATTTATTATATTTTTGTATTACTTTACACTGTAAGAAAAAACAAAACAGAAATGTACTAGCAATTTTTTCCCAGTTTACAGACATTTCTTTTAACCCTAAAATACAACACAATACAATGCAGTATAAAATGCAAGGAAGACAATATGTGAATAATCAATACAGAATATTTCTTCATATCAACACAGTACATATGCCTATAGTGCATACATTTGTGTTTGAATATCATGTCATAACCTCATGCTCAACTGCATTCTACTTGGAAGCTACATTAGATCCTCACATGAGAATCACTGCTGGTTTTATTGACTTGTATACTCAATCACTTCACTTATGCAGTTAGAATCATGGAAAAGCTCTTAAGATAGCTAAGGGGATTTCAGCACTGAAGTGAAGTAAATGAGGTCAATTTCAATGCATTATGGAACCAGCATTAGTCTATATCTTTGAGATCATAATTGAACCAAAATGCGAGAACCACAATTTCAAACATTTTTTTTTCAGGCAAATGCATAAATTGTTCTTGCTCATCAATATGGAATAAATATATTACTTTTTCATAAACTCCTATATCTGGATCTTTTTACAAACCTGAGTCATTTAAGACCATTAAACAAGCCATTATTTGTGCTCATGCTTTAAGGGAAAGTCTCTTTTCTCAGAGGGACTTTCCCTTTTCCAGGGTTTTTTGTTTTTTAAGAAATGGAAAAGAGGTTGACTGAACAAAGACAAAAGGATCATGGGCCATTTATGTTTCCCACCTCAATTTTTTTATAATCTCAAGACCAGTTCTGTCTTGCAGGTTAAGTAAAAGCTTCAGTACAATAAATGTTGCTTTAGTTGTTTTCATTAAAAATAATGCCTAAAAAGGATAAAGTAGGCCTAATGTGTATACAGTGCTCTTGTACAATATACATACATATACAGTGCCTTGCGAAGTATTCGGCCCCTTGAACTTTGCGACCTTTTGCCACATTTCAGGCTTCAAACATAAAGATATAAAAGTGTAATTTTTTGTGAAAAATCAACAACAAGTAGGACACAATCATGAAGTGGAATGAAATTTATTGGATATTTCAAACTTTTTAAACAAATCAAAAACTGAAAAATTGGGCATGCAAAATTATTCGGCTCCTTTACTTTCAGTGCAGCAAACTCTCTCCAGAAGTTCAGTGAGGATCTCTGAATGATCCAGTGTTGACCTAAATGACTAATGATGATAAATAGAATCCACCTGTGTGTAATCAAGTCTCCGTATAAATGCACCTGCACTGTGATAGTCTCAGAGGTCCGTTTAAAGCGCAGAGAGCATCATGAAGAACAAGGAACACACCAGGCAGGTCCGAGATACTGTTGTGGAGAAGTTTAAAGCCGGATTGGGATACAAAAAGCTTTAAACATCCCAAGGAGCACTGTGCAAGTGATAATATTGAAATGGAAGGAGTATCAGACCACTGCAAATCTACCAAGACCTGGCCGTCAGAAGAAGACTGATCAGAGATCAGAGATGAAGCCAATAGGCCCATGATCACTCTGGAAGCTGAGGTGGGAGACTCTGTCCATAGGACAACAATCAGTCGTATACTGCACAAATCTGGCCTTTATGGAAGAGTGGCAAGAAGAAAGCCATTTCTTAAAGATATCCATAAAAATTGTCATTTAAAGTTTGCTACAAGCCCCCTGGGAGACACAGCAAACATGTGGAAGAAGGTGCTCTGGTCAGATAAAACCAAAATTGAACTTTTTGGCAACAATGCAAAACGTTATGTTTGGCGTAAAAGCAACACAGCTCATCACCCTGAACACACCATCCCCACTGTCAAACATGGTGGTGGCAGCATCATGGTTTGGGCCTGCTTTTCTGATGGAGTCTGCTAAAGACCTGAGACTAGGACGAAGATTTGTCTTCCAACAAGACAATGATCCAAAACATGAAGCAAAATCTACAATGGAATGGTTCAGAAATAAACATATCCAGGTGTTAGAATGGCCAAGTCAAAGTCCAGACCTGAATCCAATCGAGAATCTGTGGAAAGAACTGAAAACTGCTGTTCACAAACGCTCTCCATCCAACTCTCTCTCGTCTCTCGATGTGCAAAACTGATAGAGACATACCCCAAGCGACTTACAGCTGTAATTGCAGCAAAAGGTGGCGCTAAAAAGTTTTAACTTAAGGGGGGCGAATAATTTTGTACACCCAATTTTTCAGTTTTTGTTTTGTTAAAAAAATTCTAAATATCCAATAAATTTCGTTCCACTTTATGATTGTGTCCCACTTGTTGTTAATTCTTCACAAAAAATTACAGTTCATACATACACTCCAGCAGGATAATGCACCATGTCACAAACTTGATTCATTTCAAATTGGTTTCTTGAACATGAGAATAAGTTCACTGTACTAAAATGGCCCCCACAGTCACCAGATCTCAACCCAATAGAGCATCTTTGGGATGTGGTGGAACAGGAGCTTCGTGCCCTGGATGTGCATCCCACAAATCTCCATCAACTGCAAGATGCTAACGTCCAACATTTCAAAAGAAGGCTAAGAATAGTTATTTAAAATGACCAAACTTTACAAAAACAATATAATACATTTGAACAATTATTCATATTTGTTAATTATTTAATAAAAATACAATTATTCATGTTAGTTCACATGTTTACAGAAAAAAAATATTTTTACTGCTTGTTCAATCTGCTTAATTAAAATGAGCTAAAGCAACACAATTGCTGTACATTTTGTCCTAACTTAATTTGATTGTTCAATCCATTTAAATATAGGTCAAATTGAAGTTTACTTAATCCGTTTGTGTTGAAATTACATGAATGATTTGTGTTGCATTAACTTAAACTGGACGGGGCTTGTTAGTTCCCTCCATGCGGCTATATCAAGAGAGAGTAAATGTTTTTATTTTAAATGTAAAAGTGTTATTTAATGTATTTGTGAGCAGGATGATAAAAAGGGGATACTTGATTGTGTTTAATATTAAATTATGTTGGAATTATTAGAACAATTTAAATTTCAGGATTAGGAGTGAAGCATTTGCATGGATGTGGACTAATACAACTAATGTCATAATAGATTTGTTGAAGGAGCTTTTAATGCTTAGCATTTAAGATGCCAATATTGCTAGCTAAATGTTTGGCAATTAGCTGCAGTATTATAATTCAGTTCTGTAACATTAAAATATCAAATATCACAATTCACTTTGATACTAATTGGTTCACTTAAAATGTATTCATTCCAGGATGTTGAAGTTACATTATCAAATTACGTTTGTTCAACTTAATTGATTCATGTGGGACCGATGTACACAATAAATCATGTAAGTCCAACGCATTTTTTTCAGTGTAACGATAACACTTTTAACTCATGGATAAGTCTACCAAAATCCGTATAATATAATAATATATGTGTTTTGTCGTGTAAAAGAGCATTTTGGGGGTTCCTGGGTTGGCTGAGATTCTGGAGTCCCCATTAAAGCCCTGCATTTATGCCCGAGCCCGACGGGCCCCGACTTTTTTACGCCCCTCGGGCCGGGCTTCGGGCCAATTTTCATGTCATACCTAAAACGCGGGCCGGGCTTCGGGCCTTTTTATAGGCTTCTCCTTCGTTTTATATTTATTTTATCAATTAAAAGGAACAATGAGTTCTGCGCTGGTGGAAACAACACGAGACCATAATAGCTAACGCGACTGTCAAGATGGCTCGCACAGTGTTCAGAGCATAGGTTCAGAGTCCGCGCCAGCAGCAGCAGCTTGCGTTTCTTCAGCGCGGAGACACACTGCAAGCGTGGTGTGAGCATGGCGTTTCTGTTGCGTGTCATCCGCGGGGCGTCTGGTGCTATTAATGTACAGGGAAGCCCTATACTTCATGTTAAATATAAATATATTGCCTATTGATACAGCAAAGACAACTTCGGCAGTAGCCGGCCCATGCCATATCCATGGTATTGACGGCAAAAGGCTACAGAATAATTCGTTCTGTATTGACTGGTTTAATATTTCAAAATCGATAATTAGGCTATGTTGTCTTTTATTATTACAATTAGGCCTATCTGCATTTATGTTAACCTACAGACTTTCAAACATTATGTCATTATGTGTCACAATGTTTTATGGGCTATATATGTTGTAGTCAGATAGATATGATGGGGCTGCAACACGCATCGCCGCAAATGACTAATGCAAGCCAACGCAAATGGCCGTAAATGAAACTTAAAATAAGTCTAAGATAGTCAAAAACACCATCATCTTCAATAAAAATGAATGAGATGAATGAGATCATTATCTTACCAGTGCGTCGCGCTCTCTTATGTGGTATTTGAATCTGAAATAAGCTGCTGAATAAAATGCATCTTAATCTTTTGCTTCCGTTGCTGTAAACTCCGTTAAATGAGCATATACCCCGGGAATTGAAGATGGGATTTATATTCATTTGCGTAGGTGTAAGGTAGGCTATAAGACAACCTGCATGTGCTTTTTTTATTTTATTTGTTTAGCTCCGTTTGCGAGAGCCGCGAGCAGAATCAGCCTGCCTCAGCTCGTCAAAAATGCCTTTTAGGCTACTGGTGGTAATAGTTGGCGAAATTAACTAACATTGTGATGCTTGAAGTGTTTTATGGATTTTATTATAGGCAAGACAAGTCAAGAGTTGATTTGAGAGACTAAATTAATTAAATATGCGGTTAACTCACTGTCGGCCGCTGGCCGCTTTTGGTCGTCACTTAAAAAAATTAAAACTTTAATTTAACAAACAAAAAAATGCTCTAAACATTTTTCTAAATTAACGTACTAAAGAAACGAAACGAAAAATAACTACTTTGACATTAAAAACAAAACAGAACTATTTTAATGGCTGCAACAATGTAAAAAAAAAAAAAAAAAAAACGGGCTCTAGTCGGACTCGGGCCGAGAATTTTGATAAGCTGTCGGACACGGGCCGGGCTAGGGCCTCAGCGTCTCGGGCCCGGGCCGGGCTAGGGCCTAGATTTGAGGCCCGTGCAGGGCTCTAGTCCCCATTGTTAAGAAAAAGGGACAGCTCATCTCTAACATAATGTCCATGTGTTAGTGACCTCTTGTGGTGCTTATGCATTGAAACCATAAGGGCCTGTTGCCTCATGAACGGCAGAAAACGTGAATGACACAATATTTAATACAATTTACATAACTAAATACAGGCTTAGCTTAATCATATGCTATAATCGCAAGTATAAATAAACAATAAAGACAATGAATGTATACACACCGCTCTAAAATTATAGGAAACACACCACACGCATGCATACATTTATCCTGTGTTTAAGGTCTTGAGATGCGAAACTTTCTACTTTAGCAGTCTATAGCATTGTTTAAATAATGCAATACCCGTATTAAATCTGACAAGAAATGAAAAATACAGACATAAATTGAAGGCGCGCGCGGTTTGGCTGCGCTGCAGAGAGCGCGCGCGTCTGTGTCTCGCGCTCTAGTCATTGTTACAAATTGTCGCACCTAGACGGCGACATAGAGCTCGAGTCTGCTAAAAAACAACAACATTTCAGCCTCTTTTCCTCCTGGCCAAAATGCCTGAGCACGTTTGAGTGACCATGGAGCGCGTTTGCCGTCATGTAGTGAAACGTTGACACACGGAGGATTTATTTCGGAGGAATGAAAGTTTAAAGAGCACCGAAGGAGGACAACATGGCTGTCCAGCAAGACGGAGAGGTTTTGCACTGTAAAATCAGACAGCACGATGGTGTTGTTGGCAATGCAAACAGCGCGGAGAGCTTCAGGAACGGCTATGTGAAGAGCTGCGTCACCCCGTTAAAACAAGACCATCCGAGGGGCTTTTTATTCAACGTCTGCAGGTTTTGCAATGAGGATATCCTCAAGTCCAAACTATTCCGCGGCTCGGCTCTCTACGTGGGAGCGCTGGCAGTTCTGGCGCTCTCTTGTTTCATTTCTAGGAGCTTTAAGAGTGATCACGGCGTCTCGGAGCTGCGGACTTTCCTCTTTGATTTCTCACAGTCCATCAGTCCTTTATTCAGCATTGGCTGCGCGTATTTCTTTCTGACCCTCTACCTGAGGCGGACGAAGAGGGAAAGCAGCAGATGTTGGCTTTTGTCCTTACCAGCATCATGCTACTTGGGGGATTTGATGGTCTTGCGCTTGTTGCAGTGGGGAGAGGAGCACCATCAGATGCAAATGATGGGCAGGTTGCTGTTCGTACTGGGCTGTGTGGGTCTGCTCACTCTCATCCCCAGTCTGAAACTCAAACACAGCGTCCTGATCCTGGTCTTCGCCAGCCTGGTGTGGCTGCTGTCCTTCACCAGCCTCGGCTGCCTCTCTCCGTCCCTCAGGCCGGTGCTGGCGTGTATGGCGGGGGTCTCCGGCTCTCTCCTGGCGCTCTGTTTCGATCACTATTACCCACCGAGGGAGACGGCCGGCAGGATCCCTAACACGGAGGAGAAAGTTCCCGTCATCAGACCCAGGAGAAGGTCCAGCTGTGTTTCTTTGGGAGAGACGTCCAGCAGTTATTATGGCAGTTGTAAGATGCCCCGCAGACCTTCCCTGCCCTGTATATCGAGAGAACAGGTAGGGGCTTTTCATGAGCACACACTGATCCCGATAAACCAGCTAATATATACCATCACACTCCTGATACACTACTAAATCAAGCATATCACCTTTAAAACTCATGCTCACACTTCTAACAATTCGAATGGCCACATACAATTACAACCACAAAACAAATCACACATCCATAGATCAAACTCTTTTTCTACAGCTACACAATCACAAACCTGACATGTTCAGTTTGTGCAACTATCCACACAGTTTATATCTTGGATGTGATGGTATAGCATTGTGGAGGCTATACACTGTTGTTGGGTCAGGTCTTAATGTTGTGTCAGTCACCTGTTGCCTGGTCCCAAATTTATTTAGGTTTGATTGTTTCACTGTGATGGAGTGATCATTATTTTTTGCTTTAACATTTTAAGGCTCGGTATCAAATGGATCACAGTTCTTCTTAGGCCTAGTTAGTTATGTGAAGTCTTGTTGATCCAGCAGTCCAATACAGGCTGTTTTATTTAAAATATTAACCCTGTTAAAATATTGTGAACTTTTTTAAACAAGCTACAAAAACACATTTATTAAAGATGACTGTTTGAGTCACATTTCCTTATGGCCTCTCTTCAGTGCCGCAGTAAAGTGATCCAGAAAATGTTATCCAGTTTACAGCACTCTTATAATGCTGGTCAGAATGTTGTGTTCATACTGAAGTGAAAAAAAAACACGAAACTATTAATCATTGATTCAATCATGTGAAAAGTGGGGCATCTCTTGTCCCAGTGGCTGTGCCGTGAATAGAGTATAACAGAGTTTTAAAAGTTTGCCATTGATTGACTCTTCTTTTTATTTCTAGTGCGACGTGAAACGTTTTAACAAAAGTATTTGGCTTATGTTATGTGTGTGTGACATAATGGAAACTCAGCAGAACGTTTATTTAACTTTTTTAGGCACATGTGATTTGTTATCTGTAAGTTCTATAAATATGGAAACTTTGTTAGTTCATTAGGTAGGATATGGTGCTTGCAGCTGTTTGATTTTTGAAACATCAAGCCCACATTACCCAAAAAGTCAGCCCTGGCGAAGGGTAAAGGGTCATGTTTAAACACTAAATTCAAGGTCATCAAACCTGTGTGGCTAAGTAAATATATTGTAAAATAGTGCTTGGATTTCATGTAGTCATCCTGACTTGTTTCTGCAAATACATGTAGGCACTATTTCAGCAAATTATAAAAACACAGTTCAAGTAAATTTGGAATCATTTTTCCACACTAATTATAAAGAGTTTAGTCTTTTCTCTGCTTGCTTGCACATTGCACATAAAGCAACTCACTTTGTGCTTCAAGTGATTTTGAGTGTGCTTTGAATGAGTGCACTGTTCCAGTCATGCTCATGAATTGAGGTTTCAGTATGACCAGTTTCAGACTTTATTTTGACCTGTAAGCACCTGTTCTCACTGAGCAGCAGCATCGGTTCTGTCACATGGGATCTGTAAGGGCACCTTAAAAAAGAGAAAAAAATCAAACTAGAATGAAGTGAATGGATTTTGCTAAGTTTGCCTATATTTCTTCTTTTTCCAACAGTATTTCATTTTAACATGTCTGTTGTTTGTGCATATTCAGTATTTCGGTGTTTTCAAATGTATTGAAAATTAACTTTTTGTTGAAGTGGAGCAATAAGAACTTTTCAGAAAGCACAGTACAGCCAATAATATTGTGTCACCAGGCAATTATTTACACTATTAATGCATTTTTCTAGTTAGTAAAAGTGTCATCCTACTGTGCTTTATTGTAAGCCCTCATCTAATCAAAAGGGAGCTGGAGAAGTGTATTCTGAAGCTGCACATTGAGCACTGACAAATATGTGTTTGCTAATTATTTGTATTGAAACTTTTGTTTTGCAGTGAATTTTAAATTGATGTTTTGTGCAACTTTTTGTCTTTTTCTCTGTTTGAGTCATGATGCGACACCAGTTTTGATTCTCTCTGACTGGTTTTGATAGTTCAGCTCTTTCCCTCTGTTTATACTCGCACATGATCCCGTTTAGATGGACATCATGAACAGCTTTTTATAAAAAAATGTGTTCCTTCAAAATACTGCTTCAGCCTGATTTTAAGGAATGCATTTTATTAATATTGCTATAGTAGTTTATTTTATTAATTAATATTATATAATTTAACTTTGTTATTACTATTAATATTATTATGAGGATAAATACTGATAATAGTAATAATTGTTTATTTTATATTTATTACAGCTTTTAGTAATATACATAAGGTCTAGTGAATTATATATAGATTTTCTTTATATACTTAAAAATATAAAAAATATATATCCTCAGACCTCAAAAGTGTGAAAGTGTTAGGTTATTATTTTCCATTATCAGTTGTGAAACTACAAGTATGCTAATATGTGAAGAAAGTGTAAATAAATGGACCTTTTTTTGTGGCTTTTCTCGTGATGTGTGTATGAATTGGTTTGTTCCGGTCAGTGGTGCTGTGTCTCACGTATGGCCTTATGACTTTTTCACTTGCACTGTGAGAGAAACGGCTCCAGTCCTCTCTTCAAGCCACCTGTGACTCATTGTGTTTTCAGCCCAATGTTCGTCACAGCCGGAGCTGTGTTTAGAACCCATGCTAGGATTATGGTGCTTTTAAGATGGACCACTATATGCGGTAACCAGGTGTTTGAAATGTTTATGTGGCTTGGATCTTTAAATCAGTTGATAATCATAACAAAGCCCAGTCACTTTTAACATAGCACACGGAGCGCTGATTATATTGCGGAGATGTTGGGGGCCGAGCAGCGAGCTATGCCTTATTCTTTTTTTGTGTTGCACTTTCTGACCAAGCTAGCTTTATAATTCAAGTTTAGCTAAATGCATTTGGGTAAAATCTGGTTTATTCTATACATTATCATACATTTTATAGTTCAAATTGAACTAAGCCAACACTTGCAAGTTATGACAACATGCATGATTTCTTTTGTGTGTACATTTTTTACAAGCCAAAATCATCATCTGTGGAAAATATGACTGTTTCCAAAATATATTAGGAAGCATATCAGTGTTGTTTGCAGATCAGGTGAAGTTGTGGTTGTTTTGTTGAAGTCATTGATTAGAAAGGATCTGTTTTTGTCAGTTTTTTTCTTAAGGCCAAGATAACTCGAAGTACTGGTTAATTAGAATGTACTAAATCTTTAAGCATGTCGTCGCTGACGGGTGAAAAACTTCCATCACGAAAAAATGCTACTTTCAGGAAATGAAAAAAGAAAAGAAAAGTATATAGTATATTATAAAAGAAAAGTATATAGTATATATATATTATACTATTAACATTTTACCAAAATCAAGCTCAAATACAATTTTTGAGGATTTTTGTCTCTTACTAGAACAGTCGCATCAGTAAGTGCATTGTGTGATGTTTTTATCAGCTTACAAGTTATACAATTTACTGTAGCTATGTGGCCGTTCAATTTTTCGGAGCAGTTTTTCCAAAATCTCCTGTCGCTAAAGACATAGTGCTAAGAACAGGCTATTTAAAGGCCCTGTTCTTCGTGATTCCATCTTTCAAACTTTAGTTAGTGTGTAATGTTGCTGTTAGAGCATAAATAATACCTGTAAAATTATAAAGCTCAAAGTTCAATGCCAAGCGAGATATTTTATTTAACAGAAGTTCCCTTTCAAAGCCTACAGCAAACGGCCGGTTTGGACTACACCCCTGCACTTCCTTGCTTGAATGACGTCACTAGAACCGTTTGTTGACTAACCCTCCGCCCAAAAGAACACGCAGAATAGGGGGCGTGGTCTCGTTGCTCTCCCACGTGGAGAAGAGCGGGCATTCAGCGCTTGCATCTCCCCGTTATAGTAAGAGGCGGGACCTTTCCGGGCAAAGTGCACTAAGCTGCTGTCCAATCACAACACGGGAAGCGCTGGCCCAATCAGAACTCGCTACGTGTTTCTGAAGGAGGGACTTCATAGAACAAGGAAATCATCAGGCTGTTTTTAGGACGGAGAAAACAGTGCTGTACAGATAAGTAAATTGTGTGAAAAATACTGTGTTTTTACACGCTAAACATGAACTCATGTTATATTGCACACTGTAAACATAATCAAAGCTTCGAAAACACGTGAAGAACAGGACCTTTAAAGGGTTATTTCACCCTTAAATGAAAATTCTGTCATTATTTACTCCCCTCCATGTTGTTTCAGACCCTCCGTTCATCTTGAAAACAAAAGTTAAGATATTTTTTTGAAATCCGATGGCTCAGAAAGGCCTTCATTGACACCAATGTCATTTCCTCTCTCAAGACCCATAAAAGGCACTAAAGACGTTGTTAAAACTCCATCTCACTACAGTGGTTCTACAATCATTTTATGAAGCGACGAGAGAAGTTTTTGTGCACAGAAAACAGCAACAACTAAATAACCACTTGTATAGTGTTGGCCGATTGCAAAACACCCTTTCCTGAAGCTTCAGAGCATTATGAATTAGTGTATCGAATTATTATTCGTGGTTCGATACATAAAGCCCCGAAGCTTCAGTTAGCTGTGTTTTGAGATCGGCCATCACTATATAAGTAGTTATTTAGGGGTTTTTTTGCTCACAAAAACTGTTCTCGTCGCTTCATAAAATTATTGTAGAGCCACTGTTGTGAGATAGACTTCATAGACACATTTTGCATGAAATAGACACATAGACACATTTTGCATGAAATCTTGCTTATCGCGATTTGGCTTTTCGCGATTATGAAATCACAAAGGCTACAATTATCTTTGATGGGCAGTTTGTTGGTGTAGGACGGCTCTGTGATAAGTAGTTAATGCTGTTCTATCTGAAAGCACTGCAAGTTCAAGTTGCTTATAACGTGCATTTGAAAAATCATCATGCGTCAAACATCTTTCCAGACATGAGCAGCATTTAGTCATGTTTAATCAATCAAAGCGTTTCAATTTTTAAAAGTTTTTCTGCTCATCGATAGTATGATGTTCATAGGGATTTCCACATGAATTTCCATGAATGACGTGCTATCGTACTTCTGCGGCATACACTTCGAGTACCCTGCCCAGGAGCGCCCTCTGGCTTGCAGCATTTACTATTGATCACAGCCGTGCTGCACTGAGAAGATGCACATGAAATAATCGCAGCCTTTGCCAAATCTCGTGTGTTTTTATTGTGATTTATCGTGCAGCCCTAGTAACGCTGTCTTTAGTGTCTTTTATGGGTCTTGAGAGAGGAAATGTCATTGGGGCCAATGGAGGCCTTTCTGAGCCATCGGATTTCAACAAAAATATCTTCATTTGTGTTCCGAAGATGAAAAAGGTCTTACGGGTGTCGAGCGACATGAGGGTGAGTAATTAATGACAGAATTTTCATTTTTGGGTGAACTAACCCTTTAAGGCTAGCGGGTACATGCGTACGTTAATGTTCTGTTTCCATGGCTGCGAGGTAACATTTAATTGCAAATCTATTATTTATTTTGTAAATAAAGCGTTGTGCTTCACTCCTGTCATAATATTCACGTCAAACAGCATTCACATACAAAAAAACAATTGTTTGGTCGACCACCGCCGGTGCTACTCAGACACCATGTTGGCGCTTTACCACCATATGATGTCACGTTCACCGGCACGTGTGCACTGTCAGAAAAAAAGGTACATTGCTGTTACTGAGGCGGTACCCTAAGGTACAAAACCAGAACGGTACTAATATGTACCTTTAAGGTACTAATATGCACTCTTAAAGTACTGAATAGTGCCTTTTAAGGTACTAATATGTACCATTTAGGGGTGAGTAAGGTACAAAGATATACCTTTTCACTTTTGTACCTTAGGGTGCCGCCCCAGTGACAGCACTGTAACTTTTTTTTCTGAGAGAGAGAGAGAGAGAGAGAGAGAGAGAGTGTGTGTGTGTGTGTGTGTGTGTGTGTGTGTGTGTGTGTGTGTGTGTGTGTGTGTGTGTGTGTGTGTGTGTGTGTGTGTGTGTGTGTGTGTGTGTGTGTGTGTGTGTGTGTGTGTGTGTGTTCCTTGAAAGTACTGTACTTATTCAAACAATCATTTCTCTATTTACCCTTGCATTGCAAACAAGTAGATATGGTCCAAAATGTATGGTGGCACTTAATTCAGATAGAGGCAGGGTGGAGTTACAGTTTTACTGACAATTTGAAGACCCATTGTAGTTGAGGTTTATTCACAAGCTCTTTTTAATACATTTCATTTGTTAAATCTTTGCAAAACCCACAGAAAATGTAGAGGGTGACCAATAGTAATGATGAAAAAAATGAAAATATGGATTTGGAAGGTTTATCATCATCGACAATATATAACATTTATGAATGTATAATATTTTAGTATTTATATGAATACCAATAAGCTGTTAAAAGTTCAATGCACATGTTTTTATTAGTTGTAACTCAATGAGTTTTAAAATGTATTATTCTTTAAATATGATTGTTCAAATTGGTATATCATGAAGAGTAAACAGTGGATGCATTTAAGAATTCAATGAAATAAACTATTTCTCACATTGTGGGATTTCAGTTGTCATTAATGTCAGACTGTACGAGGATCGAGGTCAAGACATAAAAAAAATGAAAGCACACAAGAAGACTTGTATGGAGTTTAACATCATCAATCCGTGACACGTTCAGTGATGGTGAGCTGCATTTACATGCGGGATAGAAATGGTGGCTAGCAAACAAAAACAATCTCTAGGGTTAATTTTGATCATGGCTTCTCTTGAAAAGAAACAAAGACTGTGTGTGTGAAGCAAGTGGTGGTCGGTTGTTGTTTCACTAATTGCGTCATCATCAGGTTCGGCACTCCTATTGGTTTTTAAGAAATCTAAAAAAATCAAAGACTTCAGATTGTGGTCTAAGATCCAAAGAATCTTTTAGGATTTACAAAATTTGTCTCAGATGGCAAAAATCGAAGCGTAAACCTCTCTTTAGTTATATGATGAAAGCAGCCGGATCTCACGAAAAATGCGTATAAATAGTACGAGTGTGCAATGTCGTGGAATGTATATGCCAAAACTCATTTTTGCGTGCATATGATACGCATTTTATGGCGTATTATATATACGAACCCCCCACCCCACTACCCTAAACCTACCCAAGAGAGCGTGTCATATATACGCCATAAAGTCTGTATCATATACACGCGAAAAACAGCGTATCATATGCACGCCAAAATGAGTTTTGGCGTATACATTCCACGACATTGCACACTCGTACTATTTATACGCATTTATGTGTGATCGGGTTGAAAGGCATGATGAAAAAATAGCTGAGCAATTAAAGAAAATGGTCAGAATTGCACAAAGAAACCAAACATGACCTGCCAGTTTAGTATCATAATCTGCTTAAAACAGTGGTCAGTTACATGCATGTCGAAATAATACATGAAAATGCAGGAGTCAGCAAAACAACCATAGTGCTTGCAGCCTTGAAACATGACTTTATTGCTATGTGCGTACATGGATCAACATCACGCTAACACCATCATGAAAAGCATCGCTGGTGTGCTCAGTCAGTCTTTTCTTACTTTTGTTTAAGTACCTTTGTTTATTAGACAAGTGAGGGCTAGGCTAGTGGACTAACTGGATGTTGTAGTTCATTTTTAAGGACAACATTTATTGTTAAGGCCTGTTTACACCAAGAAAAATTTCAGAAATGTTTTTTTCCAGCTGATGAGCAATAAAACAATGACAGCCAATCAGAATCCAGCTTGCTTCAAAGAGTTTTAGCATTTAAAGCGCCAGATGTCAAAACTTAGCGCATGCTCAGAATAAACATAATGTAAGTGACAATAAAATAGTTATAGATATTGTTTTTTCTTTGAACAGGCCTTTCGTCCTAACAAATTTGTAGTTCTTGTTGCCGAGGGGATACTTGAGTATTATTAGTCAGTTGTGACACAGAGCAGTTAAACTGGATATTTCACTGTTGCCTAAGGTAACATGCTTTCTTTAATTTGCGGACTCGCGTCAACTTAACTGCTATGTTGGGTTTAAAGCCATTACTGCAACTTCTGACTGTTATATTTAAATGCATGCAGATTTGATAAATATCCTCTGACAAAAGTACACCATCCCAAAAGAAGACAACAAGGAAATATTCAGCTAATCAAACATAATGTTGTTGCAAGGGTGGAGAATGGATATTGTCACAGCTTTTGTCTTCTAGCTAGGGTGTTTGTTAATGGAAGATAATTTACAAGTTAGATGATATAAATATTTAATCATTATTTCAAGTGATCATCTTTATTTCTTTGGTAAGTGGCCATATAATGTTCAACTGCTCAGTTATCACAAAACAAACCCCTTCAGGCCAAGGTGATATGAGACCACCCTATTTTGGGGTCCTGATTACCCTAGCAGGGTTTATTTTGCTATAATGAATGATAATGACGGGCTGTACGTTATTTCTTAATGGAAAGGAAACAGCCAACAACAAAGTGTAGTAAATCTGCTGCCTAATGTGACTGTTCTTGCTAGTTCCTGTCAGCTGAGCAAGGGTGCTTTTAGTTGAATTTGTTTGAACCATTGTGCAAGTGCAATTTTTATTTTTTACTTACTTATGTATTTTGTTGGCAAGTTAGTATTTTTATTATTTTTTAGTGATTGACAGTACCCATCTAAACTGCTTGACCATGGCTCAGACGGTGTAAAATTATTCAGATATGAAATGTAATTGTTCCATTAACGCCTTTGCCAAATTAAATTTAAATCTGATAGTGCTTACCTTTTGAAAGTCATTAAAAACAGATACTGCAGATCTGAGTATTAAATCAGACCAGCATTCACTCAAAAAAAAAATATTGCATGATGCTGTTCACTTTATTTAAGTAACTCATCTTGATTTAACACCATTATGTTAAGTTTCTGGTTCAAATGTAACTGCTTCATGTTATATTGACATAAAACCGTTACTCTTTGACATAACTTAATGTTTTTATTTTAAAATAACATGATTCAATTAAGTAGCCCGAACAAACTGGACATTCACTTCCCATCATGCTTTGCAAAGGGGCTGAATTTGGAGAGTAAATGTTTAAATACAGTGCTATTGGATGCATTTTTAACAAGATGAGAAAATGTAGACTTTTTAATGTTAATGTTGGTATTTAAAAGTTTGTGTTATGTTAGTGTTTTTGGAGGTTACCACTGTGGTGAAGTGCATGTGCTGCTCAGGGTGAGGACCTGCTAATAACAATTAAAGTTGTTTTAATAATAAAAAAATAACTATTTTTGGCATGCCATGGATGTAATAAAACCATCTTGGCTAGCCAATAAGATTTTGTAAAAGCTTTTTTTGTTAAATAACATTTGTAAATTTGTATTTACACTGGATTACACTGGATTACTTGTTATGGTTTTTGTTTGATATTCATTTTAGAATAATTTAACTTAATAGTTTTAGACAAAATTAAGAATATAAACCTGATTCAACTAACAGGCATTGAAAATAACCTTACGTACAAAAATTAAGTTTACTGAAATAAACAATGATAATTAAATTCAACATAACCCAGTTACGTGGAAACAGTTGACATAAAAAAGTTAAGTAAATCCAATGTATAATTTTTTTGAGTGCTGTTATATGCAGAGTTATGATGACAATTGTTGACATATATTATTTATGTAAAAAATTGGTAATATGCTAATTTCATTTTCATTTATGTATCCACATATTCATTTTATCTTAAATATACAGGATAAAAGGGATGTTGATACGTTTAAAATGTATTTAGTTTGTTTTGTAGAAGTCACATTTCTGTAGTTTTTGTTGCTATCAGAGTGATTCAGATAGCTTGAGACTGGAATGCAGTTTGGTCATTTGCTATTAGTGGCTCGTGTTGATATGGAAGCTGGGAAGTTGGCGGTTGTTATTTGTCCCTGGGGTGTTGTGCCATATGGGTTTATAAAAAGTTTGGGGTATATTGTGATGTTCATGACCTCATAAAAGTAAAGAAAATGAGAACAATCACTACTTGGCTCATAGCTTTCAGTTTTGCCAGCTTTTGTGAGGTTTAATATATTGTGTTTAGGCAAGGTTTCGGAAAATCTTTTTCAGCACATCAACAATAAATGAGGCCCCAGAAGGTTTAGACATACATTATGTAATGCTGAAGTCTCAAAAAGGTTAAAATGCTGTTATAAAGGCCTGCATCTTTCATACTCCACAAAAAACGGACCAATGTTTATTTAATGAAATACAATTTGTTTATCAGCTCACTGCTTATTGTGACAAATTGGTGAACAAACTGCTGTTCTTGGTCATGCTGTTGTGTCTGACAGAATTGGAAAATAAAGGGAATTTCAATGTGAATATTTTATATTCAAATTGTAGCATAAAATAGGAATACAGACCAAAACATTGCATATATTAAATTATTGCAAAAAAATAAATAAATAATAAGCAGTAAATATAATAATTGTGCAACACAAAAGACCAGAGTCTTTATTTTGCCATAAATTACATTTGAAAATATACTGAAATATAAAATTTTAAAACGTAATATTTCATAGGACTTTATGGTATTAAAATTAGCCTTGGTAGAAGTCAGAAAAGGCTTTTTTCAAAATAAAATTTGTAATTATATATCTCTCCCCCCCCCTCTCATTCACTTTCTCTCTCTCTCTGTGTGTGACAGTGTTTTGTCACAAAGATTATTGTAAATTGAGCACTGTGATTTGCTGAAAAAATTGACGTATGAATGGCTTGTGATTGTGTGATTGTGTGAATGTAAATGCCAGAGAGAGGCCATGTGTGCTCACAATCATTTCCCTCAGTTGAAAATGAATAGATCACTTTTGCGACTGAGATGCCTGAATGTGGGTGATGTCCTGGGCCGGGAATCCCCTGCAATGCATGCAGCACATTTGGAAAGTGCTCCATATTATGTATTTATGAAAGAACAGCTACAATTCATAATTCATTGAATTTGATGAGAGGGATTTGCATTTTGCCACCACTGAGGTGTTAGTGAGTTGAAAGTGCGTGCAGATTTTCACAGTAAAACATCATCACCCGAACATTGGTTTATGTAAGCTACTCAAAAAGAGCAATCGCATAAGTGCATATTTTCATTAGGTATAAAGGCCTTGTTCCGCACAAATCTTATTCTATCTTTCTTTGTCAAAGTTGAATTTTCCCCCATTAGTTAAGTTTAAAATATTGATAAGATCTCTTCTGCCGAACGTGGTGCTAGTGTGTTTACCTGTGAATAAATACAGAGCTGGGGTTCTTTAGGCTGTGATTCAGTCTCTACATTTCATTTTGGACTAAGCAGAAGCATTTGCAGTCATTTATCAACATGAAGTGTGTGTGTGTGTTTGTATATATTTGAGGAATAAACCCTATGTGGTATTACATGGCCTTCTGCCATGGTGTGTGCAACAATGTTGTTGTGCCACAGTCTTTGTCTCATTGAGACTTTTGAAACATCAGCTGTTGCTGTGATTTACTGTAATAATACAGAGGACTAAAAATAGTACAAGACAAAGGCTGTCACACTGTAAGTGTGGAGTTAGTGTAAGTACAGTCAGCAGTACTATTTTTTGTGAATTGTTGAATTTAAAAATATTTTTTTATTATTATTTTAATTTGGTTTCTCTTCAAATCTGTTTGCAATTTACAAATAATTTAATTAGCAATTATAGTGCAATCCCTTATTAATTAAAATCCATTTCCCTATACACAGTTGTATTTGTAGTCATATAGTAGCAAATAATGCCTTTAAGAAACCCTTAAATATAAGGCGAAGGGAGTGTGTGTGTATGTGTGTGAGAGAGAGAGAAAGAGAGAGAGGGCGAGAGAGAAAAGGTGCATGTGTGTGTGAGACGGTGGAACAGTGGAGTGGAGCTCCTCTCAGCTGTCACGTTCTCCCGCACTAATGCCATGTGGAATGATATAACATTGACGTCACTAAGTGGTGACGTATGAGAGTATGTCTAGAGAAAAAAAGGCCAAGTTTTACTTATTGCCATGTACAATTTACTGACTGCCTCCTCAACAGCATGATCAGAGTAGAGAACACTCAGTCCATACCGAGAGCTCGGAGACGTGATAAACTGGTCTGCGTGTGTGTGTGTGTTTTCTCGTAGAGGTGTGATAGTTTCAGTATTCATATTTTTTTCTTTAGATGAAAAATACAGCTTGGAAAAACAATAGCAGTATGTTTCAAAAATGTAGTTCATATTCATAAATTAAAAAGATGACGTAAAACAGCATAGGGTGTGAATCTCTGAGAATGCCTTTTAAAACAAGTGAAAAGAAAATGGGTAGGCTTGGCCCTATTATGTGTGAGGTAAAGCGCTGTGATCTATTTTCATTATTAGAGTGCAAGTGAGTTTTTAGTCTCATTCTCATTGTGTGTGTGTGTGTGTGTGTGTGTGTTGGAAAGAGGGGGAGAATCTTGAAATGTGGAAATTTAAAACGATTAACACATTTTCAGATGAAGTTATATATTTAGGCTGCTGTATAAATTGGTGGTTGTGTGTGTTGTATCTGTTAACACTGTTAACAAATCCTCTCCCCAGCCTAAGTTGCAAATTTAAAATGATTAGCCGACAGTGAGGAAAGACCTTTATACTGCACTCTTTACTGGATGTCACTCTTATTTAGCCATACAAATCTAATTATTATTATTTTATGAAATTGTCAATAATTCGTTTATTTTTATAAGGAACTCCCATGATGTTTTTTTGTTACGATAATGATAAACTATTACAAATGACAATTGAATTAGTCTCAGCTAGATTTACAGTGCATTCACAATGTAATCGTGTTTGATTATCTAATAATGTGTTTGGCTTGTTTTAATGTGAAATGTGCTCTTTATCGAGGGGAGCGGTAGATAAATGTGTTCTGTTGTGCCAGGAACCATGCCAAGCTGGAATATTTCAACGGTTGACGCTTTTAGTTGCATTCTTTGCATCTCTCTCAGTTCGTAAGTTGTCTGTTGCATTTTAAGCTAGACACAAAGAAGCGTAAAACAAAACCAGCTGCTCCTCTGTGTTACTGCCTTTTATCCCCCATTCCCGCCTCACAAGATCCTAACAGCACCTGTAGCGTGAATAACAATTAGGCTACTGTGGCGTGCAGGAGTTCTCCAGGTTAAGGAGGAAGGGGTTAACAGAGATCAGCACCGTTTCTGTCTGCAGACTGAAACAGGATGCAGCGAGTGCATTGTCAGCCTGCTGGTGTGAGTGCAAACAGATGAGGAAATGCTGGAGCGGCTACTCCAAAACTCGGTTACCTTGGAAACCGTTTGCGTCATGATCGGCAGCAATTAGCTTGCAGCTCTTTAGTTTTTCATGCTGGCTGAGCCGAGCCGAGCCGAGCCGAGCAGCGGTTGCTTAACGCGTTAAATTGCCGCGGTTACACTGTTACCTTTTTAAAAATACATTATTTGTTACTACAGTTTGTTTTTTCTCTTATTACTGCCTTGTTCAACATGTGTGTATAATTTATTTATTTTTTGTCTTGAAGTCTCATTCAGCTTCGGTTGCTAGCCTATATTTTCTCTCACAAGTGCAGCAGTGGTTCCTTTAATACATTACACGTGATTGACATGATTAGCCTTGATAAATATTATTAATTTAGCATGGGAGGGATATTTGAGGACAAGCTGTTCAAGCCAAACTCTTGTCAAATTGTACTCTGGCTGTTCCTCATTTCCCGAGCTTCTTATCTGGCCTCTGTCTCTCCACAACTGTGTGTGTGTGTGTGTGTGTATGTATGTATATGTGTGTGCGTGCTTGTGTCTCGCCATATCCATGCTGTGCTTTTTGTCTACATGTTTTGGGGACATTAATGGAAACAGTTGAGAGATAAGTGGCTTTTCCTGGATGTGTTGAAGTGACAGCTTCACACTTTCCCTTAGTGGACAGGGTTGAAAGTGGACTAGGAGACCCATGGGTCAAAAAAGGGGACGTCTGGCACACCTCACCTCTTTGTATTAGCCACACAATCGGCACATCTCATTGGTTTTAAGTAGGCCCAGGGATTTTCTGCATGGCTTATCGGGAAAGGTTTATTGCACCATAAGGTTCTCAGACACTCAAACATTTAAGGTGGCCTAGTAGCTCTTAAGTCCACAAAGAGGTTGTTGATCCTTGTATGTGTGTCCTGCATTTGAAAAAGCTATTTGTTCATTTGTCCGGCTACGGGGTCGAACACATGGTCAGTTCTGGCCAGGGTCTGACGGGGAGGAGGGAATTGGAGGTCGTATGTAGGGTTCCTGGGTGGGCTACTGAGCTCAGGAAGCCTATATCAGATCGTGATCGCTTTTGCTGTTTGATTTCCGTGACATGATAAAAAACATGCTCAACGTGATCTCATGAGAATACGTGTTTGTTTGTTTTTGCATAAAGTGTGATTCTACACCACACGTACATTTACTTATGTTGTCAAACACACTAAAACATACAATATTGACATATTGACATCACTAAAACATCAATGATTTGCATATGAACGTGTACCATTCCCATATATTAATATTTACATGTTTTCAGTCACATTTATTAAATGCATTTTACTAATCTACTAAATATAAAATAACATTTTCCTATGTTTGTGACTTCTGCTGCAAATTCTTTTGGGATGATTAGGTAATGTTAAAGAAGACTGCATTTTAAAACCTTAAGATGAGAGTATGAATAACATTTCTGTAATCGTTTAATAATTTTGTAATATTTAGTTGGTTTGCCTTAAGACGAAAAGGCATTCTCTCCTGTTCAGCAACTTACTATAATATAGATACACCAATACACAATTAAAAAAAAACATACATTTCATCTTCATCTCCATTCTCAGCAGCGACCGTAAACATCAAATTCCGCACTCGTTATGATGAATTTAAATTCAAAAAAGGGATTTCAAATTTGAATTGATTAATAACTTACATTCTGCTCTGTACCTCATACAAAACTATTATATAACACCAGAGAGGACTGCGACTGCAACATGAACATTAAAACACATCATCATTTTTGACATTTTTGCAATGAATGAATGATTGTGATTGCACAGTGTTATGCTTTTATTTATAACAGTACATAGTTTTAATAAATGGCTGGGTAGGTGTAGGATTAGCCGTTCAAAATATCTTTTTAATGCTATAGTTTCTATAACACATTTCTGGTATGTTTAGGTTTGGGGTTAGTGGGGTTATCTTATATTAATCTCTAATATAGTAAAAGGGAAATTATACAGATATCTTTGTGATATATATATATATATATATATATATATATATATATATATATATATATATATATATCTATCTCAATAAATAAATAAATATATAAATATATAAAGACTTGAATCTTTATTCGTATAAAGATTCATGAAATATTTTATGTTTTTTAACTGTAAAAATGTAATAGTGCTATGTTTAAATGTTGTCAATACATCCGTATCTATGTTTTAGCACTTCTCCAAACGTACAAAAATGTATGTTTTGTCTCTTTGAAAGTTATGTATTAACAATGAGACCAGGCTGGCATGCTAGATTTTTATTTATTATTAGAGTTGTTACACTTCACAATTTAAATGTCAAATATTTATTTAATATTCCTTTAAAAAAATATTTAATATTTTTTAAATATAATTAATATATAATAAATATTTTTTTAATACTGTAAAGAATTCTATGAAAACATTTTTTTTTAAAGTTTTCTTTTTCTTGTTTACTTTTTTTAAATTTGTATTATTTATTAGTGTGTGTGTTCCCCAGTGTTTATATTATTCTGTATAAGCATGGAAAAAGTATTTGTTAAAACAGATAAGGCCCATTTGAGAGTTTATGGAAGATTTTATTGTATATATAAAAAAAGTTCCATATATGTGTGTGTTCGGGGAAGCCTTAAATTACTGTGGTAATGCATTATGGCATTGAAACACAAGTATCTTAAAAGTGTTGCTCCTCTCCTTTTTCCTTCTTTTTTTGTATTTTTTCTTTCTTTTTTGACTCTCTCTCTCTCTCTCTCTCTCTCTCTCTCTCTCTCTCTCTCTCTCTCTCTCTCTCTCTCTCTCTCTCTCTCTCTCTCTCTCTCTCTCTCTCTCTCTCTCTCTCTCTCTCTCTCTCTCTCTCTCTCTCTCTCTCTCTCTCTCTCTCTCTCTCTCTCTCTCTGTGTGTGTGTGTGTGTGTTTCTGTCTTATTTGAAAACCGTGTCAGCACAGCACTGCTGCTTTTACATCAAAAGACTGTTGCTAGGTGACTGCTGACGTCAGTGGTGGCTACAGAGGAAGGTCTGTGTGTTTAGCTGCTGAGAGCGAACCCCACTGAAAGAGGGCAAAACTATGAAACGCTGTTACTCACTACACTGCAGAAAGCTGAACTCCTGGAAGAACTGACCTAAATATTCCAAACATTTCCTTTTCTATTAAAAGTTTTGACTGTGAAAATGTAATGCTAATAAAATGTAACCCTTCCAACGACCCCCCCCCCCCCCTCCCCCGTCCCCTGTTTTGAGCTTTAGCTATGATGACGTCAGTCGCATTTCACAGGAGGGGAAAAGTCAATCATTAGTGTCAAAAGAAAAGCCCTGAATTCAGCGGCGGCGTCTCACCCCCTCTCGCGTGAGCCTCGTCCTCCTGAATTCTCTTGACTTTGTTTATGCTGGTCAGGAAGTCATACTTTTAAACAGAAATGGTTAAGGGCAGATGTTTACAAAGTTTTACTAGGTTTAAAAAAGACATTTTACTGCACTTTATATATATATATATATATATATATATATATATATATATATATATATATATATATATATATATATATATATATATATATATATATATATATATATATATATATATAAGCAAAGCATTTGTGCTTTGATCCTGTTAGATATTTTTATTTAGTACATTTTTTTTCTATTATTTATGAAACTATAAAACTAGGATTGTTATATTTTAGATCCTTATTCATTTTTCATTATTTTATTATAATTATTATTATTATTTAAAAAATAGAATTGTAATGTCTCTTTGCTTATAATGACTTTAACTGCTTGACATTTAATATGTTTCTTTCAGGTCTGTCTACGTAGTTACACATTGACATTTTTATTGGTACATGGCAAAAATGTCCTCTAAGTTATAGACCGCTGTAGAAAAACATCACAAATGTAAGTAATGAGGCATAAAAGTACTGTCTGTTAAACCCTGAGGTGTGTGTGTGTGTGTCTTTTGGGCTTTGTGTACTTGCTCATGTGTGTGTTATGAATGACGTGAGCTGTCATGAGAGATAAGAAGGCCACTCAAGCATGTGGCTTAATGAAGAGTGTGATAGGCGTCTGTGGGAATCACGTGGCCATTAGCACAGAAGACTCGTTACTTTAGTGAGCTCTCGCGCAGACACACGCTCTGGTGGTGGTGGTGGCACTGCGCTAGATTAAATCAGAATCGCGGCCCACCCAAACTGCCACGTATGACGCAAACACAGTTCCCCAGGTTAATGAATAGAGGCCTCTAAGAAACAGGCAAGTGAGCTTTGATTGTTGATTGTACTTTTTCCTTAAAAGACGTCAGAGAGAAATATAACAGTGCTCGAAGAGAGAGCAAAAAATGCATATTCAAATTGCATTCCAAAATATATATCACATATTTACATTGTTTATACACAATATAAATACACTACCATTTGTTATAAAAGTTTAGGATCAGTGAGATTTATATTTAAAGAAAGAAATTATACTTAGGAAGGATGCATTACATTGACAAAAGTGACAGTAAAGACATTTATAATGTAACAATTGCAAATAAATGCTGATAACAATAAGAAATGTTTCTTGAGCACCAAATCGGCATATTAGAATGATTTCTGAAGGATCATAGGATCATATGACACTGAAGAATGGTGTAATGGCTTTTATTATATATTCAAATAGAATGTTGTTCTAAAATAGTTGTTTTAAAATGTAATATTTAACAATATTGCTGTTTATACTGTGTTTATGATCAGATAAATGCTACCTTGTGAGCATAAGAGACTTGTACTATTATATTGAAAGTACATTCACTATGACGATATAGTTTTTTGCAAGCTATTTTCTTTTTGAACTTTTTATCCCATTCTTTGAAGTGCATTTAAAAGAACGGTCTCTTGGGAAATGGAGTGTGATGCTCATCTTTGCTCGTGCCCGGAGAATGACTGCAGCAGCTGCAGGGCTCCCAGAGTGCCGTGTAACAGGGATGATACAGGAGCACGGCAAAGCCTTTCTCCGCTGCGAACCGACAGGCGCTCGCCTTATCGGCCACGGGGGCAGAGCTAATGCTCCACGGCATGGCCCGGTGCCTGACAAACAGATCTGATCCCCAACCCCCCAGAAACCTGATGACCGCATACACGGCCCTGCGTACACATAGGAAGGGATGTATGACCAGAAGCCCTATCACGATCCCTGTCGTGGCCTGTATCATGTTCGCTCTCAGCATCATGGCGCACAGGACAAAAGGAGCTCAGTGCTCTGATGGGCACCTGTATACTCGATGACAGGCCGCTGAGGTAAAACCTGCTCAGGGGCGCCACGGATGCTAGCTTGACGTTACTCAATTACACCCTCGCCGCACGTAGGCAGAGGAACCTTTATGAATCATTAAGACAGTGTAATTAAGACACTTTTATGTAATCATACACCCGTTTCATATGATTTCATAAAGGCATTTCAAGTGAATGAAAATCCACAATTGGTCTACATAGAACCAAAAGAAGATGTTCTACGCAGAACATGTCAGGGTCTGTCAAAACCTTGTAGGGGTTCACCTCCTGGAATCTAAATCTTATGGATTTAGATTGAATTAATTCATTTTATGATTAATTTTTAAGCTTATATTTTATAGTTACATTTTATGAATTGATTTAAGTCCTTTCTCATTTCTAAAATGTTCTTTATTGAACCCCATTGAACCTTTTTTTGAAGAGTGTGATGACTGTGATTAGATTACACGCTAATCTGATATAGAATAGGATAGAAGGATAAAAATATATTTCAGTGGTTGTTTCAGAATGTTGGAGGCCTGAATGTGGCAGATTTTCAGTGATCGCTCTGACTTTAGGACGAGGACTTAAGAACATGATTTAGTCACTGTTCAGCAGGAGCCGCTCTGGTCCCATTTATTATTTTTGGGGATGTTCTCACTGCCTATATCTCATTAGTTGGCCATGCGTAGTTTTTATTTTCCTAAAAAGTGATTGGATTGGATGTATCATGATAACATTGGGATCAAGTGGAAAATATTATTTTTGCATTCCTCACATGCCTTGCTCTTTTCAAGATGCTGTTTGGTTAGTGCAAATTGACACCACATGTCGAAGTAACTACACTGAGACATGATAATGGTTCATTTGTTTTTCCATGGGCAAATTAAAAAAATTAAAATATTTACAGACCTTTAATAATGAGATGGCATCATCAAATGTTTGCTAAGGAAAACTCAATTCCATTAGTTTGTTTGTACATAAAAAACATTCCATGTTTTATGTGACTAATATGTATCTTTTAAATCATAAAAATTAGAAATACACTGTTAACCGTCAAATTGCAAAGGGTTCACCCAAAAAAGGAAATTATCCCATGATTTACTTCTCCATATGCCATCCTAGGTGTATATTTGACTTTATTTTTTTAGCCAAACACAATCAGAGTTATATTAAAAAATATCCTGGCTCTATCCTCTGCTTTTTCAAGTTCGTCCATACGCCATTCGTCAGGTCAGAGTTCACTCTTCTGCCAGAACTAGACTTTTGTATGGCTGTAACCGGAAGCCAGTGATTACAGTTAAAAATAAGTTATGGATGTTTTTAGTATAAAAACACCACTTCGCTTCAGAAGGGCTTTATTAACACCCTGGAGCTGTGTAGATTACTTTTATGAATCTATGGTACCATATATTATATTACACACGCACACGCACACGCACACGCACACGCACACGCACACGCACACGCACACACACACACACACACACGTTTGTTTTTGTGACATATGGGGGCATTCCATTGGTGTAATGTTTTTATACTGTACAAACCATATTTTCTACCCCCCTACACTGCCCCTACCCCTAAACCTACCCATCACAGGAAAAAATTCTGCATTTTTACTTTCTCAAAATTCATCCTGTATGATTTACAAGCATTTTGAAAAGTGGGGACATGGCCAATGTCTTCATATTTCACCCTCTCCTTGGCCACAAGGAGACATGGCCACACACACACACATACACACACACACACACACACACACACACACACACACACACACACACACACACACACACACACACACACACACACACACACACACGGAGTGAGTATGTGATTATTAGCAGCCATACACAATCCGAACTGTATATTAAAAATATCCTGGCTCTTCCTAGCTTTATAATGGGAGTGAATGGAACCATTTTTTGAAGCCCAAACATCGCATCCATCATAAAAGTAGTCTATACGGCACCGGGTTAATAAAGGCTCTACTCTCTCAAATGAGAGTTATTTAAATTAAATTGTTTTAAACAATACAGTTAAGTTTCAGCAACATAAAACAATTGAGCAGAGTTTAATTATATTTTAGGAAATATTCTTTTAGCAAACTCCTCTGAAATACATTTTCTGTACTCATAACTATTAATTTCAAAACATAAGTGAATTGAGGCAATCAGTTTCCTCAATTGACATTGATCATTCCTTATTGGGTTTAAAAGTAACAGTTCAATGCATCAATTTTATCCCTGATTTTGCTGAAGTAATTGCTAATTACTTTCAATCGGAATCCATCCCCCTCTGTCAGTTATTTGCTTATGATTAGTTTCTGGAAACGTTTAGAAGCTGGAACACCGCTAATCTTGCCCGGAGAGTCAGCCTAGTCAATTAGTAATCCTGAAGAGATCTTTCCTAAGAAATGTCCTCTGGCAACAGCATTCCAAAGATGTGACTTTGGCCAACCAAAGTATTTTTCCCTTTATCAACTCATCCACCTTGTTTAAAGGCCATTGGGAAACTAATGAAGATACCTGATGCATTTTTTCCCTCTATTTTGTTCTTTTAAAACATCACATTTGGAAGATTTTCCTCTTGTTGTTACCTCCCTTTAAAGCAGCACTAGGTAACTTTTCAACCTTCATAATATATTTTCAAGACTCTTGTGATGATACATCGACTTACAGTAGGTTGAATGACACGTCTGCCTGACGGGGTCTGTATCGTTTTTAATCGTACTTTTACAGGTTTCGGGTAGTAACCTGAGAACAAAAAGAACTACAAAATTCGACTACTTTACCGCATACACGTCACTTCCACCACCACTTCCTTAAATTCGGACGTGCGAGCCCAACTATCATTTGTTCGTCGGATAATATAGTCATGTCCGAAGCAACACAGAAAAATAAGAATGCAAAGGTTTTGTTGGAGGAAAGCAATAAGAGGAAACGAAAAAGTGATGGGATTAAAGGCAGGACGAGGCTCAACATTGGGCCAGCGTTTGCTCGTTGGCGTGAGCTGAAGGAGGCGTGCCCGTCCGATGCTGACTTGGCTGTCATGCTTGTTACGGTGATTACCTACCACTCAAACATTGAATTGAAGTATCATATAGATTGTGTAAAACGGTAATCAATAGACTAGGCTATTATAATGATGCTGGCTTGTAAACGTGAGCATCACGATCATTTGGCGGTTGAAAAAAAATAAAACCCATGAAATTATATTCATATGACATGCTGAAACATAAGCCACTGTACCTGGGATGAAGACATTTCACACGCGACGCAAGCAGAACACCTGCATGTGAACAGTGTTCATGGTAACTGCTAGTGACGCGTGGGTCGGCTTTTTTCCAACCCGTGGGTCTCGCTTTTATGAAATTATTTGACCCTCCCCGCACCACTGTATATATTTTTAGAACCTGCCCCGCACCCGCTACCATTAAATAGACATACGGGGTCTGCGGGTTATGAGATGACCCGCTCATCACTAGTTCATGGCTATCATGGTTGTCATGTCAACAAATGCACGAGCGCATCCCCTGATGTAGGATGACAGCGTTTGCGCTTACGACAGGATAGAGTACAGTATTTTTTCCCAACTGTAGAGGGACCCCGAGAGCAAAAGTTACCAAGTGCTGCTGTAATTGTTTCATTGTTTTTTTTTTACTAAACCAAACTAATGTCAGTCCTGTAGGCTTTGTGCTCTCTCTGAAGAGACCGTGTGTTCTACTGAGCACTGATGAAGGTGGTTTGTGCGTGAGAGCTTTCTCTGTTTGGGTTCATGGGGTTTATATCTGATATTTGAACACTGAGTCACCACAGTGACAATGCTCACACTAGATAACATGAGGCACACACCTCTAGACCCTGGAGTGTTTGGGATTTACTCTACTACTTTCTTAAAAAATTGTGATATTTACTTTTACTTTTGTATGGTAATTTGGTATGATTTGGTAATCATACTGCTGTTAAATTGAATGATTTAGTAAAAAATGTTATACACTGTAAAAAATTTGTGGTGGTTTTTGTTGGTTTAACTTAAAAAAGTAAGTAACCTGGTTGCCTTAAAATTTTGAGTTGATTGAAATTAAAAATTTGAGTTGATACAATGAAGGAAATTAGTTTAAGAAATAGAAACTCAAAATATTTTTGTATCTGAACCACATAAAAAATGTGATAAATCATGAAAATAACCCAATTTGGCATGTTGCACTGCGTCATCAGAAATAAAACGCACACAATTACCCAAAATGCTTACAACATCTTTTAATAATATTTTAATAAAGGCTGTCGAATCTCAAAAAATGTTCATTGTATTAACTCAAAATTTTAATTTCAATGAACTCAAAATTTTAAGGCAACCAGGTAACTTTTTTTCTAAATAAATTTTTTACAGTGTAGGCTTAAATTAAACATTTTAATAATTGGAACTGTATTAATATATAATGTTGTGTGTGTTTTTCCTATACATGTGCCAATCAAGATCCAGGAGTTCACTGGCAGTCCTTTTTTTTGAAGTGAGTGTTAAGTTGGTTGAGGTTCTGAATCATTGAGAGAGCAGCCCAAGCTAAAGGCAGTAGAGCTGCACGATTAATCGGTAAAAGATTGCAATCGCTATTTAAACACCCATGTGGTCTTATTTCTAAATGACAGCAATTCGGCTACGTCTATAAACCTTTGACAAGTACACTCACAGCGAAAGTCAAATCTGCGTTGACGCTGCTGCTGACACAGAGAGAGAACAGTTGTCATTTATAGGTATGAAACAGCTTCACAAACAGTCTTTTCAACCTCAGTGTCACTTTTTCTGTTATAATAATTCAGATGATTACAGAAGTACTGCAATGAAAGTTTATAATTCCACTCCAAATAATGATAGTGCCATTGTTATTGGCAACAAATGAATGTTTAAAAATGTGTTTGTCATTGAATCATTCATTGAAAAGTTTTGTAAAAAAAAAAAAAAAAAAAAAAGAAAGAAAAAAAAGAAAAGAAAGAAAAAGCAGATTCATTTAGTAATGAAAACAGTCTTTTGAGTGATCACTGAATCATTCATTCAAATGAATTAAACATTTTTAAATGGACTGCAGAAATTAATATTTTGTCAGAAGGGTAGAAGGCAGGGAATAACATCAGGTGTATTGTACTTGTAAAATTGTTTCTTGCACTGGAAAAAAAAGTCTCCAAAATAAAAGTTTGTGTTTACATAATATATGTAAATATGTGTGTGTGTGTGTGTGTGTGTGTGTGTGTGTGTGTGTACTTTGTATAATTATTGTGTATATTTGAATACACGCATACATGTGTGTGTATATATGTACTGTGTGTGTGTGTGTGTGTGTGTGTGTGTGTGTGTGTGTGTATATGTATATATATATGTATATATAATGTGTATATATATAAATAATATATGTATATATAAACATAAATATTGTATATATAAATATAACACATATTTCTTAAATATATATATACATGCGTGTGTGTATTCAAATATACATAATAATTATACACAGTACACACACTTATATTATGTAAATACAAGCGTTTATTTTGGAAGCGATTAATCGATTGCTCAGCACAAACAGTGTTGGGTGTAATTAGTTACTAAGGAATTAGTTACTGTAATTTAATTACTTTTCCCTTGAAAAAGTAAAGTAATGGATTCTTTTTTCTGTAATTTAATTACAGTTACCTCTGATGTAATTGAACTAAATACTAAATATAATTATACATTATTCAATAGTGGACTTAACATCAACATTTAAAGTCTAATTTTAAAATGCATGTTTTTATGTATCCTTCTCACATTTGTAATACTTTGGTCAGTTAATAAGAGTAATTTATGTAGTTTTATATTATTTATTTGAATGAATTAAAAGAGCCATTTTATGTCTAACCTTGATTCGCTTTACTCGAGGTTGATATAGGATTTAGAAAGTAATAAAAAGTAATTAGTAATAAGTAATTAAATACTTTTTGGTGAGAGTAATTTGTACAGCAATCGAATTACACTATTGAAGATGTAATTAGTAACTAGTAATTGATTACTTTTTTAGAGTAACTTACCCAACACTGAGCACAAGTTATTTTATTTGTTTTAAAAAGTATCTTGTGCTCACAAACTTTGATTAAAAAAATACAGTAAGCAGTCATATTGTGAAATATTACATAAACTGTTTTCGATTTTAATACATTTTAAAATGTAATGTTTTCCTGTGATGGCAAAGCTGAATTTTCAGCATCATTACTCCAGTCTTCAGTGTCACATGATCCTTCAGAAATCATTCTAATGTGATGATTCCGTACTCAAGACACTTTTTTCTCTCTTATTAACAGGGAAACCAGGAGTCTTTTTTCAAAAATTATTTGATGAATAGAAAGTTCAGTAGGACAACATTTATTTCATATTTTGTAACATAAATGTATTTGTGGTATTTTTTGATACATTTAAAGCTGCAGTCCGTAACTTTTTGTGCTCTAGCGGTTAATAAAAAGAACTGCATGCGTCTTGCAGAAGAAGTTTGTAGCCGGAGCTACTTCTCTCTGTTTATGTCTATGGCGAGTCACGCAGGAACTGAGCTCCTCCACAGCGGTACCTACCAGTCTGGCCTGAAAGAGTCCAAATATAAATACTTAATATAAGTGTACCATAATTATTCAGGGTAAGACAAAAACACGGTTTGGAAAATGAATTCATGTTGTACATTGTCATTTTTTTAAAATCTTGAACACCAAAAAGTTATGGACAGCAGCTTTATACATTTCTTTAAAAAACAAAAAAAAAGTATTACTGACTCCAAACTTTTGTGTACTTTTGTCACGATAACAAGAATAGCTTTCTGCTTTCTGACTTTGATTTACTTTTTATAAAAAAATGAGTCATTTGACATCTTTCAATAAGCTCTTGAACGCTTATTGAATAAGTGTCTTTTGACCTTTTGAGTAAAGCTGATCAACTGATGTTGGACATCAGATGGTGGAAGAGTCTTTGTTTTGTGATTTCTCCAGGCCTTGTTTCTCACTTGGTGTTCCTACACCATACGGACACTCTCCCTTTCACACTCTCCCTTTCACACTCTCCTGTCATGATTTGGGCTCTTGATCCAGAACAACACTGCTATCACCAAGGACCATTTTATGTTTCTCGTAAAACAAATCATTACACTCACATTTGGCGACACGTAGGCATTTTTCAGGCATTTTGCAAAGCATGCCTTGGGGGAAAAAAAACAGTGTCTGATATTTTATTATTTTAAAGTTTTTGGCCAGAATGCTTTGGATTGTGTTGATTGACAGCAGACAGAGTACACAGCTTGTCAGGTGTGAGATCATGATAACAGGCCTATGCCAGTGAGTTTGAGGAAGGGTAGCATGTTAGTTTAGCTTATAGTCTTATTTCGTTGTACTTCCTTGGTCAGACCGTGTCAGGAAGTCCTGTCTGTACATGTGAGATCCCAGAGCGAAACAACGGCGGGCATCTCATAGTATGGCGGTACACTAGATGGCTGACCTTTCCTGACCTGATCCCCTCTCAACTTTCAGAGCTTTTCCTTGCTACCTGCTGCTTTTAAAAAAAATTTTTTTTTATAACAAGCCCTTGTGAGTTAAAAACACCTGTCTACCTCGCTGCGGTTTGGATGGCGTTTGTAGCTCTGTATAGCTTTGTTTGGAATCTCTATTTACTATAATTTCCTTGTTGTTTATATCGCTAAATATAACTTAATCCTCGCCATATATCTGATGTTATTTAATATTGCCTATCACGTTAATCTGACATCGCTAGCTTTATCGCTGACATTATCTTATTAACATTTGGATAAAGCTTAGTTCACATAATTTTGTTGATGTTAGTTGGTTTATGTAAGTGCTACTGTAAGTGCTATTTCTGGCCCTGGTAAAAATACAAATTTGGAGAAAATTGCCATTTAATTACTTACCCTCGTGCCGTTCCAAACCCTTAAGATGTTCACCTTCAGAACACAAATGAAGATATGTTTGATGAAATCCAAGAGCTTCCTGACACCAGTGTAAAATTACCAGTTTCAAGGCCCAGAAAGGTAGTAAAGACATTGTTAATAGTCACACAATGTGACTACAGTGGTTCAACCTTAATGTTATGAAGCGATAATAACTTTTTGTGCACAAATTAAACTTGCACGCACGCACACACATTGGGGACATTCCATAGGCGTAATGGTTTTTATACTGTACAAACCGTATTTTCTATCTCCTTCCACTGCTCCTGCCACTAAACCTACCCATCACAGGAAACATTCTGCATTTTTATTTTCTAAAAAACTCATCCTGTATGATTTATAAGCATTTAAAAAAATGGGGACCTGGGTAATGCCCTCATATTTCACCCTCTCTTTGTAATACCTATGTCATACCCATGTCGTTATACACATTTGTGTCCTCATATGTCACAAAAACATGCCCACACACACACACACACACACACACACACACACACACACACACACACACACACACACACACACACACACACACACACACACACACACACACACACACATACACACATACACACACACACACACACACACCCACAAATAACAATTTAATGCAACAATTTTTCCTCTTTGGTGTCAGTCTCCTACGTGGTTCACATAAACACAATGCAGTATTTCCAGGTTGTACATCAGAACACCAGCTCACTATTGACCAACCCTGTACATGTGAGCACCACGACACATATGGTGTGGTGCTGACGCAGGAGCTGGCCAATACCAAGCTTGATTTCATCCAAAATATCTTTTAATTTGTGTTTCCGAAGATGAACAAAAGCCTTCCAGGTTTGGAATGACACAAGGATGAATAATTAATGTCAGACGTTTCATTTTTTGGTGAACTAACCCTTTAATGTTATTTAAAAATAAACACTTAAAAGTTTATTTTGGATGTTTTCTTTCCACTAGTATGAAAAATATGTTATTAAAAGCCAAATGGTTCAAAATGTACTAGTAATAAAATTATTATTATTATTATTGCCTGTAGTGTCTTGCCTTCACGTACTTAGCTTTGTGTTTAATGGTGAACAGTGAGTTGGGTTTAGTATCTTAAAGTAATGTTCATTGATGCTTTTGTTTTCTATTACAAATAATTTCAGTTTATCTATTGGTTTGTAAAAATGAAAAACAAATTAATTCATATATGCAAGTCTAACACACATGGTTTTCAAAGAATACATAATTTCTCCTAAAGGTTAGTTAAACAGTAGCCTGAACTATAGTATACTTTATTTTTCTACATGCCTTAAATACAAATATAAACTGTACCCTAGGACAACAAAAAAGTTTGACGACGCCCGTCTGTCAACTACATCTCTCCTAATATAATCAACAGTGCATCTACACTGGAAGGCCTGTTTCTATATTTTTTTTATGTACTGCTATTCCAGCTACTTTATTTTGCTTCCCAAATTAAATAATATTACTTGCATATACCATGCGTGTTAAATTATTGCCATGTGTTTTTATATTTCTTCTGACAGTAACATCAAAGATTCTGATCTCATTATGGAACTGCTTCCGGTTTGATCTAGAAAGTAAGAATTGTAAAAAGTGGAGATTTTTCATTTTAAATTTGTTTTATTATTTGCTAATTATTTATTTAAGACCTAATTGATTTATCTAACACCTTATAATAATACGTAAATATAAAAATATATTTATCATTTTGTTCATTTCAATTATTACTATAATTATATTATATATTAAAATGTATAGTATTTATAGTGTATTATAAACATTCTTTTATTAACTTGTTGGTTGGTTTGTTGTTTGTATTTTCACACAATATAAAAAATAGGTTACACTTTATTTTAAGGTGTCATTGTTACAGTTTATTTATTTAAGTACTGAGTTATATAAATTAACAACATGGTTCGCGTATAGGGCTAGGATTTAGTTTCATGTAATTATGCATCATTTACTGTTATTACTTTGGTAAGTAGACGTCACATATATGACAATGACACCCTAAAATAAACCAAAAAAACAAAAAATACATGGCTGTCATTTGTTAACACAGTTTGATGTACCAACTGGTTAGTGGCCCTAGGTCATGAGTTTAAGACCCCCATTTACAATTCATTCATTAGATATGATTGGTGTGTATGAAATAGTTAAGCAGGAAGAAGTCATGGATGGTTATACGATCGCTTTGATAAGCAGTTAAGAAGCCTGTGGCCCTGAGCGTCCACTTGTTTGTAAATGATTCACTTGTCAACAGGTGATTTCTCTGGGTTCTCTAATAGATGGCAGCTCGGCGCCGTTCACAAGCTTGTTAGTGACTAGAGATCTGCAGCGCTCCAGAGAGCCTGTGTTTATGTGAGAGTTCTGTCCGCACTGATTCCAAGATAAAGCCAGATGTTCCCTTACAAGGCCTCCAGCCTGGGCCTATCTGGCAGCCATGGCCATATCAGGTAGAGTCTTCCTGTTGTGCTCCGACTCTCTTTCCCCTCCGCATGAGAGGACTCCTCTCTGCCAGCGTTGTTTGTGTGTTTGGCCTTACTTGACACAAATCAGTCTGGCATGAGCCATGCTCAACGGAGTGAAGAATTCCACGGCCTGACGTGTTGTATCCAGTATGTTGATGTTTTGGAGATGTTATGGGGTGTAATGTTAACACTGGAGTCCTGGAGAAACTCTGAGGGATCAATTTTGCGCGAGGCTGTCATAGACACAACGTTGTGTGTGTGTCTGTCTGTCTGTCTTCTGTTCCATCAAGCTATAAGGAACAGTGGCCTGTGTTCGTTCAGCCTTCATTTACAAGGCAATTACTGCATAAACGTCTGTCTGTCAGGAAACATTATTTATTACACCCCCCCCCCCCCCCCCCCCCCCCGCTTTCAAAGTCACTTGCATAAAATATATGACTAGCTCTTCTTGGTGACAACAGGGAAGTCAAAGGCTACTTTAGAGTCAATCTTAGATTATGCTTTGTAACATTTCAGAACACAGTTTTATTGTTCTCAGTATTGCACATTGGCTTTGCATAAAAATGCACTGAAACCTTTTAACAACTAGTGACATCAGCAGTAGACCATAGATTAACATCCAGGCAACGTCAGACAAACAAAGTTTTGTTGAAGAATATTTCGATACTTGGTGCATTACCACAAAACACATTTGTTTTTTGATACCGTTTTTAATCCTTATTGTTGGGCCTATTATTATTATTATTATTATTATTGTTATTATTATTATTATTATTAATTAGTTTTTTTTATTTATCCATGTATTTATAAATTTTGCCGTTTTATTTATTTAATTAATTAATTATATTTAGTACATTTATTTTTTTCAGCTTCATATGAAATAGACCCCATAAAAAACTTAAATAAGGGTAACACTTTATTTTACAGTGTACTTGTTACATATGTTACATTTACATTTAATCATTTAGCAGACGCTTTTATCCAAAGCGACTTACAAAAAAGGGGAGAGCAATAGAAGCAACAAAACAAACAAGGCCAAAAACCTGTAAGAGCTGTGAAATAAACAAGGCCAACAACTCGTAAGAGCTGTAAGAAGTCTCAGTTAATTAGCACAGTACACAATTTTTTTTTGTGTGACAAAAAAAATAATTAATGGATAGTTAAGTGCTATTCTTTATTGGTCAGGTGCAAATGGAAAAGATGTGTCTTAAGATGTTTTTAAAAAATGGCTACAGACTTGGCAGCACGAATTGAGATCGGCAGTTCATTCCACCAGGTGGGAACGGTCCAGGAAAATGTCCGTGAGAGCGATTTCATGCCTCTTTGGGATGGAACCACGAGGCGTCGCTCACTCGCAGAACGCAAGCTTCATGTTACATGTACTTACCGTAGTAATAACAGTACATTATGCATAATTACACACAACTAACCCTCACTTCAACCAAACCCTATAGAAAGTAACTTTTGTTAAAGGGTTAGTTCACCCAAAAAAGGAAATTGTTTCTTTAATATCTCACCCTCATGTTGTTGGACACCTGTAAGATCTTTTTATCTTCGGAACACAAATTAAGATATTTTTGTTGAAAGCTGATGGCTGACTACAGGGGCTGTACAATAATTTTACAATGCGACGATAGTTATTGTGTGCACAAAAATCAAAATGACGACTTTATCCACCAAGTTATTGACGTGAACTCGATGGATGCGCGAGAATATGACGCAGATCCACCATTCGAATACATGACCCCGAAGAGGAGGAGCGTGAGTTCCAGGTGAGTTCACGTCAGAGACCTACACGGAAGACAATAACTTGCCGGATAAAGTCATTATTTTTATTTTTTTTGCGCACAAAAACTATTCTCGTCGCATTGTAAAATGATTGTACAGCCCCTGTAGTGAGATGGGCTTTGTATCGATATGTTTAGTGCCTTTATGGGTCTTGTGAGTGGGAATGTACTGAATGCCAATGGAGGCCTTTCTGAAGCCTTTCTCAGCCATCAGCCTTTCAACTAAAATATCTTCATTTGTGTTCCGAAGATGAACGAAGGTCTTACGGGTGTCGAACGGCATGCGGGTGAGTAATTAATGAAATAATTTTCATTTTTGGGTGAACTAACCCTTTAATTAATATTACTTAGTACTTAAATATATAGTTACACCTTAAAATAAAATTAACCGAATAAAGATGCAGTAGTTTAAAGTATTAAAATATTCTTAAAGTTTAAAAATACAGAAATAATTCTGCAGTACTGTTGATTAACATCCAGATGACTTCAAAATGGCAGACACAATTTGTCAAAGAATGTTTGGTTACACTTTTATTTTATGGTGTCCTTTTTATAGTTTAATTATGTATTTAAATACTGAGTAATATTAATTAACAACAAACACTATATAGGGTTTCGGTAGTTGCATGTAACTTGTTCATAATTTGCTGTAATAACAATTGGAATGTGTAACAAGGTCATTGAACATTTATATTATTGCCGAAAATCGCAAACTTTGTGCATCACCACGCCAGTTTGTTTTTTAATACCGTCTGCTAGAAATAGATAAACCGCAAACTGGTGGACAGACAAATGAAGGCTGAGATCAAGAGACTTATCATTGAGAGTGAGTGTTGAGGGTGTTCATGATGGTAGGGCACATAGCCAGTGTGTTCCACAGTCACTTAGACCTATTTGTGCTGGTTTGAACAGCTGGGCGCAGATGAAGCTGAACCCACATGAAATGCCACCTGCCTGAACCTATTAATGAGTGTGTGATTTATTGAGTGCTCTGCTTTAACTTTGGATCAAACTACCCTCGCAGAATCTAATCTTAAAAGTACGCTGGTGGCTTGCATTAATGTTGCCATACGGACGCAATATGCTAGCCCTAAGCTGCTAAATATATTGGGTGCAATAAACTGAAAATAAGATTTTATGATAAACCGAAAATGCTAATGTTTTTTCATGTGGCTTGGAAATATTGTATACCTCTTGATCCCGGCAGCTTATATGTTAACCTCTGTTATGAAATGAAAGGCTTCAGAAGACAATAATAAATAGAAAGTCAGGGGAGGAGTTTGAATTGGTCGAATGAGGCTGCTTCACCTTTCATGCTCTCGAGTTTTCACACTGTCCTATCAGCTGGAGTTTGAGAGAGTCAGTCAATATGTCACACACTCCTGCTAGAACTCGATGTGCTCACTCTGGAACAAGACTAGATTGGATAAGCTTTCAAAACTGACTTTAACAAACCCTGCTTCAACTTTTTCTGAAGGTTATTTGTTTATTCAGGGATCAATAAGAGTGGCCTGATGGCCTGGGGCCAGTGACTTAAAGACCAGTTGATGGAATTGGATTGTCATGTAGGCCTACATTTTTTTTTTTTTTTTTTGGCGTGCAAACATGTTTGTGGTTTTATAGCTTTTTGAATATGGTTGTCAAATTCTGCTGATTTAAATATTACCAATGGTAATATTGTGACTTGTGATTGTCTCTGAGCCTGTTATAACTGGCTGAAAATAATAAACAAGTCTCTACTTCTGTAGCCAATGTGTGTTTTATATGAATTCTGAATGCATTTGCTTATTTTATTTATGTATTTTTCAATAGCAAAAACTGTATATGCGATGTAAAGTTTGGGGTCAGTACGTTTTTTTTTTTTTTTTTTTTTTAAAGAAATTAATACTTCAGCAAGGATGCATTCATTTCGTTTAAGTGACAGTAAAGATAAACTACTTATTTTAAATAAATTGTGTTATTCTGAACTTTCTCTTCATCAAAGAAATATATTGTTTCCACAAAAAAAAATTCTAGAGCAAAAAAAAAAAAAAAAAAAAAAAAACATATTAGAATGTTTAATGCAGGATCAAGTGATGATGAAGACAGGAGTAATGAACAAATTAGGTTTTACTGTATTTTTGATCAAATAAATACAGCCTTTGAAAGTATTACTGACCCTAAACATTGGAACTGAACAGTATATACATCACGGTAGTGATGACAAACATGCTAAGACACTTTTGCATTTGTGTCTCTTCAGAGGATTGTGAATATAGATCATAATCTGTGTGTGGTTTGTTTTGAGCCCCTGTCCTCATGGGTGTTCTGGTTCATTCTAAACACGTTGATATTTAGTTCTTTGTTTTTGTTTTTTTTGACTTGTATAATGTGGAGTTAATGTTGGATGAATGGATAATGTTGATGAGTATAAAGTTAAACAAAGCCAAATAGTGTTGGGCCATTTAGTCCTAAAGCATACCATTGTGGGAAAAAGTTCATCATTGACGTAATATTGTTGACCTTCCTCAGCTTGTGGCATTTTTGTTGTTCCTGCAAAAACGTGTTTGTTATTATGCAAGCTTCTCTCGGTCTGGCATGCAGCCAAGAGCCAAAACCTGAAGAATGAGTGAAGAGACAGACACTTTAACAGAGATTAGTCTCGCTTATGTTCGTAGCTTTTCAGCTCTTAAGATTTTAGCTGCCGTATTTGACTTTTTTCTTTGCTTTTAGTCTTCATGGTGCAATCTTATTCTAAAAGTTCTGACAGTCTTTTAAAAAGGATTTATGCTTTGGTGTAAACTGTATTTCGCAATGTACTTGGTGCTAATTATTTGATAAGTTTAGTCAGTTTTATTTTCTGTAGCATGTCTAATTAAAATCACCGGTCAAGTCCCAGCACTGCCGACACCTACTGCTCTGTGTGCTGGACTTTGGAAGAGCTCTGAAAAATCCAGTCCAGGAGCCAGATTTGATGGAAGGAGTGTGACTTAGAGAGAGAGAGGAAACCGCAAGATCACACTGTCAGCAGGTTCAGAGCCTGGTCTTCCAAATGACACCGCAACTTTCGGCACAGATTTACTGTCCAACCAGCTCGGGTTTCATTCTACTGGTGCCACACTTACATGAGCTTACATGAGTCGAGGCCAACCTTTGGAAAACACTTGTTTCTTCCTCCAGGGTTCAGCCTGGGAGTCTCCCTTGTGTTTCATGGTAGTTTTCTTGGGATGGAAGAGGCGCTGTGACCCCCGAGGAACACCGTGAACCTAACCGGGAGAGGCTCAGCAGACTTGCGTCAACAGCATCTGTTTGTGTTGGAGGCAGGTGACCCCAGAGTGGTGAGCTGTAAATCAGAGAAGCAGCAGCCGGGACAATCTGTTTGCATGGCCCTGCATGCTCATATGTACTTTTATTTATTTTAATATTTGATCACATCGACGTGTGCACACAGTCATGAACTATTGCTTTCTTTCCCTTGTGTGCTTTTCACTTGTGTGCCTGAGATCCTTCGCACTCTCAGATACATATTCCCTGCTCTTCGAGTCAAGTTTCAGACAGCAGATTTTCATTTCAGCCCTGACAAAAAGAGCAGTTACTCTGGAGCTCTTTGCTTTTAGCTGTGCCAAGACAGCAGAGGGGCAACGTAGTGCAGTACAGTCAGCCAGCTGTGTGCAGAGGCAGGGCGAAAGAGAGGGCAGCCAAGCCCTAGGGCTGCCCCGATGACCCCGTGAAGCATCCCCACCTGTTTGCAGCACCCACTGTGGTGTGACTGAAATCTGGTTGGTTGGCGAGGGGGGAACGACAGCAACTTCTGTGGCTGCTGGGCTACGATTAGCTGATTTGGCTGTTATGTTGCTTTTTCTATTTTGCTTTTCAGGAGCTTTGTTTATATGATCTCGCCCCTGCTCGGCTGATATCATCCGGAAATGTGTATGTGCACTCCAGTAAAAAAACAACCCCAATGTTTGGTCAAATATGGACTAACCCAGCAGTTGGGTTGTTTTAACCTAGCGATTGGGTTGTCTTAAGCAAATATTTAACCCAACCGCAGGATTAAAACAACCCCAATCGCTGGGTTAGTCCATATTTGACCCAACATTGGGTTAAAACAACCCAGCATTTTTTAGAGTGTGTGTATGTAGTACATTTACTCAGCAAGGACAAATTAAATTGATCAAGTGACCTTAAATACTTACAACCTATTTATATTTCAACTAAATGCTGTAAACTTTTTTTATATCAAAGAATCCTAAAAAAATATATCACATTTTCCACAAAATATTAAGCAGCACAACTGTTTCCAACATTAAGAGTAATACGAAATGTTTCTTGAGCATGAAATCAGGATTTTAGAATGATTTCTGAAGATCATGTGACACCAAAGACCGTATTGATGGCTGCCGGAAATTCAGCTTTGTCAACACAGTCAAATTGTCAAATTACATTTAAAATATTTAATTTTGTAATAATATTCTACAATATTACTGTTTTTACTGTATTTTGAATTGAATAAATTCAGCTTTGGTAAACATAAGAGACTTTCAAAAACATAAAATTATTTTTATGGGGGTGTTTCTGTGTTTCTTGCCATTTTAGAATTATTATTATTTTATATGCTGTGTCAAAAGGTAAGATATTTCTTTAAAAACGTTCCACATTCCTTTCTACAGCAACTTAAAGGTTTTACTGATTTTGAAAATATATAGTTGTGCACATCCCTAGACAGGACAGAATTCCCTTCCTCCTAGTCTAGCGAATCAGATACCCTGGCTGACCACCGAATAACCCAACCTCCACGGTAATTTCAAAACAAATGGCGATGGCTAAACCAGATGTTAGCGAGCTTAGACTGAGACTAAGACAACACACACGATGATCTGGAACTTGTCTTAGAGCTTAACTGCGTTCCAGACTTTAATCAAATGACTTCTTGTGAGGTTTAGATTTTTGCAAAACATGACAATGAACCATTTTGAAGACCACTTTCTTTTCTGTGGCGAAAAACCCCATCAAAATCATCATCCCATGACGACATTGTGGGGAAATGCTTTCAAACCCTCCCTTTGGAACGTCTCTCCATTATCACACCATAACCCCTTTTAATAATTTATAAAACTGCAACTGCAACTGATGCATCAACCCATTTACAGCGTCTTTGTTTTAGAGCGTCTTATAATGACTTGCATCATTTCCTGGAAGACCGTAATCAAGCAATCACCATCATATCTTTTCGGCCAAGTGGAACGTTGGAAGCTTGTAAACTGGTTTGGTCCTGTATCTGTAACCACTCTCCGTAGTTTAGAGAGAAGTGATGCTCCTATGTGAAAAGCACAGGACGGCGCGGTATCTCCTCATTCCCCTCCGCAAAGGGAATGTTCCACAGGCCCGCCAGCTCCTCCTGACAACATAACCCTCTTCCCTAGTCTCTCTCCTGTCCATCAGAGTCCTGAGAGCCAGACATAATCACTGCTCAGCATGAAGTCACTGACTGCTTTCCAGAGGACGGCATAACTCTGTAATGACCAGGACTGTGAGCCATTAATGATGAGTTGTGCCCAAGATCAAGGACCAAAGCATTGATAGAGGAGATACTGGGATAAATATCTGTCGTGGCACACAAAATGTTCCAGGTCGCAATATAAATTTATTCATTTATTAACATGGTTTGCCATGTTTTTTTCACTTCTACACCTTTTTTATGTAGAAGTGCTCTTGCTTTTGTGGCATTTCCCTATTAAAAAAATAAAATAAGAATAAAAATCTATTCTGTAATATGTGATTTCACACTGAAACATTGCACAACTGTGCAATGGAGAATTTTTCATGTCCCGGAGAACATGAACGTGCAATTCAGATCAATGCACCCGAAAAGCCATAATGTTCAGTGTGAAATGTGATCGTCTCTAGGGGTCAGATGAGACTCGAGAAAGGGCCATTGACCTTGTCTTTGTGAGACTGGCTGGAGTTGACTGCAGAGTAGCCAAGACTTTCCCACACTCACAGCTGCTGCAGACGAGCTGAGCCGTGAGGGGCGTTAGCCTGCACTGACGTCAGCTCCCTGACACCCACAGGAACACAGACTGGGACACATTCATCTCTGCTACGCACACACACTCTTGCTACCATCCATGATTGGGCTGTCCTAAATCTAAAAACCATTTCCCTCATCATTGTACACATAAGGATTGCATCATTTTGTACATGGTGTTCTTCTCGTACACTATGGCATAAGTTTGAAATATTAGTCCTGGTATTTTTATTGCTCCTTTCTGAAGCTTTCATTTACATACCAGTGTGGGGATTTCCAGACTTTTTTTTGAACCCTTATGGCCTAAATTATTTACTCAGTACCCCCTGGGATTTTAAGATCACACAAAGTGATATATTTTTCTTGTATTTGTATAGGCTATATTCATTTAAATGGAAACACAGTAAAAACTGTACTATTGTGGAATATTATTATTTAAAATAACTACTTTCTATTTTAATATATTTCAAAATGTATTGAATTCCTGTGATGGCAAAGCTGAATTTTTAGCATCATTACTTCAGTCTTGACTCCAGAAATTATTCTAATATGTTGATTTGGTGCTCAGGAAGTATTTATTATTATTATAAAAGTTCTGAACAGTTTTGCTGCTTAATATTTTTGTTTGAACTATTTTAGGTTTATTTTATGAATGGAATGTTCAAAAGAACATTTATTTGAATCTTTTTTTTTCTTCTTTTTTTAAGTCTTTACTATCGCTTTTGATCTTTTTTTAAATCTTTACTATCACTTTTGATCAAAGTATCCTTACTAAATAAAAATATTAACATTGATGTTTGTGTACATATATAAATATACTATTGTTTATTAATTCATGTTTGGTCATAATACATCAACTAATACACTTTGATACAATTAAAAATGTATTTGTGTGTAAACATTATAATTTAAAATGAATTAATACAGTAGAAATATAGTTCATTTTTAGATCATGTTGCACTATTGCAATATGGTAATGTGTTACGGGAAAAAGCTTTCAAAACCAACCAGCCAAACATGATATCAATAACTTACAGTAATTACATGTTTGTCATTTCGTGTTTTACGTGTTTTGAAGCCATAGCTTCATTGTTCTTGACCTCGGATCATACTGTATTTGCTTGTTACAATCTTCAACAAACCGTTTGCTGTCTTTTATTAATTAATAAATTAATACAGGTTTCTCATTTTCATAAAATCATGACGTACATGCGGGTGTTTTCCCACTCTGTCTCTCTCTTGCTCTGTCTCTCTTGCATGTAAGGAGATACGTGTTCATCAGAGGTGGGTTTGTTGTTCTGGTTCACTGGCTGGTCTGTTGTGTGTTGATGAAGCTCTCGACTGGCTCTGTGGCTTTTATGATGCTGTTTTTGTTTGGCCAGCCCTGGTTGGCCTCTTGCTTTCGGATGGCGTGCTGTTATTTAGCCACTCACAATGCTCTTTACTCTCTGTCTCACACTTCATCACTTTGATGCTCTCATAATGACAGTGTATTTGTTTTTTCAGTCTTGTTGGCGGCTCATTTTAGTCTCGTTGTCAGCACATAGATCCCACATAATTTGTTAACTTTGGGTTTACGTAAAAATTATGATCACTTTGACCTTATATAGGCGAATGCCTGCAGACTACAGTCTACTTTGAATTAACTATTTCAGTCTGTTGTAATGCAAACATATTTGACACATATTTCCCACAATGCATCTGTTCTAAAACAAACAAACAAACAAAACAAAAAACCCCAACAACAACAGTGCTCTTTTTTTGTCTATGGGTCTGATTAAGTGAGTGTATTTGTACCCATGTACATGGTTGTTTGGCCTGCAGTCTGTGATATGATGATGGTTTTTTTGTTGTCTAAATCAGTTCATAAATGTGTTAAAAATGCAATTCATGCTGACAGTGACTTAAATAGACCTCCAAGGATAGACATATTTTCAGCTTTGAAAAAACATTTCTTGTTAAAGTATTTTGGGTGTAACATCATGACATTCTAAAAAAAACAAAACCTTTATTAAAAGATTCAACTGAGCAGGAAACCATTTTAACACCTAAGATTACACTTCCATTCAAAAGTTTGGGATCAGTAAGTAAAAAAGAAAGAAAAAATAAAATTATATATATATTTATAATTTTAATATATATATATATATATATATATATATATATATATATATATATATATATATATATATATATATATATATATAATATATATTTTTTTTTTTTTTTTTTTTTTTTTGAGAAAATAATAGGTTTTATTCTGCAAGGCTGCATTAAATGGATCAAAGACTTTTTTCCTTTTGTTACAAAACTATTTCATATTAAATATGCTTGTTGAACTTTTTATGATAATAATGATAAATGTTTCCTGCACCAAATCAGCCTATTATAATGATTTCTGAAGGATCATGTGACGTAAGTCTGGCTTATTAATGCTGAAAAGTTACTTTAGTTGTATTTTACCTAATACATGCAAACTTCTTTGAAATTACTTTGAAAATCATTTAATAGCATTTGACTTGTTTCATATTAAGGCTATAGGTCAAGTTGTCAAATGGTGTAACCCTAACCCGAAGACTCAACAATGTTCATTTTCATCAATTGTATTTGTAAAAGAAAAAATATTGTACCTTTCAAAATATTTTGAAATAAAAAAAAGGGGGGGTTGAGATTGTATACTCGCATGTAGTCAAGGTAAGACAATATTCTTTTAATTTTTTACAAGCGTTTACACCTGGTAGTTACATGCATTTCAAGTGTGTCTCCTATGACCATAGTGATCAGATTTCAAGGGGATTTCATGACTACATACATCACTAACTACGTCAGAGTGTAGAAGGAACATTTGCATGGTGTTCCTCTCAAATATTCTTACTGGACATGCATTTTAATCTAAAAACAAACAAACCACATTTTTAAAGTGAAATGGTCTGTTTTTAGAGGAGTATCTGTATTAAGTGAACCTTAGTTCTGCTTCTCATGATCTGTGTCACTTTAACATCCGTCTTTAGTGAAGGTGTGTGTGTGTGTGCGTGCGCGTATGCAACTTTCAAACTTTTAGTTTCTTTTAAAGCTGCTTGCACCTGGTAGAAAAAAAAAACTTGTTTTGCTGTCTTGATTGGCAGGTGTGTCGGCAGTCTTTCATTGCTGTCTGGGAAAACTATTCAAAGGTTTGGAATGTTTTTGAAGATGTCTCTTATGTTCACCATTGTATTATTATTATTAGTATATCAATTATTATTATTTATTATGAATGTTGAAAACGGTTATTCTGCTTAATATTTTGTGGAAACCATAATACTGATGTCTTTGAATAGAAAAAATTAGGTTAAAAAAGCATTTATTTTAATTTGTTTTTTTGTAAAAAGTCCATCATTTTTGATCAATTTATTGCGTCCTTGCTGAATAAAAGTTTTTTTTGTTTTTGTTTTCAAAATATCTTAATGACCTTAAACTTGAACAGTAATATATCAGGACGAATTCGTTGAAAAAATGCTTGCATTTGTAGTGTAATCGCTGTGTACCAATGTGAGTTTTGGACCAAATTTTGGACCTTGAGTTTTGAACCAAATTGACATCTGCATTTAGTGATGTTCACATCACCCAAGCAGATCTTAATAACAGCTGACCGGGATTCAAATTTTGTAACAAATTCAAGGAAACAGGTTTTATGAAACCAACCCCACCTTTATTGTTCTGGTAATCTCTGTTCCGTCTGTGAAGTTTACTAGCTCAACAGACTATAAAGAACAAAAGTAGAGAGATTTGATGTAAGTAACTCTGTGACATTGTGGGCTTTCAGAGGGGTTGAGTCTATATAGCTCTGTGCCGCATGCTTGATTTGATGGCAATCTTATCTAACCAATCTGATGTTAAGTGGTCATTTTCGACCCACAAAACTCTGTATATGCGAGATTGTCTGACACTGGCTTTTTCTGGCACATCTCTCCATCTATCTCCCGCCATCCTGGTTACCATGACGTTTGTGCTATTGTTTGCTGGCCTCTGTCAGGTTGCCATGGTAGTGCTTATTTGCCATACTAAATGTCTTATGTGGTTAAGCAGATGCTGACAGCTAACAGTGATCATCTCTATCTGATCAGTGAAATGTCTGATTTGAGAGAAAATGGCAATGCACCATATTGACATAAGCAAATCCCAACCCAGAGATGGAGTCATTTAAACTCAAATGAGTCTTCATCTGCCTCTTGATGTGGATTTAATGTTTTATTTATTTATTTATGTATTTATTTATTTATTTAAATTGACTCAGTTAAAGCTTTTCAGTCTCATGGGTGAGTGTTTCTATCGGTTCCATCTGTTGCTCTCTGAGGCTTGTGCGTGTCAGACGAGTAAGAGTCTGCGGTCATGTCTTTTTGACAGCTTTGAGTTTATAAGGCCGACTGTATAAGGCTGCTTTTAAAGATCAGAGCTGCTGGAAGTGACACATGACACGGCCAGCGCAGGTGCAGGGAACTTCTGCTTTGTCTGCCGCTTTAGAGAGACCCGGGTCTTTTCTCACATGACACCAGTACTCCCCCATGTGGTCAAACGCTGCCCTGCCATTGAGTTACAGTGACTTTCTGAGTTTAACATGGCGACCGCTCACGGATACGAGCCGTCGTTGGCCGAGAACTCTCTCGAACTCTGCTTGACTGACTGTGTGACAACTCTTCGTTTGTGCGTGCTTGGTTGTTAAAATGTATAATTTTAAATATTATAAAAGTTTATTTAAAAAAGTATAAACATTTTTGCCTTTGTAGCTACCTGAAAAGTTTTCCATATCCTCAGAAGAAAGGCTTTTATAATTCTTATTTGTTGTAAACGGAAGTAAAACTCTTTGGTGCCGAAAATAAATGGATTATAAAAACCCTTAATCTTAAATAAAATAAAAATAAATAAATAAATAAATAAAAGTATTGTAGGCTACTCCGTTAATATGAGGACATACAACTGCATGGAATATGCCCCTTAAATTTTGTTTTGTTTTGTCAAAGGTCTATAGAATTGAACTGCAAAAGAAAGGAGATTCTCAAAAAGTGTTTAAAACGTGTTAGTAGCCTAGTATCTAAAATATATACATTCTATACATTCATATTAATTTTAACCAAAATATCGATATTGAAAAATAAGTTAATCCTTTTTTATTTGTCACCTAGCCTTCATAAATTCAAGAAGTTATATTTAGCTGAATGCATAATTTAATCACATTTTATCCAATATCTTTTTATTAATGTCTATAAAATGTGAATTTAGTTATGTTTTAGCTTTGTATTATTGCTTCTGAAAATGATTGTGACTACGTTCGCTTTGAAGTTTGGGCCTTTTAATGTGGTATCTAATGCATTAGTTCAATTTTCATAGAATGAGTTTTAGTCTGCAGATCATTCAAGCGTATTTTTTTATGACATTTAGACAACTGTAACTGTAAAAGTTGCTTTGCTACTTCATGATAGCAGAAAACAGACAGAGCCTGTGACCTATCTCGGTAATAGTGTTGTGGGACTTGGCTTCTGTTGGGTGACTTTCCTCTGAGCCTGTGAGACAGATAACGTGGAAATGCAGTCAAATGACGTAGTTTGGCTAGATAAGATCTGTGAGCGCTATTGTTGACGTCTCATTGTGGTTAGAGTGGTTTTCTTTTTCTTTTTTTGCAAGCGGCAGAAAGGTTTTCGTTTAGCAGCTTTCAGCTCACAAAAAAAAAAAAAACTTTGCTCAGGTGTTCAATTTTCACTCCCACATCAAACAGTTGTACAAACCAATACTTAGAAAAGGTGTTTATTTTTAAATGCTTATATGCACTTCAGCAATATAAAAATAACTCATTTAGCTGCTCCTTTGTCTTAACTTTCCATAGGTTTTGTGCAGGGTGGCAGTCGTGAATGAAATGTACTTTTAAAGAGCCTTTGTTTTTTTGTCCTTTTAGATGATCCTTTGGGACTGGGACCTGAAACAATGGTACAAGCCACAATATCAGGTCAGTACAGCTCATGTTTAGCTTTAAACTAATCTTTGTGTTTCTCAGCTCGCACACACAATCTTGGCATATGTGGTTTACATGGGCTCTTCATAATGCTAATGGTTATACTGTAAACTGTATCTTCTATCCCCCTACACTAACCCTCCCTCACACAAAACCTTCTGTGTTTTTGAATTTACAAAAAAGCACAGTGTGTGTTTAAGCCATTTGGTTTGTTCTCATCCACCTTTATGTGGTAATAATCATGTCATTATACACCTCATCTCATCTTTAAACATTAGTTAATGTATTAGCTAACATGAACTAATCATGAGCAACACATTTGTTAGTATTTATTAATCTTCATCAATGTTAGTTAATAAAAATTCAGCTTGCATCAATTTATGTTAACAAATACAACAATTTATTTTAATAATGTATTAGTAACTAACATTAACTAAGACGAATAAGTGCTGTAAAAGAGCAGTAACTAAAGAAGCTAATGATGTTAACTAATGAAAGGTTAATGTAAAGTGTTACCATATATTGTATTAGATTATATTTGTATATTACATTATTAATTATTGAATTGTTATTTGTGTACAAATTTTATTTTAGAATGCTTTATGTACATCAGGGTTATTATTATGATTAATTATAATTAAGAAAATAAAACCATTAAGAATTACTTCAATATTTCAAATATTTGGCAAGGCAACATTTCCCATTTTCATTCAACATTTTTAAAATAAAATAAACACTACATAGACATACTTAAAATAAAATAAAAACTTCAAAAACGCACAGCAAAATTACTTAAAATTAATTGAAATTACAATGAAAACCGAAAATATAATCATAAAATCCAATTCAAAATATTAATTAAAACTAAAATAGTATCTCATCAATGATACTTTAATAACACCCATGTAAAATCAGAAATAAGAGTCTAATCTGTGTAGTCAGTCACGTACAGACCAGCATCTCCTTTCACTCTCTTTTTGTCTGAAAGACCCTTATATCGTCCATCTGAGGACAGCCTGTTAGCATGCTGAGGCCTGTAGCCCCTCCATCTGCCCGCCGCTCATTACTGCGGCTGACCTGCGAGTGGATAACCCTCATCCTGGCTCACATAAAGCTTGCCAAATGACGTCAAAGCCTGGAGGAAGTGCTCGCTGTGCACTTTTACCACACACATGTGAGCACGCACACACACGCAGGTCGCAGCAGTGCCGCCACTCTACTTTATTACTTTCATCAGAACCACCCCCCACCCTTTCAAAAAAAATTATGTAGGCCTGAATTAAATACAATCAATAAAATGAGCTCAGCATGTGCGCACAAGGCTGAAGATGGATTAAAACTAGCTGAGTTTATAGATACACCAAGAGTTCTTCCTGTAATATCATTATGAACGGTTCCTTTTCTCCGCTGAGTGGATATCATCAAATACTGTCTCTGCTACTTGGCTAGATTTATCAAATGGATGTCTCTGAGAATGAGTCATATTTTGCTTCAGTTACTACTGGCGCAAGTCTGGAGCAGTGGGATGGTGTTCTTGTTGTTTAAACCTATTGATCCCATTGGTTTAAATTGATGAATTGATCAAATGTGCAGCCTAAATGCGATAAGGTGCTTTATGAAAAAAAAAAAAAAAACAACATTGCCAAAATATACAAATGTCTATGTTTGAAATCCCACTGTACCTATAAATGACCGCAAGGAGGCAGTATAAGTCCCATAAACAGAGATAAGTTTGAGGTAAATTGCTGCATTATGTGGATATTGTAATATGTGTTCTGTGTGTGCTTAGGGTGCAGTGAGTGGGAATGGCGTGGATCTATCTGTGATAAACGAGGCCAGGAACCTGGTCTCAGACCTACTGGTGGACCATTCTCTTTCACCCCACGTCCTCTCCTCACTGCGCAGCATCAGCAGCCTCATGGGAGCTTTCTCTGGGTCCTGCCGGCCACGGGTCAACCCCTTCACACCCTTCCCTGGCTTCTACCCCTGTGCTGAGATAGAAGACCCCTCAGAGAGAGGGGAGAGAAAGCCACTGAAGGTAGGTGAGCAGCAGTGTTGGGGAAGAGACTTTGAAACTCTTTCTTGCCAAGCTACAAGTTACACATAATTTGAAGTAGTTCTGGTCAAGCTACACTTTTGGAAAAGTAGACACTAATATAATTTGGCTACTATATTGAAGCTACTCAAGGGCCATTTGTTGTATATTTAGATTTAAACATACAATGATTATAATTAATAAATAAGAACATTAACAATAAGTTCCTGTTCACCTTTGTCAAAATAAATTACAAAAGTAAAATCAGTTGCTTTAAATTTAAGGCATAACAACATTGTGCTCCATGAAAAATGTATATTCATCATGAGATTGTTACAGTGTTAATGCATGTAAAACAATTATTTTAGTCTAAGGAAATCAAAAAATATGGGTCATTTATATGCACAATTATATTACAAATATCGGCCATTGCATATCTAGTATTGACTGAAACCAATAAATTGAAAAATCTCTTATATCAGTTGAAAACCAATGCGGATCAGATATACTGTACAAAAAATAATTATATATATATATATATATATATATATATATATATATATATATACACACACATATACATACATACATACATACATACACACATACATACATACATACATACATACATACATACATACACGTGTGTGTGTATATATAGTTTTAGGGTCTAAATTATTACGGTGAAATATTACTACAATTTTAACAATATAATAAAAATAAAAAACATATAATACAATATAAAACATTTTTCTATTTTAATTCATTTTAATTTACTCCAGTCTTCAGTGTCACGTGACTTAATAATATGTGATGTATACAATTTGTTTTTAAGGAAGGTCAACAACAATTGGTCAAATGCCATGTTATTATGTCACATGTGACACTGAAGACTGGAGTAAGTTAAAATATAATTTTTTTAAAATATTATATATGTTTTGTTTTTTTATTATATTGTTAAAATTGTAGTAATTTTTCACAGTAATAATTTAGGAGTGTTTTGAAATATCGCCTTGACTTTGGCTTAGTGAGCAATACCATGTGACATTAGGATGGTTGCTGGTTCTATTCCTGCAGGTAGTAATCCATGAGCCACTACCGTTGTGCTTTTGATCACAGTTATGTCTTCTTATTGAGTTCTTACAAAACGGCTGTGTACTTTCAGGGTTTGAGCAGCAGGAACAGTCTCCCTACCCCTCAGCTGAGGCGCAGTTCAGCCTCTTCTTCTCTGCCCCCACTGGAGTCTGCTTCCTCACGCTGGGAACGCACCAATGGAAAGAGATCTCACTCTGAGCTCAGCAGGTCAGGCCTCACGACTACACTCTCTGTTCTCCTCTAGGGTGGATGAGGACAGGAACACAATTGCATTTGTGTCTGTGGATTGGTAGTCATACCCAAATATGATTTATAATGTAATGAAATGTTTTTATAAGGCAATAGTTTTAAGATTTGATTAGGGCAATGTGCTCTCTGTAATTTTACTGCTTGTCCTCAAGGTGGCAGTGTTAAAAAGGAATTTGTCAGCAGCTGGTTTGTATGATAAATTGAAATGAGCTGATGACGTCACCGTTTTCTCCAGAATGACTGTACAGCCGAATCAAATTTTGTTGCAATATTTTCCTGTTTAACACTGTGAAGCTGCTTTGAAACAATCGTCATTGTAAAAGCACTATATAAATAAAGTTGACTTGACTGGTTTGAGAATCCCTAAAAGAAAGTCAAAGTAAATTGACACCAGTTGTCCCTCACATAGCCTTTTTATTAAATATTTCATTAATAAATGAATGAATAAATAAATGAACAGTCTTTTCAGCTCTCAATGAAAATGTAGTAATCTCACCTTTGTTTCTAACACATTTTGCAATGTTAAGATTAATTGCACAGATTTTCCTTCGAAATTAGAACTGGCCCTAAATATAGGATTTATATTCTTCTTCTTTTTTACCTTACAGCCCGAGTTATGTTTCTAATGGGCCCAACAGCAACCTGCTGACTATTCCTAAACAGAGATCATCCTCCGTCACCCTCTCCTACGGCCACACTGTACCCAGACGACCAGGTCAGCAGTCAAGAGTGAAATAACCTTCCCTTCATATAATATTTGTGAAAAAATGAAAAAGAGATTAGTTAGGCTGATTTAAATAGTTTTACTGCAACAGCTATCTCCTTATTTTGGCAAATAACAAAACAAGGATATCCTAATAGATGTTAAAAATAAATGTAGTATACAACACACATTTTATTCACGTTTTATTTATTTTATTTTTTATTTTATATTATAATGTATAGTGTGCATTTATGTATTCTACAGATAATTTGATCTAAAGACTTAACCCTTAACCCTTAAGTAAAAAGTATAACAAAAATCAACCCTATTTTTCAAGGTTCATATATGTATAATGACATAAACACACTTGCATGAGGGCCTTTCTACTTGTTTTCTTGTCGCAGGACAACAAAATGGCTACATGTACACTATGTTGATTACACCACACTTTTTTAACTCGACTGACAAGCATTAATAATAGAATATTGCCAATATTTCTTTTTCAAGAATTTCAGTATGTTTCAGTATGTTAATGAGACCTTTACAGACTGTTAGCAATCTCTGAACAATTAGACCACCTTGACTAAGGGATAAAGGGACTAAGGGACCCAAAATGACAACCCTATCATAATTTACTCACCCTTATGTTGTTCCACTATAGAGAAGATATTTTGAAGATTGTTGGTAATCAGATAGTTGACTTCCATAGTAGATCAATGGCTACCGTCAACTGCCTGATTGCCAACAATATTCAAAATATCTTATTTTTAGAGCAACAAAAGAAAGAAACTCATACAGGTTTGGAACAAAATAAGGGTGAGGTAATCATGACAGAATTCAATCCGTTCAGGCTGATTTTTTTTTCTTGTTTTGTGAAGAGTGGCATTACAAGGTAATAAAAGAAATGGGTCGAAGAAACATGGGCAAAGCTGAGGCATGCAGCACAACAAAATAAGTGGGCCCTTGATATTCTGGTGGCTAAACATCACATATAGGGTTTAACTTGGTGTACAAAGTATCCTATATTGATGCATTTGTAACCAGTGGGATCTTCAGTTCTCAGTTTTGAGAGTTAATACAGAATACAGATACAGAAAGATACAGTTAATACAGAAAGATGATTTCCAACATACATTTTATCTGGTTGTTGTCGTCTCGTTTTTGTTTTGTTTATGTATTCAACTCCCACATCTATTGAATCCTTTTTTGTGTTTTATGAAGGGTTGGTTTGCCTTGCATAAGACACAAAAACTTTACCTCTTACCTGTTAGAATTAGTGCAAAGATACTTAATAGTGTCTTGAAATGAGAATGAAAAGTAAATGTATACAATATATAAATTAAAAAAAAAATATATATATATATATAAATTTAAAAAAAGTTTCCTGACCTCACAGAATGTTTTCTCTATCCATGCTCTCTACCTCACCCATTTGCATCCCTGTATATAGGTGCATCTCCCAGCCTGAGTCCTGTCAGTTCCCCGAGTCATAATTCCCCTGCTGCTCCTGGCTCTTCTCTGGTCACACGCTCTCCTGTGGAGTTCCCAGACACTGCTGATTTCCTCACCAAGCCCAGCGTCAACTTGCACAAACCGCTGGGCTACACACTGAGCTCACCTGATTTCCAGCAACAGTATCGAGGTCCTGTCTCGACCCCCTTGTGCACTAGGTACTTTAACTTCTAGAACCCTTTTCCTCTTCTCTCAGAGGAATAGACCAATTAAGCTGTACCTTACAAAGAGAACTAATTCATTGTATTTTTTTTAGTTGTGGCCGACAGATGCTGAAAGGTGTGGCAAGTGTGGAGGTGGGTGAGGGTCATCACCCAGCAGTCAATGAGATGCAAAGAACACGCTCAGGTAAAGTTATTAAGCTGTATAACAAACATTGTTTCTCACAAAAGATTCATTTCTGAGTCCATCCTCAAAAATATGCTTTTGCTTGCTTTCTTAGCTGAAGGAGTAGATTATGGGGGGGAAAACCTGATCCGAGAGGAGAGCACGGAGGCCGAGTCTCAGGAGGAAAAGAGTCCAGACATAGCGGGGGAAAAGCTAAATAGCCAGCCCGAGGAAGAGGAACAGACCTCCAGTACAGAGCAGTACTCATTGGACCCTGAGGTAGAGCGCACACATGCTGAATTACACTTAATCCCCAAATGGTTTCATTATATGAATGTCTAAAACATTGCCTCAGGAACTGAAATCAATCTCCAGTGTTGCTTGTGGACAAGTAATTTTAATTTATGAAGTGCTGTTTTGCCTCAGAAAGCCCCACAAGAGAAGAGCTTTTCTTTCACGTAACCTGAAATGCCCTCATCTCGAATCTACCGCTCTCCTGCTCCTTTTATTGGCCAATCTGGCAGTTGTTAAAGTGGCCAGCTGTTGAACAAGCCTAGTGGAGTTTAGAAGCAGAGTGCTTATTTGCATTCCCATGCTTTTGCATTGTTATGTGGTTGCTGGATTTATGGCTGTGGCTCTAGAGTGGATCTCTCCTCAAACTCTTGGTTTATTGTTCTGCCCAAAGGGGTCTACGTTAAGAGTGTGTGAGGACCACATCAGTTTAGCTGACTTAGTAAAATATTTTTGTTGTTATCTCTGGAAAAGTGGCCAGGCATGACTAGCTGAGATTACTGCAAAACCTTTTACCTTCTGTCTGCTGACTATGATTGATCTCTGGCAGGGAGACGAGGAGTTCAGGTTGGACTCTATGCTGGTGGAGCATGAAGCACTCATGGAAAAGATCAACACCTGGAACTTCCAGATCTTTGAGCTGATGGACATTACAGGAGGAAAGACTGGCAGGATTCTCAGCTATGTTAGTGCTTTAACTCCAAGTATTAAGTCCAGCATTAAAATATCCTCTTGACATGATGAAGCTAATGAAATTCCTAATTTCTGGAAATCAACTTTAGTGAAGTTTGTGATATTAGTCAGTTTTTTCACGACTTGGAAAACACGGTACTCTTTTAGCTAATTAAAACCATTCTCGTGTAGATAAATACACTTTTATTGTATGAACTGGTGTGAATGGCATTTCATAGATTTAGCTGAATGTAATGCTAGAGGTCTCTCTCAGTACTCCGTGCCAATAAACATGAATCTGCAGGGACACGATGGCTCACTGCTTGTCTTGTCTTAATGAAGTTCTGTTTGTTACATTCTCTCAGGTGGCGTACACTTTGTTCCAGGACACGGGTCTGTTCGAAATCTTCAAAATCCCTGTGCGGGAATTCATGACGTACTTTTGCGCTCTGGAGAACGGCTATCGTGATATCCCCTGTGAGAATAAAAAATGATATATATTGTTGAAGTTAAACTTGAAAACTGGGTCAGAATTGTTCCAGTATTTCTCAAATTGGGCCACATTGCAATTTTGTGTCATGTGAGACTGAGAATGTTCCGAAATGTTTACAGCGAAGTGTTAATGTGTTATTTTATGTGTTCTCCACTCAGATCACAACCGTGTCCATGCCACAGACGTCCTTCATGCAGTGTGGTATCTTACCACCCGGCCAATCCCAGGCTTTCAGCAGATCCATAATGAGCATGTCACAGGAAGTGATACCGGTACATCTGTGCTCTCATACTCTATTGTAGTTTTGCCATCAAGAAACTTTGAGATATATGGGCATTACTGAAGCGGGGTGGTATAGTGGACTGGTATCTGAACGGTTGTAGGTTCAAATCCCACAATAGCCGATTCATGGTCTACCATCATTGTGCCCTTGGATAAGGTACTGGATAAAACTTTAATATACAGTACATGATGGACATATTCAGGTTAGAGCATCTGTATTCTCAGTCATGTCTCTAATTATATTTAGCATAGCTCCTGAAATAAATTAGAGGCCGTCACCGCTCCTTGGTCTTCGTTATTCCAGGCAGAGGCGCAAATGCTGTCCGATAAGAGATTGTCTGTTGCGATTGAGATCTGAGGTGGCTGCTGGCTCAGCATGTTTAAGGCTTATTTTAAGTTTGCTGATGGCCCTTGTAATTTCTCAAATGGAGTTCACTCTGACTCACTCTGCTGCTGTTCCATGCAGCAGCCATCTCTGGCAGGCAGAGGTGTTGAATCACACTGAGACCAGTGACTTCACTAGCTGGCTCAAGTACAGGCTTCTAAAATATTCCAAAATCTTTGGGAAAGAGATGGAGGAGTATGATTTGGTTTGCTTCATTGCAGCCTCTTGGCGGTGTTTCATTCTCTTATTATGTTAGTGATGTTTTCAGGCTTGTGCACCCCAAATTTGTATTTGTAGCACAGAAAATATGCATTAATATATATATATATATATATATACAAAATCTTAAAACATCTCTAAACTGACCTGTTTCTTTTTTGGCAGGTGTTTTTATTTTTCATTTGCTGAACATATTTCATATAGTTTATATATAGTATTATATTCACATAGTTTCCATTGCTCTATATTAGATTTGAATTTACATTGCTTGTATATTGTAATGTTGTTATTGTTTAAATTCACTTACAACATTAAAGAAATAGATTTTAGTTTATTATTATTATTATTGGCTGATCACTTGATAATTTTTCATCACTCAAAATGTGTATTATCAGCTAATTCAAATTTTTAAATCAAAACAAGCTGTGTGTGTCAACTAGGGGGGTATTTAGGATACTGTAATGATTTTGAAATGGACTGTCACCTGTAATCATGTTTCATCACTGGTTTTACATGGTCACTCTTTGTTTTTTATTAGATTCGGACAGTGGAATTTCCCCAGGTAGGGTGGCATATGCCACATCCAAAAGTTCCTCGTTTTCGGATGACAGTTATGGCTGTCTGGCCTGGAATGTCCCTGCGCTGGAACTCATGGCACTATATGTAGCAGCTGCTATGCATGACTATGATCACCCTGGTCGCACAAATGCCTTTCTTGTAGCCACTAATGCTCCTCAGGTTAGTAAAGAACAATGCCCCAAAATATAAATAAGGTTTAATTTAGTTCTGAATAGCTCATGAACACAGTTTTGGCTATCGATCTAGTCTTCACACTGTTGTGTCTAGAAGTGAAGCCAGCCCATTTTTTATCAGAAGCCTGTGATGCTGTAATCAGAGCATGGAACTTCTTGACTCATGCACACTGTTTCTCTCTTCTTCTCTCTTTCTTTCCCTGTTTTCATTTCTACACACACACACACACACACACACACACACACACACACACACACACACACACACACACACACACACACACACACTCTCACTCTCTCACACAGGCGGTGTTATATAATGACCGTTCAGTTTTGGAGAACCACCATGCAGCCTCTGCCTGGAGCCTGTTTCTTTCCCGGCCCGAATTCAACTTCCTGTGCAGCTTGGATCATGTTGAGTTTAAGCGCTTTCGGTTCCTAGTGATCGAGGCCATCCTCGCTACAGACCTGAAGAAGCACTTTGACTTTCTAGCAGAATTTAATTCCAAGGTCGGTAGTAGGGCTGCACCAATATGTTCACTGATTCCACAATACCAATAAATACATTTATGTTTTGCATTTTAAACTGTTTTAACTGTAGCAGCTAACTAATTAACTTAAAAATGTAGAATATATAAAGGTGATCAGACCAAATCTTAATCCTAATGGTAAAATCATCATACAGATCAGATAGCCATCTGTCATTGGAAAAGCCTAAACTAGTAGAATGAAAACTACCTGTTAATAAAAAAAACTGTTATTCCACTTTTGGTATTGGTATTTATTTTTGGGTTATAATGCTATGGCTACTACACTGTACATCATGCACCTCTAGTCAGTAGTGTAAATTGAGCTATGGCCATGGACTGTCAAAAACAGGAAAAATCAACATGAACTGACTTGTACTTAATTATTATCAATTATTTTGGGAGCTCAATTAATAGCAGTTCTTCTTATTATCAATGTTGAAAAAACGTTTTTGCCTATTAATATTTTGTGGAATGCATAATGCATTTTTTCCTGTATACTTTGATGAAAGTTCGAAATAAAAGCATTTCTTTAAATATAAATATTACGTGACAGTTGAAATGTCTTTAATGTCACTTTTGATCAATTTAATGCATCCTTGCTGAATAAAGTATACATTTTTTTATCCAAGCTTTTAAATGGTAGTGTAACATGGTTTACACAAAATATTAAGTAACAACTTTTTAATATTGTTTATAGTAAGACATTTTTCTTGAGCACTTAATCTGCATAAAAGCAAGATTTCATGTGACACTGACAACTGGATTAATGGCTGCTGAAAATTCATTTAAAATATTTTAAAATATATTCAAATAGAAAACAATTATTTTAAATGGTACTCATTTTTCACAATATGACCTTATTACTGTATTTTTTTAAACAAATCTTAATAACCTGCCTACTGCAGAAAATGGTGCTTTCTTGTGGTCAATCCTCTGATTTATAGGTTTCTTTTTTCAGGTTAATGATGTGAATAGTCCAGGCATCGACTGGACTAATGAAAATGACAGGTTGTTAGTGTGCCAAGTGTGCATTAAGCTGGCAGATATCAATGGGCCAGCCAAAGACCGCAGCCTTCACCTCAAATGGACAGAGGGTATCGTCAATGAGTTTTATGAGCAGGTATGTCCTATTCACTTTAGATAATGTTCACAGCTTTTACTGCGGCAACATGAGTTCAACATTTGTGCATTTTTGCATTTCTGCCTTTATAGGGTGATGAGGAAGCCAATCTAGGGTTACCCATCAGTCCTTTCATGGACCGCTCGGCACCACAGTTGGCGAAGCTGCAGGAGTCTTTTATCACACACATCGTTGGGCCTCTTTGTAACTCCTATGATGCTGCAGGCCTGTTGCCGGGATACTGGATTGATGAGGAAGGCTCTGATGATGAAGAGGAGACGGAAGACATTGAAACAGAAGATGAAGAGCTGGACGAGGATCTTGAACCAAGTAAGGCTATACACTTTTGCTCATAAGCAGTGTTGGGGTAATGCATTACAAGTCACAGGAATTTTGAAATTACAAAATTAAGGTGGTAGGGTATTTACTCTTAAGTCCTGGTCATTATTATCTACAATATACTTGTAAATCTTCTCAGCTGATATAGTCCAGATCTTTAATGTAGAGATTTGTGCAAAATTTAGCCCGAGCCGTGGATATTTCCAGCATTATAATGGCCCAGAGTTTTGTCGACCAGTATTGACCTGTATTGTGCAATTTGTCAGACTAGCAAGCCAAACCATTTGTGCTGTTTAAAGAAGGGTAACATAGAATCACCATTTAATTGTAATACAGAGGGGTTCACCAGTATAGAAAAGTCAATAGTTTTTGATAAGGTAAGGCAGACCTTTTGTAATTTTTGTAAGCTTTTCACATTCCCACATCATATGAAGAAAAGATCCATCCTGTTGGTCAGAACATTTATCACAGAAGAGTTTAAAGGAGGTTCTAATACAATATCTTTTAAGTGGGGTCCAATATGTTCTGTGACAGAAGTTATAATGAATCATTTGGTGATCAGGATTCCTAGATGAGATGAAAATGTTCCTCCGTACTCTTCCTCAATCCATGGTTCCCTCCTCTAGTTCAAGGTCTCATTCCCATGTATGCTTATGAGACGCATCTACATACACATCTACATACACATCTCTCGTACATCTATGAGATCAAGTGTCTTCTAGGGGACATGTCAAACCAAGCAATAATCAGATATGTGGTGAGTAGTTCCCCCAAGGCACCCTGTAGGGCTTTACAGCCGACCTGTGGTGCAGATCCAAAAGAGCGAAGAGGGTTCTGTTCCATACTGCTCACACAGTTCTTGAAAGGTTGACATACACTTAGGACCAAAAATGTCTTTCAGCATATAAATGCCTCTCTGTGTCTAGTCTCTGGAGAAAATTCTTGCAATTATTAAATAAGTATTATTATTATTATTATACCAGGTAGGTGTATGGGTGTGCCAAATATGAAACTGATGAATGCATTTTTCCATCAGTTTAAAGGCAACTGTTGTGTTGGCAATTATTGGACCAAATGCTTTAATACATTGTTTGCTGTTCAACCCAGAGAACAGAATATCTTGTAACCTCTATTTGCTTGCTAAGCTCTCCTCTATCTCTCTCCAAGGACCCCTGGAAAGTGGGTTGAGCCAAATTTAAATGCATTTTAATTGAAAGGCCCTATGGTACAATTCAAAATTCGGGGGCGTTAAACCCCTATTATATTATGGTTTGCACGCTACAGTCTTTCACATTTAAGCCTGGGTTGTTTACCATGCCAAATTAATTTACGGAGCATAGAATCAAGTTGCCAAAAAGTGACTTATTCATATAAGAGATGCAAGTTACATTGTTTTCCCATTTGTTGACTGACAGCACTTCTGTCCCCACATTGAGAGAAATCAGGAATAAGAGCAGAGGCGCTGTGTAAACACTACGTTTATTGTAGTTCTAGTCTAAATGTGAGCAAGCATTTACTCATCTCACTTGCACAAAAACAGATAAAAACAGTCAAATACAAACTCAGAATATCATGCAAACCTGCAGTAATTAAATATTATAAATAATACAAAATACTTAACATAGTTAGTCAAATTATCAGCCTGCTGTTGACATTCAATGATCCAATTCAACCGTACCAATAAGCAAAAATTGTTTTAGTTAGACATCAAATTTGCAAACATTTGTTTTTATTGCTTAGGTAATAGTGTTTTCTTCTGTGTCCTATTGTTCTGCAATCCAGTTTGTTTGTGTCTCTTCTACTTTTAGGAGAGAACATGCATTTGCTTCATTTTCATTTCAGTTTTGGTGTGAAAGTGCTTTTTGCCAAAAATAGAACTTTTGCTTTTTATCACCAGCCCAGGTTAGAACAAGTAACACAAAAGTATAGTATAACATAAGTGCAATATTTTCCATAAAAAGTAGCTAAGTAAATCTATTGGTTATTTTTTAGCAAGTTATTGTAACAATATTGTAACACATTATTTTTAAAACTAGCTTTTTCACCAATGCTGATCATAAGTTTACATAGCCCTGGTAGAATCTGCAATAACGAGAGGCCCTTTTTAGATGTCACACTAATTTTATGTTTTCATTACAGAGAGGAGGAAGGGTCAACGTCGGTTGTTCTGCAACATCATGCAGCATTTAACAGAGAACCACAAGGTATGGAAGAAGACCATCGAAGAAGAGGAGAAGTCCAAAGAGCTGGAGACTCAGCAGCAGCAACAGCAGCAGCAAACCGAGAGCCCCGGCCTTCCTCCATCCACCTCTTCCTCCGATGACATTCAGGTCATTCAAGAAGAGGCAGAGGAGGAGGAAAGGCAGTAGCAAGAGGAGAAGGTTAAGAAATGAAGCTCATTGTGGGGCTTAAACTCCCTCTCCTTCCCCTACACAAACACACACATTGACACCCAGAGGAAGACCCTAGTGGATCTCCTCATGCTGAAATTCGTCACTGTGCCGACACTCTGAAGCTAATGCAGTTCACATTGTGTTAAAAAAGGCCTTACTACTGTGAGAGGACCCTTTGATGGGAACCCCACTCCTATGCACTTTCACCCCATGGAGAATCAGCGGAGAACGAACAGAGCTTTGAAGACGCAGAATCGTGTTATGAGATTAAAACAGAGAAGAAAACTGGCAGGCGAGAATCGTGCCATCCATGGTTACCTGGCTGGGATGCTGCCTTCAACATAGAGCTCTTATCTCTCCCGTAGGTACTGAAGTCAAATAGGACACGAAAAAGACTCTGGGAAAAAAAGAGAGACAATGACATAATTGACACCCGTTACCAAAGCGAACAGTTCAAAAACCTATAAAAAGACTCCAACTGATGCCTTTTCAGGCTCAGTGTCAGGAAGCATAACTCAAAATGTGCCTGTCTGAACTTTAAATATATATATATATATATATATATATATATATATATATATATATATATATATATATATATATATATATATATATATATATATATATATATAGTTTGTTTTTATTTTTCTTGTGGTCCAGAAAATGGGCTGTGTACGCTGCACTGTATGTGCAGTCCCCAAATCATGCTGGTGACATAAAACACTGTATTACTGAACAGAGTCACTAGGACAAGTGGAAATGCTGACATTTTTTGACTGAAAAATGACCTGACTTCTGCATCGTTTTGGATGCTTTTTATTCATGTTGATCACTTTCCTGCATTTTTTTGGTTTGCCTTTGTTGTTTGTAAGGTAGTTTTCATTCTTTCATTTCATTTGTTGTGTTTTTCCCCCCTCCCTTTCCTCTTCAGGAACGCTGAGTTGCCAATCGTTGAATCTTCTCTGTAAAGTCCGTCTGTGTTTAAAAGCATAGCAAATGTGACGGGAATGCTGTTCAGATGAAGGGACGTTTCTCCTTTTTTACGTTTGAATAGATATATTTTTTCACGGTTACTCAGGATTCATGTGAAGTATCGATCCTTGTTTTTTGCGAAAATTTAATTCTGAAATTTCAACATGCATGTCGAGCATTGTTTTCAGAGGCGGGACAGAAAAAAAATCTATTTTTTGTATGAATAACTTGAAAGTCGTTAACAAAAAGAGATGTTCCCTCAAAGGGCAGTGTCCTTCGTATTAACCCCTGTGCTTATCAGCTGCTTCAGACCAATTTATCCATGTTTATTCTTTCCAAAGACCCCCTGATAAGAATTGGGCCCCAGGAATGTTTGACTTAGCATGCAAGTCGTAGACTAAACATTGCTTTGGGGTTACTTCACGTTTGGCATTATTTGAACATACGGACACATGCTAGTACTTACTCTAAATATTGCCAAACGCATAATCTGGCCAGTTTGTCCATTTGCAAGAAATCCAGGGTTTCACCTTGAAAGCTGTACTTTTTTTTTTCTTATTCTTATTTTCTTATTCTTCACCTCGAGGCAGGTTTAATACTAATAGTTCTATATTTTTTTGTCTAAAGCAAGAACTCTAGGCATTCCACTAGAATAATGAGGAGAGGACAGGGAGGTGGAGACTAACCGGCTCCGGGTCTCTTTCTCTCTCGGTCTGCCTCACCTCGACAAAACTCATTTTGTCTCTGTAGAGGAAAGTTCTCAAGTAGGCAGTGTAAATCAAGCTAGTATATTTAAGAGTCAAAAAAGATATAAATGTGCACATTTTACTACCAAACAAGTGTTTAACCTCTGCACAGAAAGAATACTTGCATATATATATATATATATATATATATATATATATATATATATATATATATATATATATATATATATATATATATATATATATATATATATATATATATATATATATATAAAAATATATTTTTTAATTAATCAACAATGCATCTGTTTTCTACATACAGCTGACATATATTGTACATTGAGACCATGTAATTATCATCTTGTTTCAGGAGTTTTAAAAAAATCTAATGCTATTTACAGATGTGGATGTGTTTGGGTGTTGTGTTTTTCAGTTTGTTAGTTGTTAATTTTGGGTGCACTGTCTTTTGTTCCTGCCCATAACCACTCTTTGCCGAACACCCCTTATTTCCAAGGCTCGCTGAGCTTGTTTCGGCGATACCAGATGCCTAAATGTCTCTGTCTCCATTTGTGGGTTTGTTCATTAGTCACTTTTTTGGCCTGTGCTCAGGGTGTGTTCTGTGTTGGGGATTTGTGTGCACCCAAAGCAGCTTGTGGTGCTTCTCTCTCTCTCTCTCTCTCTCTCTCTCTCTCTCTCTCTCTCTCTCTCTCTCTCTCTCTCTCTCTCTCTCTCTCTCTCTCTCTCTCTCTCTCTCTCTCTCTCTCTCTCTCTCTCTCTCTCTCTCCTGTCTTTCTTTCTTCTTGTCTGTGTGTTCATAATTTCTTATATCTGGGACTCCAGAGTGGCTCAGTTTGTACCACCCAAACCCCCCTCCCCTTCGACAGATCAGAGCGTCACAGCGCCCCCCATCCCCTCGTGTTGACCACTTGCTCGACCGTCAGAGCGGACTGTGGTATCTCACTGTGGGGCATTCGCAACATGGTAACCTCCGACGTTCCTGTCATCAGTACCTTTATGATGGCATTTACTTTTTTATGTAGCATTTAGATAGCAATGTCCAATGTAACCATTCAGCCTTTTCAGGGTTGTGGGGGAGAATTGACTTTTTTGTTATTATTTATAGCTGTCATAAAAGCACCATCCCTGAACAATAGTTCTACTCTCAATTGATTTCTGTCTGTCTGTGTCATTTTCGTTTTTTGTTTTTCTTTTGTTCTGTGTTATGCATGGGAGCGGATGTGTAGTTGATTTTTTTAAGTCAGGGGTTTTCAAACGGTGGTCCATGAAAGGGGAGTGCTAAGGGCCCTGTAAAAACAAAAAATTTCAGGACTGTCAAATTAATGTGTGCATTAAGATATTAATTAAATGGATTGACAGCACTAGTTTTTAAACAAGAAGTAGTTTTTAAGGCTAACCAAGGCTGCATTAATTTGATCAAAAATACAGTAAAAAAAATAGTAATATTGTAAAACATTTTTTTGTTATATGCTGATTACGTGCTCATGAAACATTTCTTTACATATTTTTTCATGATTATTTGATGAATAAAACGTTCAAAAGAACGGCTTTTATTTTAAATAGAAATCTTTTGTCACATTATAAATGCTGTCACCACTGGTCGTATGAATGCATCCTTGTTGAATAAGGATTCATTTCTTTCATACAAAAAACAGACCCAAACTTTTGAACATTTTAACATACATACATACATAATCTGTCAATCTACTGGGAAAAATAAATAAAAACATAAAATGCTGCCAAATCTGTTATGTAATATATAAATATATATATGTAATGTTTTTTATTACATTGACAATACAAAATCCAATTATTTAATTTTGAAAACTTTTGTTTATCATGTGATATTTTTCTCAGAAAGGGTTTTTCAGGAAAGGGGTTCCAAGAGGATCAAAATTTTGGCGGCCCTTGTCATCAAAAAAGTTTGAAAGCCCCTGGTCTCATTAATAGTAAAATCATAAAACTTGTGCAAACCACATTATCCAGGTACATGTAGTGTTTCAATCACACCATCAGTGAATGAACAAGCATTGAACATGACCTTTCACCTATTAAGAGAAGTCCGGACACATGCAAAATGTCTTCGCCCTGCACTATTATCTCCATGGCGCAACATGTTTTGACATTATCTGGGTCTGCTACTGAGCATCGTCTAGCTTCAGGTTGCTGCTTATTTCTTTCGCGCTCAGATGAAAGCCCAAGTGTTCTCATGGGAAGAACTGCCTGTAAGATGACAGTCAGCGGATGATGAGTCCCCAAGTGTAGGTCGTATGAAAGGCCAGCCTTATCTCTTCAGATGACAGAATCACTGTGACAGCTTACCCAAAGCAGCAATGCCCCTACCCGTCACTCTCGGTTTTTAATTGAGTTTCCGGTCCTGTGCAGTTTGTGTAAGTGGTGCCTAAATAACAGACTGGAAAGATTATTTGGCATGTAAATGTTTTTACTGTGACAAAATGGGGATTCTAAAGGCACCGCTGAAAAAGGAAACTATATACAAAAAAAGTATGTAATACATATACTGTAGGTTCACAATTAAAAAAACACGTTTGAAAGTAAAGAACTGCCATTGGAAAGCATTCATGTTTGAAGTGTGCTAGAATTACAAATTCACAAAACTACACAAGTTAGTCAGTCTCAGGAAAGCTTGAAGTTATATACTCCCCTTCCAGCCTCATTTACATGGTGTGTATATAACCTGGCTTCAGAAAATTACAGCACAGTTAAAAGAGAGCGAAAAGCTTAGGATCACCATTAAAACACAACTTGCTTGAAGTTCATTTGGTTTATTTGTTAGTTTGTCAGGTTTTATTTCATTTCATCATAAGCACAAAAACTGTTTCAAATATGAAGTAAAAGCAAAAATGATACTGTACTTTAAAATGTATATTGGAGTTACGATAGCACAATTTTTTCCTCAGAAATATTGCAGCTCAAGTTTCTTGATGATCTCTTTCCACTGAGATAAAGGCCGCTGTTATTGCAGAACTGATATATGGCATTAAACCAACGGCAACGGGAGTCATGAAGCATTTCCAGAACTTTCTGGGAAAGGCAGCTGTTCTCTTCGAACTTGCCCTACTCCAGAAATCGCAGAATTCAAGGAATGCTGAAAGAGACCTCCAAACCATTATAGAGGTAAACCCTGTCAATCATTGACACAATAGCTCTTCTCATATTGATAAGCACAATGTTCGGCTGGTTACACGGTACACTCGTTCGATTCAAGTAATCAAAGATATATGCTACGCTATATCTTGATACCCTACATTCTCGTTTGGTAACACTTGTGCTCATTCTTTGCTCTGTACGCCATGTGTTCTTTAACAGTACTCTTATCACTCTCATGCTGGGTTCTGTGAAACTTTGGAGGACACGTTCAGAGAATTTAACAAGTCAATATCAGAGGTCACTATTCCCCGTTGAAAACCTGATGGAATTTAAGAAGGGGAACCGCTCTGCCATTTGCGTTTCTTGGTAAGATCCCCTGAGGTGAGTGAATGTGTTCCAGAGCTCACGGGGGGAGGTTTTACTGCTATCTCCTGATGGCACGTATGGCATATGGCCGAGGCTGAAGGGTCATGCCCAGTTTCGGAGAAAGACTCGGAATAAAGCCTTCGGGGAACTGAAGGTTGAACTTCTGGAGCAATGTGGTGAAGAATAAGAACATCTCCAGCCTGGCCAACTGTTCTCCCAGACAGTGCCGCTTACCTAAAGACCATCAAAATGTGGGGAGATTAAATATGTTAGAATGAAGAATTAAAAACATGACAAGCATTTCGATTGACTGAATTTCTAAATAGGAAATATCAGTCAATCGAAGTATTCGTGGTTTACCTATTGAGAAGGGAAGAAATGCCTCACGCCGGACAAATTTGCCATTACAGTCAAGGAACCGCTCTGGGCAGAAGATGGATGGGTTGCTCCAGTACTTCTCATCAAAGTGCACCGAGTACAAGTTAGTGATGACCATTGTGCCCTTGGGGATAGTGTAGCCACGCACCACCGCATCTTGAGACGTAGCGCGGAAGATGCCCAGTGGGACGATGTTGCAAAGGCGCAGGACTTCATGCAGCACTGCGTCCACATATGGCATCCTTTGCTTGTCTTCAAGAGCAGGTGGTCTGCCATTCAGGGTGCAATCGATTTCCATTTGGACCTTTTCTGCACAGAAAAAAAAAACATCATTAGTGCAACGACATTAAAATGTTGTAAATGTGAAAAAAGAACCACTTCTGTGTGGGCACCGACCTTGTATCCTGGGATATAAAGCCATGTAGAGCATAGCCCAGCGTAGGCAATTTGTGGTGGTCTCTGTGCCTGCAATGATAAGTTCTCCAACAGAGAAAATTAGATTATCTTGAGAAAAAGATGTAGCTTTATCAGCGGCGCTCTGCTCCATTTCGTCCAAGTAGGCATCGATGTAATGTTGCGGCGACTGCGGAATCCTGTCCTGTGAAAAGCGCTTGATGATTTGCAGAAGGAATTCGTACACCTTGTTGGCATTCCGGAACAGCTTTTGGTGCTTTCCAAATGGCAGGTACTCCATCAAGGGGAAGGCGTTGTACAAGAAAGCCCAGCCACTGGCTGCCAGCTCCACATTCTCACTAAAGATCTCAATCATGTGCTGGAAATCACCATCGTCGTAGGGGAAACGCTGCCCGAAGATAATGAGGTTGGTTATGTTGGAGACGGCATTAGTAACAAGATGCTTAGGGTTAAAGGGCTTCCCCTGGTGCTGGTCAATGGCATCTAGAAAAAAGACACATTCCTCAGAAATCCTCTCAAACATTCGCTGACCACTGCCAAAGTAGCGGAAGCAGTTCACAGCCAGTTTGTGGTGTTCAATCCAGCCCCGACCATATTTGCAGTTCAGAAGTCCTAGACAGAGAATAAACAATGCGGAGAGAGGTTGGTTTAAAAATGGAAACAAAGAAAGTTTATCTGGTAAACATTCTGAATGTTTGACTAGAGATTATTAGTCAAACAGTAATAGTCTCATGGGTTAAATACAGTTTACAAGAGTTGCGATACTGATTAAATGATAACCTCATGTGTGACTGTCCGTTCTTCTTTAGTTATTGCCACAACTCTGACATACATTACTGTGCACTGTGCCTTTTCTCTGAATCGCCCAAATGTTCAAATCATTTCATTCACTTCCCTCATGCTGTTATAAACATGTATGCTGTTATATTTTTGTTTGGAGTTTTTTTTCTTCTTTCTTTCTCAGACATTTCATAGTGACCATGACTAAGAAACAAAGAAAAACTCACCATAAAACTAGTCTGTGTGCTTTATTCTAAAATCCCATTACAGATGTATGTTGCACAGATCAAAATGAATGCTATTTACTGCTAATCTTGAATTATACGGCAGCCTTTTATCATTATCGATAATTAATGACTTATTTCTGTGTGTTTCTCACACAAAGCTATCCTGTGGCTTCAGAAGACTTGGAATACAGTGCATTACTATACTGTAAAAAGGTTATGGTTTTATGGTGTGTTTTTTTGTTTGTTCCATGGGATTTTTTTTTAGAAGGACATAAGGGGGGACTACATAAATGTTAGAATTTTTACTGTAACATTTTTATTTCCCCTTTAACTATGTAGATTTTTTGGCAGTGATCTGTTAGAGGAAATAGGACATTCTAAAATACATTTTTCTATAAGAAACCACTTACCTCCCATTTTTGTCATCTTTTGAAATAAAGGGAGGGATGGACGGTCTGCAAAAACCTCACTTTGGTGATACAGGCACTCTTTAATGGCATCATAACCATTTAGAATAACAGTCGAGATTCCTCCCAGGTCTAGACTGAAAATCTGGATAATAAAAGGGCAATATTCATTAATTCACTATGCCAAAAATATTTCTACTAATGAACGGAGTATAATTAGAGGACTACATTCACCCTCATGGATACGGTGAGGAAATGAATAAGGCATGCTGACTCAGCATGTCTGTAATTCTGAAAAAAACTGAGTGGTGCAGTGCTCTGCCAAAAATGCAACACTAAATGCAATAATCTTTTCATTTCAAACACCCCTGGCTTCACTTCTCACGACGCGGAGCCGAATGCTCCAATTCACTAACACGGACCAATCAGCTGTGACTGTGAGCTCAACGAGGGACGGCAACAGTAAAATGAGTGAATAACTATCAAACTTTAGTTGTATAACAATTAACAAAAGTAAAAAAAATAGTAATAATAATTGCCATTTGTAATTAATATCTGCAACTAGCCTACAGAATTTTTTTTGCAACATCGATACAAGAAGTAGCCAACGTTGCACAAAACATTTATTTTAGGTGTGTGTGTGTGATCGATTAATTGCCTATACATAATTAGGCTACACACTCATTCATGTATATATTTAAGAAAATGTTGCATACATAAATATTTTATAAATAAGAAACGTAAATATATACATGTATGTGTGTGTGTGTATCATATGCAGCCTACATAATAATTATACACAATACACACACGCGATTCATCGATTTGATAGCACTTATGTATATGATGAATGTGGCTGGAGCAGCACTGCAGCAAAACAGGGGGCACTTCCATTGTAGGAAGACATAAGATGCGTTACAATATTATATTATATAATGTATTATATATTATTATCTTTTTTTTCCTTTTTTTCAAACAACATCCATTCAAGTGACAACAAAAAATCTTAACAAAAACATTTAAACTTAAAAGCAGCAAAATTGACAAGTTGACTGTATAATGTAGCCTACATTATGTGCAAGTAAACTAGAGAAATTGAGGACTGATGATTGAAGTGTCAACCGTACCTGTCCGTGGATATCACTCTGTCTCTTCATGTAGACGTGAGGCTCGGTGGCCAGGGACAGAATATTCCCTATCATGGGTAAAGGTGTCGGTCCAGGGGGAAACCCTCGGGGTCTCCGCTGCTTTAAGAGCTGGCGAATCACCAGCAAAATGAAGAGTGTAATGAACAAACTGCCCAAACATATGAGCGTTTGCTCCCAAGACACAGAGAACAGAGATGTCAGCCGTTGAATCGATGCCATTTTAGATACAAACACTTTTGGATAAACTGTGCTTTCTGAAAAGTTTCTACAGCTCCGTTCTCTGTCAGACAGTGAATTAGGAGATCAGCTTGCACATGTTGCTCTATATCCCCCGCCTCTTAAAGGTTAAGAAGGCTTGTATTGTGTTTGATTAAACGGTAGTCAGAACTATTGATCGTGAGAATTTAGACCGATTTCTTTTCATTAGGGCAGACGTTCACAGTACGTTTCCAAGCGGGGTTTTCTTTGTAACTTGCAACATAGTAGGCTATGTGGCCACGCCCACCCATACAAACCGAAATAGGACTTTAACGTGTATCCTCTTCTCTTCTTTGAACTAGTGACTAATTCAAAGAAGAGAACTAGTGACTAATTCATTAAATCTTTTCATTAAAAAAGACTCGTATATTGATTCATTCACATGTACCTCGATAACAGCGCCATATGTAGGGGACAGGTGAGTTTAAGAAGGTTAATTTGGACACTTTTTTGCAAGTGATTTAGAGAATAATTTCCTAAAAGCGAGTCATTAATCACAGAGCTCGGTTTTATTAGCAGTAGACTAACTGTAGCCTACTAGGCCTAATATAAATTATAAATATATAGGTTAAACCCCCCCCCCCCCCCCCCCCACACACACACACACACACCACCCAATTTTTTTTTATTAATTAAAATTAATTAAAAAAATAAAATAACAGGCAGTGTACCAAAGTTCACCCCCATTTATTTGTAAGTTTGTTTGTTTTTGTTTATTTTTATTTATTTTTGTTTGTATCGTGTGATTATGTTTGTACTCCCTTGGCAATGTTCTGTTTGTTATTCAAGCATTAATAAAATAAAAAAATAAAAAAATATTTTTAATAAAATAAAATTGTAAACTATCAAATTAGAGATGTTTTCATGCTTGAGAGAGAGAGAAAGAAAGAAAGAAAGAAAGAAAGAAAGAAAGAAAGAAAGAAAGAAAGAAAGAAAGAAAGAAACAAACAAACAAACAAACAAACAAACAAACAAACAAACAAACAAACAAACAAAAAGAAATAAATAATCTATTCGGTTTAAAAATACAGCCGGACAATTACAATTAAAACAGTTCTTCAAAAAGAAAGGGTAATCACTGAGCTTTATTTGCTGTAATGTTGTATAGCCACTACGGATATTCAATTCAATAGGTTAAGTTTTTTACCACTGAAAATGAAATAATATAATTTTGGCTTTTTTAAATATAATAATGCATTTAGCATCAAATAATAGCCTATAAATAAATAAATAAATAAATAAATAAATAAATAAATAAAGGTAGTATAGGTTTCTATTGATAATATATTTCTCATGTGTGTATGTGCATTAAGAATAGCCTATTCGAGGTGTTTTCGTTAATTTTGTGCACTTGAGCCAGAAAGATGTTCAAGGAGACGGATACAGAAAAGTGCATCCTGTTGTTTTGTTTAGTTTTCAAAGGCTTGACATTTTGTAGTCATTTTTAATATACACATGTACAAACCCGATTCCAAAAAGGTTGAACACTGTACAAATTGTGAATAAAAAGAAATGCAATAATTTACACATCTTTCTTGCCACTGTCACCTTTGGCTTGGCTTGCTCAGTTGGAGACACTACAATTTCGATTTTCCAAATAAAATTAATTACTAAATAATCTGTACCAATTATATCACTGATTTGCTCACATTGTCGCTATATGATAAATTGAAATGAGCTGATGACATCACCGTTTTCTTTAGAACGAATCAAATTTTGTTGCATTATTTTCCTGTTTAACACTGTGAAGCTGCTTTGAAACAATCGTTATTTGTAAAAGCGTGATATAAATAAAGTTGACTTCACTTGACTTGACATCTCATAAACGTATATTTTATTCACAATAGAATATAGATAACATATCATATATTGAAAGTGAGACATTTTGAAATGTCATGCGGAATATTGCCTTCTTTTGGATTTAATGAGAGCTACACATTCTAAAAAAGTTGGGACAGGTAGCAATAAGAGGCTGGAAAAGTAAAATGTACATATAAGGAACAGCTGGAGGACCAATTTGCAACTTAGTAGGTCAATTGGCAACATGATTGGGTATAAAAAGAGCCTTTCAGAGTGGCAGTGTCTCTCAGAAGTCAAGATGGGCAGAGGATCACTATTCCCCCAATGCTGTGGTGAAAAATTGTGAAGCAATATCAGAAAGGAGTTTCTCAGAGAACAATTGCAAAGTGTTTGAGGTTATCATCATCTAGAATGCATAATATCATCCAAAGATTCAGAGAATCTGGAACAATCTCTGTTCGTAAGGGTCAAGGCCAGAAAACCATACTGGGTGCCCGTGATCTTCGGGTCCTTAAGATGGCTGCATCACATACAGGAATGCTGCTGTAATGGAAATCACAACATGGGTTCAGGAATACTTCAGAAAACATTGTCGGTGAACACAATCCACGTGCCATTCGTAGCTGCCAGTTAACACTCTATAGGTAAAAAAAGAAGCCATATCTAAACATGATCCAGAAGCGCAGGTGTTTTCTCTGGGCCAAGGCTAATTTAAAATGGACTGTTGCAAAGTAGGAAATTGTTCTGTGATCAGACAAGTCAAAATGTAAAGTTCTTTTCGGAAAACTGGGATGCCATGTCATTCGGACTAAAGAGGACAAGGGCAACCCAAGTTGTTATTAGCGTTCAGTTCAGAAGCCTTCATCTCTGATGGTATAGGGTTGCATGAGTGCGCGTGGCATGGGCAGCTTACACATCTGGAAAGGCACCATCAATGCTGAAAGGTATATCCAAGTTCAAGAACAACATATGCTCCCATCCAGATGTCATCTCTTTCAGGGAAGACCTTGCATTTTGCAACATGACAATGCCAGACCACATACTGCATCAATTACAAAATCATGGCTGCATGCGTAAGAAGGATCCGGGTACTGAAATGGCCTGCCTGCAGTCCAGATCTTTCACCCATAGAAAACATTTGGCGCATAAAGAGGAAGATGCGACAAAGAAGACCCAAGACAGTTGAGCAACTAGAAGCCTGTATTAGACAAGAATGGGACAACATTCCTATTTCTAAACTTGAGGAACTTGTCTCCTCATTTCCCAGGCATTTGCAGACTGTTATAAAAAGAAGAGGGATGCCACACAGTGGTAAACATGGCCTTGTCCCAACTTTTTTGAGATGCGTTGATGCCATGAAATTTAAAATCAACTTATTTTTCACTTAAAATTATACATTTTCTCAGTTTAAAAATGTGATATTTCATCTATGTTGTATTCTGAATAAAATACTGAAATTTGAAACTTCCACATCATTGCATACTGGGTTTTTTTTTCCACAATTTGTGCAGTGTACCAACTTTTTGGGAATTTGGTTTGTAAAATTATAAATAACAGAGTATTAAGTTGTTTCCACTGCTAAGGGAAAAAGCCAAGTGATTGTGTCGGCTCCTCACACACATGCATAATATGTCAGTTCTAGCACTGCCAATTTGACATTGCCTATTCATTATCAAAATGAAATACAGTTAGGCTAACCGAACACATTAAAAGTTCTGCAGGCTTTATGCTCACGGCTGCTGAGCGTGACTTCCAGGCAACGCTTCTGTTAACTGTCATGAAGTGCAAGATGAGTTATGTACACTTTTAGAAGAGGGTTACTTCAGCGATTAGCATATGGCTTTGTATCAGTAGAAACCCTGGAGTATATTCAAATGATTGTGCTTTCCCCCCTCATATCCCCCTGAGACAAGAGATTTATGCATTTTATTTCTGGAAAAATTCCTCTTATGATGCAAATTGACGATATTTGCATCCCAGGAGGAATGTTTGGCCAAAGGCTAAAGACTACAGCCAGCAGAGGGAGCCAATTCTGTATAATTTGAACCTGCGCATGGGGATGGGACATGGGAGATCACACTCAGAGCTCAGCTCACAGCTGTGGACACTCATTTAAACGGAGCTATGGTGAGCAATGTAAGTCTTTTAACTTCTCAAATTAATTTCTATGAAAGTTAAGCTTGCAAAGACATGAACTGAAATGCGCCAGACTGAACTCGCGTTGTGAATGCATGCCGCGAGTGTAGTCGCGATTACCTCAGCTCTCATCACGAGAGCTCAGCTCATTTATCTGACTCCTGCAGTTAGTGCTCAGTGCTGTGATACTCGCGCGGTGACTCACTCATTATATTGAACAGACATGTTCAGTTTTTAATTGTAGTGTCTTCTCCAACTTAGTCACAGTAATCAAGTTGGTGGCTTTGGGAGTGGCCTCACAGGACAGCGAAGCATTCTGGGAATTCTAGTCTTTCATCCCCATGAGACAAAAATACATTTTTTGTCTTTTCTCAGTCTAGAAAGCACCAAATAAAAAAAATATTTCACATTTCTACTACATTAATGACCCAGTTTAAATACAGATTCATCTTCACAGCGCTGAAGTACTCCTTTAACAATAACATTACTCTAAAACAAGTGCAGTTATAGCCTACATAAGCTACCATATTTTCTGCTAAACTTTTATTAGACTCCAGGTCGAAAGAAATGTGCGTTTTTTCACTGAGCTTATTCTCTGCAGTCCGAGCGCGATGCACTGCAAGCTCACTCTCACAACTCATCTGAGGTAAATCATTAACACCATCACCACTTACTGTACATGTATTTTATTGAACTAAATACATTACAATCGGTTCAAACTAATACGCAGGTTACTTTTCTGAACAAGATTGCTCCCAAGTCCATGTTTCTCACACTGTTCGCGTAAATTGCGGCACAGTTCGGCGGAATATGGACCTCCTCCAGGTATGGTGAGGTAATGGTGCGCTCCCAAGTCCACATGACAGCTTTCACATTACCAATTTTTCATATGAACCGTGCCCTGATCTGAACTATACTGGCAGTGTAAAAACACCTTTTATTTATATTCTTATAGGCTCTATAAATTATACCCATTTAAGCTTAGGCTTAAGAGAGTTAAACGTGCAGTATGCAACTTTTGGCCACTAGGGGTCACTCATTCAAAATAATAACAACTGACGTACTTTGATGACGTCGGGAAAGTGCGTGGGCTCATGGGAGTTGTTGTCATTATTGCCACTGTCAACCAGCGAATCTGGCATCTCCAGCAGAAAACATGGTCACTGACAAGGTAATTGATTGTTATATTACATCTCTATTATTGTTAAGTTTAGTTACGGCTTTTCACTTTATGTAATGTCAATCTAATGAAATAGCAGCAAGCTACCGTTACTTAACAAACTTATCAGTAACGTTAGATAATGTGCGAGACAGAATGTTGTGCGGGCGGTCGCTATGTCAACATACCTATAAGTTGGTAGGCTATGTTGACATATTAACCGCGCATCATAATTTGAGTCACTCAAATTATAGATATATTGACATGGCATCCGCGATTGTCGAACATTCTGTATATCAACTGTTCAATAAGGAAATAAATTTCAATTTAGTTTATCATTACCAACATAAAACATAGTAAATGAGAGAACCAGCACCAGCAATACGTTGTTTATTGGAACACGCGCTGTCGCTCCCCACGTTCATCAATCATTCTAATAAACATTTATTTTGGAACTCAGAGATATATGAATAAGTAGATCATTATTAAATCAATATTATATCTAGCTAGTATTAACATATGATAAAAGTGACGGTCACCTTATATTAATTGACCAAGATAGTGGCATATTACCTTATGAAGCTAACGTTACTTTCTCCAGCTACATATAAAACCAATAATAGCTAGTCCATCTGCGTTTTACACATGACATCATCGTGTCACCAAATATACGGATAGAAATATACTTTTGAATCAGTTTTAAAAAGTCTCAGTTTCAGTCTCCAAAAACACAGAATCCGCCTGTTTGAAAAGCCGATACAATACAAAATGTATACGTATTCAGCTAAACGCGTCTCAATGTGGTCAAGATCGCTATGCAATATGCAAACATACAGCATGTTATGATTATATGATTATTATGTTAGCTGAATGGTTACTTAAATGACCTGTTTATTAAAACGCAAGCGAGATCAGCATCTCTCTGCAGTCCGAGCTTGTCACGAAGATTTCGCCATCTTTCAAAGGCTTCTGCAAGGTTTACACGTCTCTTGCTTCTTCTACTGTCCCAAAATCTTCTCGGGTCATTTTTTTCACCCCTTACGTTTGCGCTTTGTTGAGCTGGCAGAACGTACAGGCAAAGAGTAGTCATGATCCATTATCATACAGACTTTTTTATACGGGGGTTCCCCTTATACTGTCTGTCAGTGTTCCTCTTTGAGTTTGGCGGTTCCGCCCATAGATATCTATGGTTCCGCCGAGTTCCGCAGGAAGCAAGACGCAAACGTGGATATGACGTGAAAGACTGGCGACATAACGGAAATAAAGACACGGCCCGTGTCTTCGAATTAAAATATTAATTTCTCTGGATTTAGAAGATAATTGGAACTGTCGGGATAATGTAAACACACAACTTTAAAAAATATATAACAGATATAGTGATCTTTTATATTTTTAATGCTGAAACATTACATATTGTGCCTTTAAAGGCCCATTGAAATCAAAATTTAAGTTGTTTAGATTTTAGTATGACTGTGTTAGCCTTAAAGTTATGAATAAGCTGGTATGCGCAGCGCGAGTCGGTGCAAAAATCAAAACATATCGGACCCATTTGAATTCTGCACAGAATGCTGCATTTCAAAGCGATATGGAGGAGATTATGATGGTAAACAGTGTTAGAGGAAACTGGCTTTACCAAACAGAAAGGTCCGCTCTAGTCAAACTGTGATATTATTAATTAACGAAACACTATTGGCTTTTTTTAAAAAGGGGAGGAGCTGCTAACAGGTAGAGCCGTTTCAGGGGAAATCCCGTCAACACACTGAATAATGCGACGCGTTCCAAAGCACTTCAGTGGGCCTTTAAGAGACCAGTATGGTTTATTAGTCTTCATCCTCTGCCTCTGAGTATGGTTATACTAATAATAAACGTATATTTGCATAAAGCATCCATTTGTCCATACCCATGTTGATTAGAGTATTAAAAACTTCAAACATATTAATTTAAGGTACATTTAGAACTGATAAAAATGTGCGATTAAATTGCAATTAATCCCGATTAAATATGGCCCTGTTCATACCACAAGTCTTAATGCTTAATTCTGATTTTTTTGCACAGATCTGATTTTTTGTTTGGCTGTACACATTTCCTTTTTGTGTGGCCTATATCTGATTCCAGTGTGAACTGTTTGAGATTACAAACTAACCCGCATTCAAGAACAATATCCATGACATCAGAGAGCACACTGTTGCACTAAAGTTCGGGAGGATATAGAGTAAGCATTTTCGATTTTATTTAAAAATGTTTGTGTAATGGAAGCCATAACTGAGCAGTTGCTGAAGACGAGAAGAACGAAAAGAAAGAGAGCAAAATTGGTTATTTTGGCCTTTTGGCACTGAAGCCACGTTTTTCTGTGTCCCCGTTCTTCCATTTTACATGCTTTTTTTTTTTTTTTTAGTGGTTACGGTAGGGTCCTTCTAGTTTAGCTTGAATTGAAGTATCTCCCCATATACTAATTAGGTCTAAAACCTCACTCTCCCTCCATTGACTCGCTCCCTCGCTGTTCTCCATATCTAGTCAAGTTTTTAATGTTACTGTCTGTGTCTGTTGTGTCTAGGCCTAACCCCGCCAGTGCATAATTGTGACAAATGTCGACATAGATTGACGTAAAAGTTGCATCAAATCCGCCTTGGTTGTTCACACTGTGGCCGCATTGAAAAAAATCAGATCTGGGTCTGATCCAGGAACACTTATGTATGTGGTCTAAATCTGATTGGAAAAAATCTGATCTGGGCTAGATTTGAGTGTTTACACTACCGCGGAAGAAGTCTGACCTGGTCACTTGACCCCCAAAAAAATCAGATTTGGGGCACTTTTGCCTTTTGAATTGAAAGGGCACTTGCCATATATTATGTGAATTTGGCTGAAGTTCCGTAGAATTCAACAAAGACTTAAATATTTACAAAAGCTAAATTAGTTAAAATTAAATAAATTAAATAAAATAAAAAATGAAATTAAAATCTTCCCCTGACCCAGAATATTTCTTCCATTTTTCATGAAAAGTGAAGAACCAAGTAACCAACTAAGACTTTTCGGGTCAGACACATGATTTGTGCTACAAACCTTTGAAACTCCCCTCCAATCATGTCAGTATTTCCCCCCTGCTATTTTAAGACCTGCAAGTTTGCAACACATTTATCAAGTTACCATTTGCGTCTACAACAGCACCCAGTTTAATTAATCAGCACATATATGAATTGTGATTATTTTTATTATACGTGAGTAATGGTGATGTGGGTGTATTATTTAAGCAAAAGGATTATGCTTCTGCAGCACCACTGCAAAAGCAAGTAAAGAGTTAAATGCTATTATTAGGGGCTATGCACTGCAGAATATTTCATATACAATACATATTCAATACAATAGTTATTGTCAGTGTTTTACATGTGGTGGTTATGAACATTAATGTGGAATTCGGCTGTGATTGGCTGTTTCACTGTGCGGCTCAGTTCAGTGACAGAAACACATCTGCCATATACTGTCAATCATGGAGAGATGATGCATCCAACCTTATGTTTGATCCTGTTTCTGACAAAGATAAAGATTTTGAGGAACAACAATTGTTTTGAGATGGGAAATGGACGCTTTTGAGTGGTAAGTTCAGTCTTTATTTTCAGTAAGACCTGCAAAACGTAACGTCAGTATAACTTCAGCCTACATATGAATTAGCATATAACATTAACTTTACACATTAACTCATATCGTCAGCCAGGGCCGGAGTGGGACCCATTTTCTGCCTGGGAGGCTATGACTAAGACCCACTATCACAGTTACAGCCTTTTTTAGAAAATAACTCAATTTTAGAAAAGTTTCAGTCTGGTTTTAGGTCACGACATAGCACTGAGTCTGCGCTGCTGAAAGTCCACAATGACATCCTTCTATCCCTTGATGCTAAAAGATCTGTGCTGTTGGTGATGCTGGATCTAACAGCAGCTTTCGACACTGTGGACCATTCAGTACTTATCGCCCGCCTTGCTCAACAGGTCGGCCTCACGGGTTCAGTCCTGCAGTGGTTTCGCTCCTACTTGAACAACAGGAGCTTTTCAGTTATGATCAATGAATTTTTTGCATCCACTGCTCCTCTGTCCTCTGGAGTGCCACAAGGATCCATTCTTGGCCCTGTTCTATTTTCACTGTACATGTTGCCTCTTGGTTCCATTATTGCCAAGCACAATCTTTCTTTCCACTTATATGCAGACGACCTCCAGGTCTATATGCCTGTGCTTCCAAATGATGGTTCAGCTCTAGACTCCTTGCATAGTTGCCTATCTGATATTAAACTATGGCTTTCACGAAACTTTCTTCATCTGAATGAGAGTAAAACGGAATACATTATTTTTGGTTCCCCTATTTTACACCACGATTTATCATCAAGCACAACCCCTCAAGTTAGTGAGGCAATAAAGAATCTGGGGGTGATTTTTGACAGAGATCTGAATTTTAACAAACAAATTAACTCTGTAGTAAAAGCAAGCTTTTTCCAGCTGCGACTTTTAGCCAAAGTAAAGCCTTTTCTGTGCCGCAGTGATCTGGAAAAGGCAATTCATGCTTTTATCAGCTCACGCATTGATTACTGTAACGCACTCTACATTGGCATCACACAGTCTTCACTCCATCGTCTCCAACTGGTACAGAATGCAGCTGCTCGTCTTCTAACCGGTACATCTAGACACAGCCATATTAGTCCAGTTCTCTGTTCTCTCCACTGGCTCCCGGTTCGGTACCGTGTTGATTTTAAAATTTTAATGTTTGCCTTTAAAGCTCTTAATGGCCTTGCGCCACCTTATTTATCAGAGATTTTAAGTGTCCACCGTCCAAACAGAGCCCTCCGGTCGGCTGACCAGATGAGGCTAGTTGTTCCGAGGTCCCGGTGCAAGCAGTGGGGCGATCGTTCATTTGCTTTTGCTGCTCCTAAACTTTGGAACACTCTACCAGTAGACCTGCGTGTTCTTACAGACCTGGCCCTATTCAAGTCCAGGTTAAAAACGCATTTATTTAAACTGGCTTTTAACACACAGTAGCACTGTGGCACTTTGAATTTTATTTTTGAATTTTATTTTTGTATTTTGTGTAACTGTTCCTTTGGTTATTGCTTCATGTATTAATATATTATTTATTGTAGATGTTTTTCTGTTCTAAATGTAAAGCACCTTGGTCCTCCTTTTGGTTGTTGGAAGGTGCTATACAAATAAAGTTTGATTGATTGATTGATTGACCCACTTAAAAATTAAGTAACAGATCTGTTCTTACTATCCTGTTGTTTATTATTACATGCTTCAACAAGAAATAGGAATATTATAAATATGGCCAAATAACAAATCACATACTGAGTTTTCTGATACAAAAAGTCACATTACGAGCAAAATTACATCACAAAAAAAATTTGTTTGCATTCAAACAAAAATCCAGTATTGCAGTAAAAAATATAATTTTTGCACTACTAGCCTTATCAATTTGATAAATAAAATAAATAAATTATAAGAAACATTTTCTGCTACAAAACATACAATAATAGCATTATTGGGGGGAAATGCATTCCAAATTGAAAACTGCAAAGCAGTCATCAATAACGTGGAAAATGCATTTAGATCTCGATCGAAAGAAAGAAAGAAAGAAAGAAAGAAAGAAAGAAAGAAAGAAAGAAAGAAAGAAAGAAAGAAAGAAAGAAAGAAAGAAAGAAAGAAAGAAAGAAAGAAAGAAAGAGCTTCTTTCTTTTTTTAACCTGGCTTTTTCAGCTCCCCCTGGCATATTTTTACTATCCATTTTATCCTTCCGCGATTAGCTTAGGCTACTCTCTCCACAGCATAAAATTCCGATTTTGTTTTGTTTGTTTTTTTCTCCATGGCAACGACCTGAGTGAGTACACGCAACGCGCTAAATTTCACAGAGCGAGAGAGAGCGTGCGCGCTCCAACAACAGAAAGCGGCACTTTTTAATGCATGGTCTGATGACAATGCAGCTACTTTAAATTCAAATCTAGTGTAGTTAGTGGTGTTCTTATATAAGCCACACAGTAACTTAACACATATAGACATACAGAGAAAACTGAGAGAAAAGAAAAATGAAGCAGCCGAGTCTGCCGGCCCGATTTATGAGCGGGCCGGGAATTCTACCGATGGCCACGCCGGGCCTGTCGTCAGCAGTCACAACTTTGTTTTTAGCATTTTAAAAACATTGTAATCACTGTAATGCGTTACCGTTTGATTTTACAATGATAGCTTCTTCACTTTGAATTACAACTCTAAACAGCGAACTGGGTAATGTTAGCGCACAAATATGTTGTTTGTACAGTAGGCCTACAGTAGCCTACCGTTTTTTTTTTAAAACAAATTGACGATGCCTTGTCAAATTACGCCTACTGTTTCAACTTAAGTGGTGATGACTCTAGCTAGAAGGATCGAGTGAGCGATCTGTAAGCAACTAGTCAGCTCCTGAGTTGTGTGTTGTTGATTAAAATAGCCTAAAGGCTAAATTATAGGCTAAATTATAATTCTATCCGACAAAAGGGATTGCCATATGCATCTACGGTTGTATTTTTATAGATTTGCATGACAACACTGGCAGGAAATAATATTAACTTTGACATTTGTCATACTGATGTAGGCTACTACTTGGAGTTTCCTATTGTTACTGTACATCTCGCGTTGGATCTAGACAACACAAGAGATATTATTTTAGAGTAGACAGTCAATAAGTGAATAAAATCACTACTTACTGCTCATTACTGCTCAAAGCCTGCTATTGTCCAGGTTAGAAAACTGTCCGTGGTGAAATGGGCAGAGCAAACAAACAACTTTTAATTAAATTGTTGCTCTATCCGGTTATACATAAACATGCCTGTTGACAGTTTTGTTTAGTGGGAAGGATATGAAAAGTCCCCACGTCCCCTGCACAGCCTGGAACATAACATCTATTTCCATCATCTGCCATTTTCGCTATCCTTCCGTGACGCATGCTGTATACAAATGTTGGGGGCATACATATTAATGATCTCAGCGATTGCATCACAGATGGCGTTATGTCGGGAATTGTGTGGTGTTTTTCACAAACAAGATTGACATATGAAGGAGGAAATAATGGTGTTTGAGACTCACTGTGTGTGATGTCTATGTACTGAACTCTTGTTATTCAACTATACCAAGGTTAATTACATTTTTCATTCTAAGGCACCTTTAATAATAATGCATGAGCTTGTATTTATAAACTGTGTATAGTGGGAAATGCTGTCTTGAGAAAATCATTTTGAAAAGAAAACTAAAGCACATATCTTTCCATAACTCCAACTTTTTGTACACAATGTTTTTATACGTTTAAAGAATGTGTGAATGAAGTATCTGAGTGTTAACTATAGCAATTAAATATGCTTAATATGCTCCTGGTTTTCTAAGTAGAAAAGTAATTTTCCACATTTATGATCCTCCATTATGTTATCTTTGTGGCTTATTATCTATGAAGTTTTCTACTGATCCCTTCCATCGGTATTGATAGATAAATCCGGCAGGTCTCAGAGGATTCTGTTCAAAGACTGCAGTGTTTGTGATATATAATGAGGACATCTAGACATTCAATATATCCTTCCATAAGAAACACTTCTTATTATGAATTTGGTATAGCAGAGGGAAAAGTAAGTCAACATAAATTAATCAATAAAGAAATTTGAGGCCTCAAAGGAGCAACGGCATATTATGAAAAGAAATTTGCTGTGAGAAGTACTGAAGAGAAATATTGCTGTGATTTTAGCAAAAGACGAAGCCAAAAACTTAATTAGTAATGGAGGGTGCCGTGTTTTTCCTCCATGTTGCATTTTGCTGTAGTGTTACACATACAGTAAGCAGTTTTGAATAGCCCCAGCTAATAGCCATCAGAGGTGTCTCAGTCATTCATTTAGTTAGTCCTTGCCGACTTGATACAATGCCAATCCGTCAGATGATGCCATTGGTTGTTAATGTAGTCTAAATAAAAGGATGGTGTGTGATCAGTAAAGCACACAGACGAGATTATGATGAACTCTAACTCGCTAAGGAGGGTTGATTGATGAGGAACACTCAGAGATTAAATCTCATTTCCTTAATGTCTAAGGATGAACTGTGCTGGCTCCTCGCTGACCATTTAGTGCTACTCATTGTCTCAGAGAGGGTTATGGATTGTGTTTAGTTTTCCTCTCAGAGTCATTACAAATCACACTTAATCCCAGCTCTGTTCCATCTGCAGGTGTTTAAACAGTCATGCTGACCAAAAAAAAAAACATGTCGGATGTCTCCTGCACCATGATAACAGCTACCGTACGTAACAGATGCCGTTCCTCAAATGAACTTATTAGGTATGTCTCGCATAGAGGCGAATGCAGCCCATGAGCAAACGTAATCCAAAAGGACATTGTCTGCTTCGAAATGAAATGATTATCTGTCTTCTGAAATAACTTACAGAAGGCCGGCTGGAGTGAGTGATGAAAGCATGACCAAATTTGAAAGGTTACAGTATTGACTTCAAAGTTTCATGCAGTAAAGGAAAAGAAAATCTCGACTTTGTTTGCTTACTCACTGAACTATGGACGTGGTAAGTCTCAGCAAAGTGTTCCTCTAGCGGAAATGACCCTTCATTAGGCAGGAGGAGTTCATCACGCGTTCAAGTGTAGTTTGTGTCCGTAGCGGGGGTCCCTGGTCCTGTCACGTTGCCCAGATTTACTGATTCCGTCATTGGCGCGGCTTTGGGTTCGATAGCACTAAAAGGCTCATCCAGACTAATGGGGTTCCTATGTGACGCAAACACTGTCTCTTAGTGGAAATGGTTTATTAGGCCCTAACCAATAAAGAAGAGAAGTCAGATGATGCCTCAAGACAAAGACTTCTGTAATTGGGCTTGTTATGGACGTAACCTCTTTGATTCTGACAAAGGGTCACATCATCACGGAAACCCAAATAAGGACCAGAGCAATGTTGCAATTGATTACACACATTATTACAGGATACACAGTGAAAGGGTATTTAAGTTTGTTTGCAGCTGTCAACATTTGTCTTGCACGTAATTTGAAATGGATTTATGAAAATGTCACACATAATCCATTTGTTTTTTTCTTCCTACTCTCTTATAACAGTTTTGTGTGTGCTTTACCCAAGGTTTCCTGAACAGTTATCAAAAGTATAATTTTAGAACATTATAATTGAAGAATTAAGCTGCAATAGAAGTACCATACAAACTTCATACGTGTAATAGAGCCATATCAAATGCACAAAATGGTAAATAGACAGACAGACATACAGACATAGGGACTGATAGACAGATATACAGACAGATATACAGACAGACAGACATAGGGACTGATAGACAGATATACAGACAGATATACAGACAGACATAGGAACTGAGACAGACAGACAGGGACTGATAGACAGATATACAGACAGACAGACAGACAGGGACTGATAGACAGACATACAGACAGATATACAGACAGATAGACATAGATAGGAACTGAGAGACAGACAGACAGACAGACAGACAGACAGACAGACAGACAGACAGATAGATAGATAGATAGATAGATAGATAGATAGATAGATAGATAGATAGATAGATAGATAGATAGATAGATAGATAGATAGATAGATAGATAGATAGATAGATAGATAGATAGATAGATAGATAGATTTAGGTTGGCACAAAGAATTATCACAACGGAAAAACGGATCATAGACTTTCTTTAAATAGTTCCCTTACATTTTTTTTCAAACGATATTGAATTTTGCTGATCACTGATGAATTTTTGTGAATGGAGCAGTTTGTGATTGAAGAATGACGTCATTAGTGTGACACACTCTTTATCATTTTCCAGAAGCCCGAGGACAATCTGATTGGTTGGATGAGGGAGCAGTGAGCTCTGGTTGGCTGTTGGAGAATCATTAAACGCCCACACTGTCAATAGTGAGACCCACATGGTGGGTATATAGGCAGGTGTATTCTAGCTTAATGCAACAGACTCAAAATTTCATCAAGTTGAAATATCCCCTCTATTTTGGGACGACTCTTTTCTATACTCTATCTATTGCACGAAGCTGAACATCTCAAGGTAAGTAACAACTATTTATGGCTTGACACATAATAGACTTGGCATGCTTTTTATAAATCTATACTGTATACTGTGCCATAGATGTGTGTAAATAATAAAATAAATCAAATGTTTGGGAGAGCTTAATGGTATATACATTACTCTTTGGCTCTGTAGTTGCACATAGCTCTGTAGTTTTTTCAAGGAGAATTGGACGGCTCCTTAGACCTGGCTGTGGCTGCAGAGACAGCAGTTCATTACACTAATGCACAGGGTCCTGCTGGAAGGAAAATCACGAGACTAATATCTTTAATGCTGCAGTTAAAGCATAGCGCCTGACAGTAGGAGACGTCTGCACCAGCTCTGATTCTTCTGCAGCAAACAGGAGAACGAGAATGTGTGGAGAACTTTACAAATAACATTCTTTTAGTTTTCAGGCTCGGTCAAATGTGCCAATGACATTGAAAAGAGAAGTTTAAGGGTGGGGAAGTTTTAGCAATTTTCTTCTAAAAATGCTGAAAATCTATTTTCAACTTTTTCACCAGTGATGGCTTGACCGTGATGATTTTCCCCCCCATCATTTTCGGTCTGTTCTTAAATGATCTAATGACGAAATGTTTCACTGCAGGGGACCATGGTTATGTTGAAGATCTCCGCTTTCCTTGTTGCCTACGCTCTGATTATTTGCCAGATGTACAGCTCTAATGCAGCTCCTGCCAGGTAAGGTTCTATAAGAAGCATATTGTCATGTTGATAAATGTTTAAAGGGCAGTGTTTTTCCTTTGATAATTCCTCAAATTGGCTAAATATCTTTGTAAGTGAAATTGGTGCTTTGGTAAAGTCATCCGGACGAAGGCAAGAGAGCATATGTTTTCATTAGAGGTTGCGGCACCACGGACTATCAGTCTTCTGATTACATCAGATGAATCCCGGCCAAACCCACTCTGCTTACGACAGTATTGATCGGGCGATAAATCTTAACTTGGCAACTGGACAGCTTTTAAGTGCCATACTCTTAGCAGATTGTTTTTGATTATGTTTAGGATTTGATGTAGCTAGCAAAAAGTGCTTTTATCATACAAAAAAAGAAGACCTCACGCAAACCATTTATATAGTCCTGTAAAACATGATAATCACGAAGACACTACGTTGCAGGCCTGCTCTGGAATCATCACCAGATCGAACCACGCTTACTGACTACGAAGCGAGAAGATTGCTTCACGCGATTGTCAAAGAATTCATGCAGATGACCGCAGAGGACATGGAACAACAAGCTACTGAGGAAAACAGGTACAAATCCCATTGTGTCCAGTTCTCAAATCATTCCAAATGGAATCTGTTGAATAATTTAGAGAGTGTGCACTGATTTGTTTCTCTCATATTCAAGAAAGTAAGCCCGAAATGCCTCCAACATGAGAGCAATACCTCCTTAAGTGTACTTGTACTTGTTGTAAATGACAGGTATGTGATGAATTTATGCACAGAAATGGGGAATTCTTTATCTATTAAGGCTGTAGAGTTCTCTGCCAGTTTATTCTCTGCATGAAACTTTTTGTACCTGTCCAATTTATGAGATTGACCATTTGTAAATGCCTGTTTGCTCTTAATGCATGAAAACGAGTATATCAAACGGCATGGACGGAAGCATGATCTAAAAACATGTGAGGAAATGCCTGCATGATATGCTCAAGTAAAGACAGAAATGAATTATTGAAGCATGATTTGTTTTACGAGACGATAATGACAGCCGTGCGAGGAAGCATGTCAACATGCATCCTGTCATCATGTCTATCCTGTATGTGAACAGAACGAATGCCTTTGCATGTCTACGTGTCTATGAGTTTCTCTGCATGTGGTCTGTTTCCTCACAGCCTGGGTAGAGCCGTGTCCAAGCGCTGCTCCAGCCTCAGCACATGCGTGCTGGGGAAACTGTCCCAGGAGCTGCACAAACTGCAGACGTATCCACGCACCAATGTAGGAGCGGGTACACCGGGCAAGAAGCGCAGCCTGGAAGAGAGTGATGCGTTGGCTGGATACGGAGAGGCGCTCAATCGCGTCTAATCGGCAGCGGCTGTAAACCCGTGCTTGGCCCTGATATGCGAGTGCATGTGGAAGTTTGCTTGCCTGATTGACTTGAAAGAACATTTTTTTCTACTTTCTTTGGCAGAGTAGCAAATCTCAGACAGACTCTGTTCCTCTAATTTCATATAGTCACTGGATCTATTTGGGTTATATAACTGATTCATAAAATCGGGGAGCTCTCATTGGTGGACAGGGCGTAACGACAAGCTTTTTTTTAACCCACAACAAAATTCCTGTCTTGTGTGATTTGACTTTGTTCTTGATCTAATAAAGATATTTTTAGAAGGAGATCTTTTTTGCCTGTTGTTTGTGTAAAGTTCAGAAACGAACAAGCATTTTGATTTGATAAATTGCATATAATCAGGGTACCTCATTTTAGGTAAGATATATTACTGCTGACATTTTTCTTTTTTTCATTGAATACATATATTATGTACATTTCTAATACATTTCTAAAGTCTTTCTTAATATGTTTATTCATTTCCTCTAAATGAACATTTAATTTCACCATCTTTATTTTTACCCCTCCAGTGTTACGACACAGAAGAGAGCCTGTAACACGGCCACATGTGTGACCCATCGCCTGGCAGACTTCCTGAGCCGCTCGGGGGGAATCGGAAGCAGCAAATTTGTCCCCACTAATGTGGGCTCCCAGGCGTTCGGCAGACGAAGGAGGCTCAGTCAGGAGTAGTCATCCTCTTCGTGAAATGGTACGTGAATAGTGTTTTAAAGCCTTTCATGTCTTCAGGTTCACAGTCACCTTATTCATTTTTAATGTGAACCGCAATCAGGATAATTCCGTCATGACATTATAGGCATGTCGTGTTTTATGTTAGAATGATGTAGACATCACAGATACGATTCTGATGTTTTATGATTATGCGATCAAACTGAAGCGGCACAGATACAGCCCATCTAGAAAATTTGGTTTTAAGCTTGTAGATGTTTGAAATATTTTAAACAAATGCTATGATACATTCCAAGTTTTTCAGAAGTGGACTCCTCTTTATATGTACAATCAATAAGAAATATATTTTTGCACCTTATTCTATTTAAACTAGCTAAAAAAAAAACAAATTCCTAATTTTTCATATCATTATGCTGATAGTAATTTATGTTGCTGGTGTCATATACAATGATGATAACGTCCTGCTCAAATCTTTCGACAGGTCACCGATCTACACGTCCACAGTTCTTCTTTGATTGCTGTCAATAAAAGAGAAACCATCATGTCCTCATTATGAACCCTGGGAATGGAAACTCCTCACTTTCATCTGAATGGACTCCAGTTGATAGCACTGATCGTTTCCATCCAGACAGACATTATAACTGCTTATTTATTGTTTTTGGCTCTTCAACGAAGCAACATGAGTTAAAAAAAAGAAAAAGAAACGAGAAAGCGGTGATGATCAGTAACCATCATTTTTCTACTCATTTGGATCCGGGGAAGAGCATTGCCTCATTCTTTCCTCTCAGCAGAGAGCACATTCAGTATGTACAGTCTGGTTTGGCCCATGTTCCTTTAATGTGTCTCAGCACATTACGGTATTTTGGGGATCATATTAAAGCAGTGCCTCATAAAAAGGCTTCCCTGAATATGGATGTGTCTTGTGCCTTGATGTAACACACTTTACATGCCGCTGTTGTACAGTATGTTTGAATTAAAGGAGGAAGGTACTACCACTGAATTACAAATTGTAACAATTGTGAATTTGAGCAAGATTAAAATGTATTTTAGATACAGGTTTGGGGTACTTGATTTATTGACTGATTGGTTGTTTTAATAATTGGTCTGCGTAGACAGACGCATGTCCCCTCATGTCGTGCTCGAGTCAGAATTTCTTATACAATAATCAGAATTAAATTATGACCATAAGTTTCAGCATTGACTGTCCAGTTGTTCTATGAAAGCCCTTAAGAAGGTCTAACTGAAAGTGTCTATTTTAGAAATCCAATTTGTAAACCAACATTAATCTAGCAAAATCAACTCATTTTAATTTATGAAAGCCTAATCTAACAAAAAATATACATCTTATTTTTATATTTTGCAATGCTGTTTGTTCGAGTAAAAACAAAGACTGCATCACTGCATTGTAGCCCCAGGGACATGTTTTATTTGTTCTTATTGGGTCCTCTGTGCATATTACAGTGACAGCAGCCATTCTGTATAAACCCTTCTGGGAACCCTTCATCACAAATCTGTTTTTTAGTGGCTAATTGTCATGGTTTCCCAACGGTAACCACCCATGGGAACTTGTTTACAGTTAAATCAATTTCCTAAAATAGAAGTAAAATGGCCTTTTTTTGGAGGGAGCGCAGTGAGCCGTCATTCCTTCTTAGGATGAATTGATCTTTAAATTTACTAATGCCATTGAGGTCTTATGAAACTTCTAAGAAGGAGTGCCGTTTAAACAACGCATCTTACGCACAACATACAGCATCTCATCCTGCATCTATTTGAGCGAATGAAACCTTTAATGTATTTCATAATTTAAGCAATAACATTTTATGTGCATCTAAATGAGAATAAAAGAGCTCAACGTGAATGATTCATTTCCATTCATATAATCTCATAAATTGGGCTCATTCTAATCACCGAAACCACTCATCCAAGCTTCCCATCACAGGCTTCTCAACAATCGTGACGGCAAGTGCTTTCTTGTGTCCTCACACAGTTCAAATGGATCCCATCCAGTTAGATGCTTTGTTAATTAACCTCTATGCCCTCATAGTAGTAGTGAGTCATTTCATATTGCAGTGCCTCTGCTGCCCGGCCCATTCCTCTCTGCTAATAAGGAGAGATTGTAAGTTCTCGTGCCTCTGAGAGGCAGGGTCTCTTTGAGAGCCAGCCAGTCAATTAATCTTTATCTGCAAACTTTTACATTACATTACTCCTATCACTGTACAAATTGCATTGTAATTACATCTGACATATTTCACAATGCAAATAGAAAAGAAAATGCAACAATTGAATTAAATGCATTCTTTGTATCGCTTTAAGTAATGTTTTTTTTTTTTAATTATTTATCAGCAATAAAAACAGATGGATAGTTATTTTTGGTACATTTAAGTAAACAATAAAAAAATTAAAAACCTCTGCAGTTATTTGCTAATTGAGCTGCATAATTGAGTACGGAAGTGCGATGATTGCGCTACAGTAAGACGTCATTAAGTAAATGGATTACAAGTGTCCGGCGCCTTACATCCAACTTAAAAGAAATGGACTGATCTAAATGAAATACATCAACACATAGAGCTAAATAAAGCAGCCAGTGCTTTAGCGTCTGTATGGCAGTCAGCCAGTCACTTCACCTATGACAAATACTGCTTAAACATGCTGGCTAAAATGCTAAGCAGTCTAAAATTGAAGGATTACGTTTCTAGAATAAGGCAGAAAAGAATCCTACACCATCAGCTGGCCATGCAAATGACTATTTAATAGTATCTGTCAAAACAATTCGACATGTATTAGCTATGTGACCTCCTCAAATAAGAGGATAGACATCAATGATAGCATGAAGTTTCCATCTTTTCATTATAATTAATGGGGATATTTTAATTAGGCTTGACATTCATTGATTTATTTTTCTATATATGTGATCTCAATTAAATATTTTTCATTAGGGAGAGCTGTGTGGGGCGGTTCTGTTTGTTGTCACTACTGGATGCGCTTTACTGTAAAAAGCAATTGCTTTGATTGAAGGCAAAATGACGCACATCCGCTAATGAGATCAATGGCAGAATATAGAAAACATGATATTTACCAAGCCTCTCACCCTGAGTGGAATCAGAAAAGCCCAAAGGAAAAAAAAAATCAATTCTTTCCACATCACTCTCTTGTGGACTCTGTTTATGGAAGATGAAATGGGCATTTTGGCCCTAAACCAGGTAAAACATTGTTGTCTGCATTCTCATAGGGGATGCTATACCTTTATCGAACAATAGAAATTAATAGCCTGCTTCAAAATTAATAATCTGTTTCTATGTCGACTATGCTGACCTGACATTTTTACACCTGTGCTGTGATGATAAATGTTTGTTGCATGAAGACAAAACAACTATTTACTTCACACAAATTTTCATTAATTACTTTTTTTTTGATGATGATGATGATGATGATGATGTGAGGAGTTGGACCAGATGGTAAATGCTTTTTGTTGTTGCTCTTTACTCATTTTAATAAGTTTACTATTGCTTTCAAATGTGGGAAATAGAAAGAGTGGTAGATCCTGACCACAAACTGAACCAAGCTGAATTTATTAATAAGACATAAAATACTCTGTTACATGAGCCAATCTGCACATTGTTTCTGGTTTCATTGCTTTCCCTTTGGTAAAGTTATGCCTGGTTGAAACTGTAATGAAATCGGTGAACTGACGCCCACTTTCCTCCTCTTTGAAAACCGTTTGCATTCAATTACCAATAATCCGTGAAATTAAGGTTACATAGAGATGAATGAGCAAAGTGTAGACCATGATCATAATTTTCTTGTGAGGGAGGGAAGCGACTAATCAAAATCTGAATCTCTTATCAAAATTCCAATATTAATGGTCTGTTCTTGCTGTAAAACTACTCAGGCCAGAGTGATAATTCCTTACACAATTCCACTTAATTTTCAAAGACATCATCTGGAATTGAGAAAATGCTCAGGGGAATTAGTCATTGTTTAACCTGTGTGTGTGTGTGTGTGTGTGTGTGTGTGTGTGTGTGTGTGTGTGTGTGTGTGTGTGTGTGTGTGTGTGTGTGTGTGTGTGTGTGTGTGGCTGTTTCTAAATCAGTACTGGGCATGATATTTAGGATGATGGACACTTAAATGGATAGTTCCCCCAAAAATGAAAATAACCCCATGATTTACTCACCCTCAAGTCATGTGTATATGACATGCTTCTTTCAGACGAATATATATATATTATATATATATATAAATAAATAAATAAATAAATAAATCCTGGCTCTTCCAAGCTTTATAATGGCAGAGAATGGCTGTTTCTGTTTTAAAGTCCATAAACGTGCATCTGTTAAAACTTTACAAACTGTATTCTCTAACTTCTACTAACTGTTGTACGCATGTTCACGTGAGACTGGCGTTCCAGTTTATGACCGGACACTCCAGTAAAAATATGTTAGTTCTCGCGAGAACCAAGTTGTTTTGCTCTATCCTCTATAGTTCTGCGTTTGTGACTGGAACATTACGGTACACTACGCTGAAACGCCAGTCTCCTGTGACTGCGCGTATGTCAGTTATCGGTGGTTAGAGATTACAGTTTGTAAAGTTTTAAATATGGATGCTTTTCTTACACAAACGCATCGCTCCACTTCAGAAGGCCTTTATTAACACTCAGGAGCCATGCGGAGCAGTTTTATGGAGCCAGTTTTAAGAACCAAACTTTTTTTTTTTGTATAAGTCGGATTGTATTCGTCTGAAGGCAGAACGTCATATTTGGCAGCAGTCTCTACCAAAGATATCTTATAATTTCTTGTAAATTTAATTCAAACTGCCTGGTGAAATTCTTTAAACATTTGTTTTGTTCTTTTTTTTTTTTTTTTTGCTCTTGAGGTCATGATAAAGCTGAATAGTTTGAGGTTTTCATCTGTTGATTCCGCTGTTGAACTTCTGTTGAGTTTTAATGTGTTCAAACTTGATTTAATCTGTCCACAGAACATTTGCAAGTTGTTCTCTGAAACATTCAAGTGCCTGTTTGAGAACTTCAAATGTGCAGAATTTGGGTTTTTACGCAAGTTAAAAAGGTGTTCTGAAATTTCTTGGATGCTTCTCAATATTGAAATTGATGCTACCCCTTTCCCCCGCTCCTAGGTCCTCAAAAGCCTGTGACCATGAAACCTATCAAACTCAGCCATCTTGAATCTCAATTTTCTAATTGCTCCACGAGGAAGCTTCTTAAGCTTTCATGAGCGAGGATACATAGGTGTATCCTTCCCTCACATCCTAAGCGGGTGGAGCTAAGATATGAGTAAAGGAAGCAAGGGGATTCACAAATAAGAAACTAGAAGCACACCTTGAGTGGTTTTATGTAGATTTGACCAACCCCTTCAATCTCATCTCATTGATTGGCCGCCAGGTTTGATGACTCCTTTGTCAATATTCTAGGGATTAACATACTTTTTCCGTTCAGCACTGTCAATGTTTACATGGTGTGTCCAATAAAGACATGAAAACAAATCACAGATTAACATTCATTGTTATATGTGCATCATTTAAGCAGATTGTGTATGTTGCTTGTTAACTTGTTTGGTGCGACCAAATAAAAGTTTTGCAGAACCCCAATTTTTACCCCCACCCAGGTAAATCCAAAGGGTTCACATAGGTTTTCCAAAAAATAATAAATAGCTTTCTTGCACTTGTGTATAGAAACTGCAGCCACTCATCATTTATCTGATATGAGCCTGAAGACTCAAGCCATTAGCTCACCAGTGTTTCCACTATATATTTGATAAGCGTCTTCCTGGGTCACCATTTACGCCATACATCCATCCCAAGATCAATAGTGTGCACTCGCATTAGAGACACATGTACGACCAAGTGGACTGACCATATGGAAGCAGGCACAAAGTGCAGCCTGTATTGTCTGATCAATAATGAATAACTTTTAAAGCATTATGCTTCTCTAAGCATGATTCGCACTACATTTAAGAGGAGAGCAAAAGTCAATGACTTTCAAAAGTTTCACAAAAAAATGGCAGGACGGTTTTGTACGTAGCCTATTTCTTCCTGAACGTATCTTCCTGTTGTCATGGTACAATGCAACCACTGTTAGATTGACAATGGAGGAACTGCTCTACACTGTAGATTCAGTTGTGATTGTGCCAGTATATTGTAACTCAAACATGTAGGGGAGCGTGGGGAACAACACTTTCCCCACATGCCAGGATGACGAAACTTTGTTTATAGTTGCCATATCAACATTATTTAGAGAAAACATTGAAAAAATGTAAAAGTCTTTGGAAGATATCACTGAACATTTTCTATTTAAAGCTACACTGTGTGATATTTTCCCCCATCTAGCGGTGAAAAGGTATATGACCATCCAGTGAATAATAGTTTCTGTTCCTCTCCATTCTGATTTTGTTTTAACTCCAACGGTGGGCGATTTAGTCCAAGATTAACATGGCAATCCCCCTCTTCATATTCGACACGGTGCCATCGAGTGTTAAAACGCGAAAGGCAAAGCTTGAATTTATGGGTATGTCCCTCTTTGGCTAATATACTTTCAAGATGGAGGGGTAACGTGGCGACCAGCATTCGAACCCCTCACCCGTATGTGTTTTTAATGGCATATTATAAACAAACTAGAATACTTTATTACTTGAAAGAAGTAAATATACATTAATGAGCACATATATTTTTGAAAGAACTAAGTGTTTTTAGCTAAGAATAAACTAAAAAAGTTACACAGTGTAGCTTTAACCATAGCAAAAGTAAATTTCTTATGTTTATTTTTCATCCCTGTTTTTGTGGTTATTTAACATAAAACAATATTATGATATTATTGTAATCTTATTTAGTTGAGATCATTCTTTAATGCTGATCTAACCAGCAGAAGGCACACCATTTAAATCCCAGTTGTGCAGGTTGGGCTTGTTGTAACAAGTACTAACTTTGTCACAGTGAGCCCCTAATAGAAAAAAAAAAATCTGGTCTCAAATTAAAAAAAAAAAACCTTTGAATTGAAAAAAGTGACTGATCACATCTAAATTTTTCAGTTGGCCGAACTGATTTTCTGTGAATTAAATTGCATCAATTCACAGAATTTCAATTTGGCAAACTGAAAAATTTAGATTTGATCAGTCACTAGAAAATTTTCATTTGGAGACGTTTTTAAAAAATTTTTTTATAGTGTATTATATTCAACACGATCTCATTGTAATGCGTATCAATAGTACGAGAGTGAAATCTCGTGGAATGGATACGCCAAAATGAGTTTTGGCGTGCAAATGCTATGCAGTTTTTCATGTGCATATGATACGCACTTTATGGTGTGCATATGACATGCACTTTATGGTGTGGATATGACACACTCTTGGGTAGAATTAGGGTGGTGGGTTCGTACGTATAATACGCCATAAAGTGCATATCATATGCAAGAGAAAACCTGCGTACTGCACGCCAACATATACATTCCACCAGATCGCACACTCTTACTATTTATACGCATGTTCGTGAGATCGGGCTCATTATATTCTATACTTTTATGAACTCTGTTGAGAAACCATGAGAAAAAGGTGAATTTTACTTATGTTTTGAACTATGCTGTATTTAGCAATGTGTTTGTTGTCAAACTCAAATAAAATAAAATCACCTTTATTTATATAGCGCTTTTTACAAGTCCAATTGTTTCAAATCAGGTTCACAGTGTTTACAGGAAGATAAGGCAGCAGAACTCAATGCAGCTCAAATTTTAATTATTAAAATTTGTAGGCTATTATTTTTTAAATTAACAATTGTATTTTATTGACAAAATATTTTAGCATTATATATATATTTTATTTTATTATATCAGAAAACATTTTAAACTGTCATATGTTAATGTTATATTGTGCCCCTCACGTTACAGTGTACCCCACCTATGGGGCATGTTGTCACAATTCACTTCCATTCTTTCGGGGTAAATCAAGAAGAAAGTATAGCTACACTGTATATTAACAAAACCACACAATTGTAGGCCTACTAGACGTGTGGATTTACACAAACTGAGAAAGTCAAAAAGCATTAGGTTGTGCCCCACTCTCCTACAAAGTTATGAACGAGCTAAATGGTAAATAACACGGGTCCCAATAAAACAGTTAGGCTAATTGAGAGATTTAGCCTACTGTTAACTTAAAATATTGAGATGCCAAAACAACTGCAGTATATCTAGGCTAATAGTGCCCGAAAACATACACTTCAGAGAGAAAATCAAAAAACAAAGTTTCCTTCTTTGACCTGCCATGTAGGACAGCAGTCGGATGCAACACAATTAACTAAACGTTTTGTACGATGTGATGAGTACTATGTTATGGTTTTAACGAAATTTTTGTTTTGTTTGGCGTTTTCCTTGAAAAGTAGATACCCAAAAAACACCGAGATCAAAGTTGAGCCATTCTGCATGACATTTTATTGTACAAGCTTTGCGAAACACCGCCACCGTGCGGCCAAATTAGGATCTACTATAATTGACACCAACACACTGAAAACCACCGTCGAACAGATGTTTACAGAAGAAGTTGATTTCTACTCTAAACATAGGCCTATTCATATTCATATCACTTTGTAAACAATAAACAACACACATTTAGGCAATATTTAACTGTAGCCTATATACATTTTAATTAATAGATTTTCATGTTAGGTCAGAGGCAGAGCATTATCGGTTGCTCCGGGTGTTTCATTATACAGGCATTTTGTTGGACTTTTCTTAATTTAGCAGACTGTGATAACGTCCCGGGTCCATATAGCCTTCGTTACACTCAGATACTTTGTTTTCTCTTTTGGTTCTTTAAAATGGGAAAACTAAAAAACGAATCTCTTACTATAGCTAAGCATAGTAGCCTACAGTGGCCCTTCCGAACCGAGTTTGGACACTTATGCTATATAGCCATAGGCAGTTACCAATAAAAAGGCATAATATATAACATTTATAGATTAAAATATCCAAGAACCACTAGAACATTATTATATATTTTGTTGATCCGTGTACTTACACTATCCCAAACGTTTCCAACATTGTTTAAATCCAGAGAAATCAGCTATTTTAACCAGTGTTATGGACCGTTTTCTCTGCGTCGCCTGTCAGTGACGTCAACACCACGCAAGGGGCGTAGCCAACTATGATGAGTATGAAAAAAAATAAAAATATGATGAGTAGCCTATGTCCCCCCAGTTTGTTATACAAATATAATATTTGGTAAATAACAGTTGTTTTAATAATTTTAACATAATTACAAAATGATTATGACATCTCAAATACTATAAAATGTTTTTTTTTGTTACTGTCTATGTTTTTTGCATAATGCTTGATGAGTTTGATTGACAGCTGTGTTGGGTAATTTTCAGTTGTGTGATAGATAAACAGCAGCGATGCAAAATTCTATAAAAGGACTTTTAAAAACTTGCATTGACTCGGGAGAGGACCCATCCATCAGCTCGCAAGTAATGGTAAGACTTTTCAATTTCTTGCACAGGTTCATTATGCCGGGAACACACAGTAGCTAAATAAAGACAGTGTAGGGGTAAGGTTGATGGCATTAAAGGGTTAGTTTACCCAAAAATGAAATTTATGTTATTAATGACTCACCCTAATGTCGTTCCACACCCGTAAGACCTCCGTTCACCTTCAGAACACAGTTTAAGATATTTTATATTTAGTCTGAGAGCTTTTCTGTTCCTTCATGAAAGTATATGTACACACTAAACTGTCCATGTCCAGAAAGGGAATAAAAACATCATCAAAGTCTTCCATATGCGACATCAGTTGGTTAATTAGAGTCTCTTGAAGCATCGAAAATACATGTTGGTCCAAAAATTGCAAAAACTATGACTTTATTCAGCATTGTATTCTCTTCCACGTTTGTTTTCAAACCTCAAATAAAGATTCAAACGGCCATGGATCAGTGGATTTATTTCATGATTTGGATCATCAATGTCACGTGATTTCAGTAGTTTGACACACGATCTGAATTATGAATCAATACGCTGATTCATGACCATTTGAATCTTTATTTGAGGATTGAAAACAAGCCAGGAAGAGAAGACAATGCTGAATAAAGTCATAGTTTTGATTTTGTTTTTCCGGTTGCTTCCACAGAGTGAGCCAACCCCTTCTGGTCTGCTGCTTAACATCCAGACATAAGTTAATTGTGAGAAATGCTATTGCCCTGACAACATGAGATTGCAATTCACAATTTAATTTATGGCCATTGTTTTTACACCATAATTAATAGGACAATGGAGAAGCACAATAAAACAGACAACAGAGAAAGATAAAACAGAGATAGTCTGACACTGACCTGTCATTTATTACTATTGTGTATCTTGCTACTTATACCTCATATTATTATCGCGAGGAAAAGCGATGCTGATGCTGGTAGGTCACATGATAATGACAACATGGTGAATGTAGTACATCAGGATTACTATAACACATTCATACTATAACTGGTTGCGAAGTAAGTTTAAATTCAAATATAATACCTACTCATTACGCAATTTCGGAGATAGCTTAAGTAATCAGACATACTACTGTTTTTCGCATTATATAAATATTTGATTTCAAATGCACTGCAAGAGGCTGTCGCTATAGCTGTGTCCTATTCAGAGGCTTGCATCCTTCAAAGGACTCAAAATTCAGAGGCTGCATCCTTCGAAGGCAAGACCGAGCATTGTTAATGGGACGTTTCAGCCTACAGAGGACTGTTCTTGTTGCCTAGCAACTGACAGCTGCCGTTGACAAGCAGCATTAACGTTTGTACTGGACTTTTTTGAAAGTAATATTAAACTGTCCGAAAACAAAACGGTTTACAAACTGCGTAAATATGTTCACCATGGTCCATTTTTGGATATAATAAAGATTATAAACGAATCGCACATTAATAAGACAAGAACTGCTTAAAGTTTATTTGTACATTTTTGTCATCAGATATTTGAGTAAGCTGAAAGCCAATACTTGCTTTTAAAGGTGTAAATCTGCAATTTCTCTCTCTCTCTCTCTCTCTCTCTCTCTCTCTCTCTCTCTCTCTCTCTCTCTCTCTCTCTCTCTCTCTCTCTCTCTCTCTCTCTCTCTCTCTCTCTCTCTCTCTCGCGGACGCGAATGATCCACCTATTGTAACCTTAATTTTTTGGGAAACGAATGCTGCATTTGGAGGCTATATTTGATAGAGCTGCTTTTTCACGCTGCTTTAATGCAATCAGTCTTCGAAGGATGCAGCCTCTGAACTGGCTTATATGAGAGTCACTGAATCACCAACCGATTCATTCAAAGACACCAATGACACAATTTAATATCCAATATCAATGAAAGAAACCCAGCATATTGCCTAAGACAAAAATTATGAGTGCACTGTAAAAAAAAAAAAAAAACAAAAAAAAATACAGGTCTCCAACAGAACATTTTCTAGTGACTGATCACATTCAGTTGGCCAAATTGAATTTCTGTTAATTAAATTGCATCAATTCACAGAAATTCAATTTGGTCAACTGAAAAAATGTAGATGTGATCAGTCACTAGAAAATTTTCAATTGGAGACATTTTTTTTTACAGTGTACTGACACTTAAAAAAAAAGAAAGTCTTTGCTACAATGTAAAGGGGTAAGTATGACCATGGCTTAATTGCGCAAAACTGAGGAAAAACTTAAGACTGCACTGTTTGATGTTTGGTTGACCAATCAGTGAAAAGGGGCGTTTCATTCCCGCACCACATGCAGAGATCAAATATTCAAGCTGTTTATTCATTCTTGATTTTGCTTCAATTTGGTGAATCAGAACAAATGAAATAAAGTGTAGTTGTAAAAATAAATAAAAAGTAAGCCTTAATATTAACATTAGAATATATATAAATAATTTTCCTCTTAATACTATTTTCCTTCCTATTTTAATGAAAAAAGAACCACACCAACAGTTGCTAATACCTATTATCCTACCGGTGATGCAAAACATTTCCTCTAGATGGCAGTGAAGATCCATTTTAAGGCTAGAAAATAGTCTTTTAATAATACTATATTTGTTCTCCACTCTGCTAGAAGCGTTTCCTTGAGCGTTTGAGCTCTCAAATAAAATATATACAAGTTCACATTACACTTACTGAATATAGGATATAATATGCAACATTCCTTACAATCAATATATATATATAACAAAATGTGTTGTAAATATACTACACTGTGGCATCTTAAGTCTAATCATTTTAATTATAAGTTGGATATAATTATGGAGGGGGAGAAAGAATTAAGGTTTTTACGGATTAAATTAAAAGTCCTTGAAACTATATAACTTGCATTAAAAATAATTGAATGATGGTATTTCTAACTATATCCACTGTTCATTTATTAGTTGATTTATCAATTTTTCCTTCAAGAGTTCACTTCTTTAATTTGTTTTTAATAATTCTGTAAATTGTGTGACTTGATATATTTTATGGTGATAATTTCTTCAAGCAGAAAAAAATAATCATATGTACATTGTCTGTATTTACACAGTGAATGTTCCTTATTATATAATAAAAGTGCTATAATAATACAATGGCTTATGTAGGCATGTTCAATATGTTTCCATCTCTCTGATTGAAGTAATAGCAGTGAGGATCTGCAGCACCACAGGTCTAAAGAAAATCGTAAGTTCCTGAGGCAAGCATCACTAGATCTCTGCATTAGATCCAAGCATCACTGATTTCTGCGTTGATAATGAGTTGATTGTGCTGCTTTGACCAGTGGCCTGTGTGAGAGATATATTAAGGCTGAGTTGAGATTTCAAGGCTAATGTTGACACAGCTCACTAATCATTCAAGTGGACAAGCTCTCAAAGATAACGCTGAAATTGAATATGAAATAAATACGTATTTGATCAGAGAAAATCATGCCTTCTGCGCTCAAGGAAAAGTTTTAGTAGCCTACAAAAATTTTACAGCAGTTTTTGTGAAAGATCATTAGTGCCGAGGCGTAACTGACTCACCTTCCCTCAGCCTACGATAGACCAAAGAACTGAAAAGATCACATGCACTCAGTATTGTCTTCCAGCCACACTTTTAACATCAAACCCCCACTGTCTCTGGAGAGACAGGGGCAGCATTGCATGAAGAGCACTGAGACTAGCCGCTCTCCTCTGACACGGCTAACTAGCACCAGGGGCTACCGTCCAGAGCCACCTCAACATGCTACAGCAGGAATTTCAACTCCTCTCACACTGTCACTAAGACACAGGTACGTTTGTATACCCTCTCACAAAGCTTTACTTGTTCCAAGAACTGTAGCTCCAATCAACGCTATAGGATATGTTTAAGGAAAAGGTGGCCATGGGCACCAGTTTGAACAATATTGGCCTGTGTGATCAGCAGGCGTGGAGTTTAAACAGACTGGGTTCTTTTTTCCAGGACACCTGTGCGTGAATACAAACAACAGAGAAATTTCATAAGGGCACAATCACCAACTATTACTTGGTTTTATAATTTTTAGTAATTTAGGTTTATTTAAACTTCAGTTTTTATAAACATTTTTACAATTTTCTCATTTTTGATGGTCATCTATTGCCATAAGTATTTATCATTAGATCAATTTATTCCTTTATATTTACATATTTAATCATTTAGCAGACACTTTTACCCAAAGTGACTTACAAATGAAAAGAGAAATAGAAGCAATCAAACCAACAATATGGCAACAATATGCAAGTGCTAGTCCTAGTTGGTACACATAGCAAGGTTTTCTATTACTATTCTAGATATATAGAATAGTAAGTGTTAGTATTAATGGGTCAAGTTTTGACAAAAAAGATGGATCTTCAGCCGTTTCTTGAAAATGGCTAAAGACTCAGCAGCTTGGGTAGAGGTCATTCCACCAGCTTGGTTGAGGTAAAGGTCATTGAAAGTGATTTTGTGCTTTTTTGGGATGGCACCACAAGGTGCAGTTCACTTGCAGACCGCAAGCTTCGGGAGGGCACGTGGGTCTGAAGTAGTGAGTTTAGGTATAGGGGTGCAGTCAGTGGTTGTTCTGTAGGCAAACATCAGTGCCTTGAATTTGAGTGGCAAATGCCAACCTGAGCAAGTTTATGTAACATACATTCTCTTCAGCTCATTATAGGGTTAGGTCAGCCAAAAATGAAAATGCAGTCATTAATTACCTATCCTAAAGTCGTTCGACACACGTAAGACCTCGTTCATCTTCGGAACACAAATGAAGATCTGCAGAACAGAGCAAATCTGCAGGACCATGGAGTTCTAGCAATGTGGTCTGTGAAGTTTAACTGATCATCGATCATAACTAAAAGGTTCCTGTCTGTCCTGGATCGCGCTATGGTGTTTCGTTGACAAACCTAGCTGAAAGTTGTGATTGTAATTGTTGGGTTGGCTGAGACCACAAGCTGTTCTGTCTTCGCAAGGCTGAGTTGAAGGTGGTGGGCCTTCATTCAGCAAGAAATGTCTGTCAGGCAGGCCGAGATGCGGGATCAGCTACCAGCTCAGATCATCAGGTTAGAATGAGAGGAAGAGTATTTGTATTTATTGTTGTTTTATATATATATCGATCAGGCATAACATTATGACCATTATTGTGTTGGTCCCCCTTTTACTGCTAAAACAGCCCTGACCTGTCAAGGCATGTACTCCACTAGACTCCTGAAGGTGTCATGACTTTTTCTCTCTCTCTCATGAAACACAAAGGCAGACAATTGAACATATTACTATGCTATTTTTCATACAATTACAAGAAAAGTGGGCAAAAACTTTATATCATACAAAAACACATCACACAGCGCAAAATGTTTAAAATAGGACTATAAATTCATCGTCCACTTTATAAGGCACTCGTTCAATATATTATATTTTTATAATTGTATTTTTTATAATTAGGTAATTCTAAAATTAATTCATTTTTGTAATTTAATTTTAAATAATTATATTTTTTGATGATCAGCTATGGGTTAAATATGACTAATTTAATAATTTTAATTTTAACATCATATAAATTGTGCCTGAATAGGAACGAGAACATTCCTTAGGACTTGATGATCTGTTATTAATGGGTTTTATTCTGACATGTATTTTGATGAATTGACTTTCCTTTGACAGATCCCAGAATTAATGTCCAACACCATAGATGTCAAACTGACTAACTTTTCTGTGGACAAATATCTTGATTTTCAAGATAATTTATGTTTTTATGTTTTCTAATCTCATGCCGTCAAACTTACCCTCAAGGGAATATATTATCCTGAATGTATATGAAGAGCAGAGAGAGACTGCAGAAAATGCATCTCATCATTTACAAAAACAACACATCACTCACTCTTTGAGAGCAACAACCGCTCAACCGCTGGGCTTTCTCAGAGCCATTTACAGAAAAGAAGAAAATATGCATCTGTCAGGAAGCTCTGAAATGTAATTTCACATCCCGCCAGATGAAATGCCGCTTTGTGCTCCTGTTCTGCTCACTGTCAGCATGGTTTCTCCACTTTCTACAGGTGCTGCTTGGCTCAAAGGGAACAATGCCGGTGTTTTTTGCTTTAGTATGAACAAAGCCTTTGTCTGGGGCTCGCAGAGGGAGGTCCAAAGGTCCATTGCGGGCTTTGAACTTTCAGGTCAAAGACTTCACAGAACTGTGGGGCCGGTATTGCTCCCGTGCCACAGCCAGTCACATTTGTCCTTTTGATTGTCATCTGTGTCTTTAAAGGCCCTGCAACTATAGGTCATTTGGGGTCTTTTATGTGGAGATACCAGATCTGACTCCACTCTTTCGTCTTTTTCCCTTCAGGCTGGCTAGAGATGTCCACTTGCTAGTACAGTTCCTCATCGCTGCATAAACAATTGCGATTCTACAATCACAAGGTTCAACTTTTTTTTTTTTTTTCAGCAAGAGCTGAACAGAGGATGGTGCTCATACATTAGCGGAGAAAACAGCAGGCCTGTAAAGCCTTTGTTCATAAAATATGGAAAGGCACCACACAGAATAGGAGAAGAAAAAAAACCTCAGGTTTCTTTTGATGTGAGCTCCTTTAGTGCATGTCTTCATTGGAGTAGCCTGTGGATGTTTTAACCTTCTGTAAAACTCACCCCAGTGCCACTTTCTTTCTCTCTTCTCTGTACTTCAGCGCCATGCTATGGTGAGATTGAGAAAATGATCATTATTTCATGAGGCCCTTTTCTCTCATCTGTTTGACACACTGGTCCAGGGCAGATTTCTCTGTCCTGCAGCATGGATGGAGTCTCTGTTCTTCTTTTTCTCTGCAGCTCTTTGTACCGGGCCAGCCACTGAGACTTGCACTTTAAATATTACGTTAAAAAATTTGGAAAACTCAGTAGGCATAATGTTTTTTTCTTTTTAGTAATTACTTTTTTCTCATGGAAAACAAAGGGAGACAACATTCCCATGCATATACCTGTACACTTACAAGAAAAGTGGGCTGAAGTGGTCCATTCAAATACAAAGACTTTTAAAGTTAATACAATAGATTTGTGTGAGCCATTCACAAAAATATCTCAATATCTAACCTTAGCCTGACAAGCCAAACCCACATCAAGATGTTTGGTCTGGAAACTCACCATAGACAGGGCTCAGTCTGAGGGGCGGGATAAACGGTTGTCTTTCAAACTCCCTCTGCACGCGAGAGGATAGCGCTACCACCAACCAGAGCAACGAAGGTGAAACAAAGCTCGTTGACAGATTAAACTTTCGCCGTATCTGGTCGGCAAAACTCCAAACACATCTTCCCTTTTTAAGAATGACTTCAGTACCGTTCTTAGTTCTTTTCACAGAGAAAAGCCTAACTCCAAGTCTTCCAGAGTCGCGGTCAAAGCTGATTTGAAAGACTGCTTTTCGCCAGTTTCTGTGTTTACTAGAAGCACACAAGTGCAACTCTTCTGTCACTATGTTAAGCCCCGCCCACCGACTCTATACACAATGTGATTGGCCTGACCAGAGTTTGGTTTTTATAGCTCAGAAGTGTATTGAGAGTTGCTAGATGACACTCGCAGCAGATTAGATTTGCTGCCGCTAGGGTGCTTCTAGATTTCTAGGCTAATCTAACCTAGCTTTGCTTTCTATGTTCATGAGGCAATTCACAATATCTGATTTGTGAACAAATCAAGTTTCAGTGTAGTGCTGAGCAGTATGACCAAAAATGTATATCACTGTATTTTTCTAAATTATATCGGAATATGCACTGCAATAACGAGTGTACAACTTATGTACACACAACGGCTGTCCGACGTAACGCACTCGTTATCATTCACTCCTTCAAGCTAACATAAGTGGATAACTTAGGGTCCTAATGAATGAAGCTTCAGTGGGCGATTTCGGATTCAGCCTTGCGATCTCAGCTGTATTCTCAAAACAGTGCAACAGTGAAAAGGAACCCCTCTCAACAGTGTCGTACTGCACCGTGTTCCGAATGTTGTTTAAAGCGACATACACTAATATGGCAGTATCATCAAAATTCATATCATAACAAAAATAAATACCAGTATTCGGTATGAACGGTATACCACCCAGCACTATTTCAGTGAATTAGTTGATCTGTTTCTCAAGTTTAGTAACTCTGATCTAGACACAGAGGTGAACAGCTTAGTGATGGGGAAGCTTATCAGTGAATATTAATGTGAATTTAAGTTTGTTCCTCAGATAAATCTATCATATGGCTTCAGAAGACTTGAAATGATGGATCGTGTTTATGGTGCTTTTGAAGTTCAAAAGCTTTGGTCCATTCATAGTAATTTCATGAGCATGAGAAATATTTTGTGTTCACTGAGCTGAAGAAAGTCACACAGGTTTGATACAACACATGCGAGTAAATACATTTTCATTATTTGGTGAATGTCTTTAACTTAGATCTGCTAATAATAACCAATGACAGTTATAGTAATGTTTCCATTTTTTCAGGTTTCTGACTACATAACATGACAAATCCGTGACCATGATTTAATCACATTTAAATGAGGGAATAAAATAGTAGAAAGTGGCCACAATTTAGCTAAAATGAGGGAGCAAATTATTACAACATGACCACTATGCAGCTAACTAAGAACAATGTAATCCACAAATTAATTAGTAGGGGTGTAACTATACCCTTATGTCATGATTTGAGACATATCACGATACTGACCTCATGATACAGTATTATTGTGATATTAAAAGACATGGTAAAAGGTGAACAAAAAAGTGTAGCCTACTGTTTGTTAAAATGCTAAATTTGGAATTACATTGGGGATGGAAATTAATTTCCTTGAACCTGGTGTTGGTCACATTTACATTTATGCATTTGGCAGATGCTTTTATCCAAAGTGCCTTTCATTGCATTCAAGGTACACATTTTTACAAAACAAAACAGCATTAGCATGGGATTGTTATCAGCCAATACTTCGAATTTTGATATCGGATCGGCTCTGAAAAAATGGTATTGGTGCATCCCTAATTGCAATATATTGATATCATTACACCCCTAATAAGTAGTGGGGATTCATAATTTTTGACAGCAATAACAATTTTTTTCACATCTCATGTGCAGTTCTCTGTATTCTTTAGTCTAATTATACAGTAAAAAACTGGAAAAAAATAAAACCTTTCCCGCCTAGTTTGTTATTGCCATCAAGCTGGACTCGTCTCGTTCTTTATGGAAAGGATATCTGTTAAGAGTAAAACCAACAAACATGGTCACATCAGTACAGTAAAATCAAACACCAATCATGAGAAGTTAAAGGGATAGTTCACTGAAACATTATAATTCTGTCATCATTTACTTGCCCTCCTGTTGTTCCAAACCTGCATGAGTTTTTTTCCGTCTGCTGAACACAAAAGAAGATATTTTGAAGTATGTTTGTAACAAAGCAGATGGAAAAAAACATTCACAAAATTAGTATTTTGTTACAAACACTGTTCCAAACATCTTTTGTGTTCAGCAGAAGAAAGAAACTCATACAGGTTTGGAACAACAAGAGGGTGAGTAAATGACAGAATTTTCATTTTTGGGTGAACTATCCCATTAATACTAATGCTACACATTACTAGTTAATCATCGCTGCAAAATATGAACAGGCAGAAAGCGGTGCTGATGGCTGTGTGGAGTCTGTATAGCCAAACCTTTATTAGTATTCATGTAACAGATCCTTTGATGTAGCCAGTGTTCTCTTCAGCCACAAGCTGCATCTACATTTAATGAGACCTGATATCCACTTTTTTTTATAAAGGCTGTGAATATTCCAGACAAGCGTAAATTGCATTTGTTTGTCTGGCTGGACAGAATCGTTCCACCGTGCTGAGTGATACTTGACTGATGTGTTGTTTATGTCAGCCAGCCCAGTGTACATAAAGGTGGTAGTTCATTATACAAGCCCTTCTTAATCCCACTTAATCAAATAGCTGTATGTCATGGGGAATACTGCCTGGAGCTAAACACACTTGCATAATTTATCACTCCAGGTTGGTCCTTGCAACTAGCATCTATTATCTCAAAAAATATACACAACTCCCCCGTTCACCCTGAATTTGTCTGACGTCTCTATCGTTTATGTTACCTGCCTTGTGCAATCTGTGCAGCGAAAAGTCATCTACATTCACCTTATTCACCTGTTCGCTTCTCTATCCTGCAGTACGGCATGTGTTCATTTGACATTCCTCTGGATCCCGCGGTCGACACGCGGACACAGTGCAGGTGTTTAGGGCTGTGATGATGTAATTGGCCACAAGGGGGGAAAGACAAGAGCACAGCAGCCACTGATCTGTTCCCCTGGTTATTGATTTCTCCGTCTAGCTCTAACGAAAATAATTGCCACATGTAATGTATTATTCAATTACAAGACAGAGCTCTCAAGTTCAGGGGTTTGATGGTCCTTCTAGAATCACAGAGGCCCCATAGATAATTTAACACCCAGACCCCATTAAGAAGCGCTGATATTAAATGCCCTGTGTTAAAGCGCAGATTTATTAGAATCGTCCTCAGCTCAAACTTTCCAATACGTGGGCCTTTGTATAATTGAGCGGAGTGGAATTAACTATGATAGAACTTTCTGCCATCTTTTATTTATTCAGCATAAGGATCTGTTTCTGATTGAGTGAGCTAGATAGCTACTGCAGGATTTTTGTATTAAAGAGCATGGAGTAAAGAAAAGATCTTTTTTTCGCAGGTTATGTTTCCAGATCAGCATTTATATATGGCATTCAGAGGAAAATAACATGTTCATATTATAATTCTGTTCTGATAAAACGGCAACATCTGTGCATAGAGCATCAATGAACATCTCAACATGATCTAGTTTTTAAAAAAAACATCCATAGAGAGCTTTTCTCAAAAGACTTCTTGTTACTTGTTTACAGGCAACCGTTTTTTTTTAAAAATCCACTTACAGGATATACATAGCGTAACTATTACTTGAATAAAATTATACTTAACTTACATTAACTGTACTGTATATGATAACTGTTTTCATATACAGTACATGTTTTGCCCATCTTATTGCAATTAAGACCATTCAAACCCCCTAAAAAATGTTTTCCTCATTATGACTTTATCATCCATGCACACACAATTTATTCCACTATACTAAAATTATAGTATAGTCTACAAGGAGGTCTCCATGCATGCTCTTTATCACATGCAGTCTTATATTAATGTAATATTAAGTAAATAAATAAATAAATAGTTCAATATTATTAAAATATAGGAATTTTATGATGGTATCTGATCATCTGTAGAAAATTATGAGTAAAATACCATAACTTAGCCAAAATGCATTATTGTTACTATAATAAAACTTGTTACTTACTTACTTGCATTAGTTACATTTTATAGTATAAAATCAAAAATAAATTACTTTATTTTCTTATTTTCAGTCATTCTTTCTGCGGGTTACATGATTAATGTCAATAGGGGCAGAAATGGGCATTAATTGCTCTAACTGAGGGAAGGATGTTGTTCCCCAAAATATTGCAATACAGGGCTCCGGTCATCCTCTGCTTAATACAGTGCAGTCGCCCTGTCCCATGTGCAGAAAAACCCCCCCAAAGCATGATACTACCACCCCCATGCTTCACAGTAGGGATGGTGTTCTTGGGATGGTACTCATGATTCTTCTTCCTCCAAACATGTTTAGTTTAATTATTTTTGTCTCATCTGACCACATGACTTTCTTCCATGACTCGTCTGGATCATCCAAATGGTCATTGGCAAACTTAAGACGGGCCTGGACATGTGCTGGTTTAAGCAGGGGAACCTTCCGTGCCATGCATGATTTCAAACCATGACGTGTTAGTGTATTACCAACAGTAACCTTGGAAACGGTGGTCCCAGCTCTTTTCAGGTCATTGACCAGCTCCTCCCGTGTAGTTCTGGGCTGATTTCTCACCTTTCTTATGATCATTGAGACCCCATGAGGTGAGATCTTGCATGGAGTCTCAGTCCAAGGGAGATTGACAGTCATGTTTAACTTCTTCCGTTTTCTAATGATTGCTCCAACAGTGGACCTTTTTTCACCAAGCTGCTTGGCAATTTCCCCGTAGCCCTTTCCAGCCTTCTGGAGGTGTACAATTTTGTCTCTAGTGTTTTTGGACAGCTCTTTAGTCTTGGCCATGTTAGTAGTTGGATTCTTACTGATTGTATGGGGTGGACAGGTGTCTTTATGCAGCTAACGACCTCAAACAGGTGCATCTAATTTAGGATAATAAATGGAGTGGAGGTTGACATTTTAAAGGCAGACTAACAGATCTTTGAGGGTCAGAATTCTAGCTGATAGACAGGTGTTCAAATACTTATTTGCAGCTGTATCACACAAATAAAGAGTAAAAAAAATATATATATATTGTGATTTCTGTTTTTTTAAAATTTAGATTATGTCTCTCACAGTGGACATGCACCTACGATGACAATTTCAGACCCCTCCATGATTTCCAAGTAGGAGAACTTAAAAAATAGTAGGGTGTTTAAATACTTATTTTCCTCACTGTATATTAGGCAGCGAGTGAACAATTTGTCCTCAAGTTGAAAAGAAAAAAAAAACAACCTCAAGGATTTGAGCGAGTTTGACAAGGCCAGCTTGTGATGGCTAGACGACTGGGTCAGAGCATCACCAAAACTGCAGCTCTTGTGGGGTTTTCTTGATCTGCAGTGGTCAGTATCTATCGAAGTGGTCCAAGGAAAGAACAGTTGTGAACCTGAGACAGGGTTTAAGGTCTTGCCTACAGGTGCAGTGTTCACTGGTCATAATATTATGCCTGATCAGTGTAAATGTTTACGGATGCAGCCTGATTCATCCAGGAACGAAACAACACTACGGTGTCTCCACACTGAAACCTATTTGGATTGATTCTGATTTGAATTAATTTTCATTGGCAGAACAATATTACTCAGTATAAAAAATTACTGCTGTATAAAATCACACTTAGTCGTTGCACTTGACGTCACACAGTTTTGCTCACGTGAAATTGCTTATTTGAGGTCAGTAAAAATAACTATAATGAAATTTTGACAGAGCAGGATATTCTCTCTAGCAAATGTAAAACAATTTCATAGCTGATGAGACAGCTATATGGTTGTATGTTTTTTCTTTTTCAGCTGTCAGATCCTTGCTGCAATCGATCATCCTCGGTGGATCATTAAGTCCTTATAGACAGAATCATCTTCTCTGCAGAATGATGCTTTAAACAAAAATTCGGAAAAAAAAACCTTTGGGGCCTAGTGGACCTTTTTATCTGAGTGATGTGCAGATGAATATTAGTTGTGTCTGTGGCTCTCCCTTGCTGAAAGATCTGACTTTACCCCTAAACTGGGACAGTGGACTCACCATGCACATCTGACTGATCATGAAACAGTTTGAAGAGTTTTCTGGCAGCTGTAAAAGACTGCAGCGCTATTCAGCTCAAACTGTCTCAGGACCAGTGTTTTGTAGACAGCTGAGATGGTTTCCTCTGGGAACGGTTGATTTGTTCATGCTCTGGATCTTCTGACTCTTCTGTTTCTTCATCAAACGCAGCTCCATGTTCAAGGATGTTCTTAAAACACTTAGAGGACTCCCATCGGTGGGCTTACCCTGTATTTACACACAGAGACAGAGCTTTAAATGGCTGCCTCTAAAACACTTCCCTTGTTTTTAGATCCAAACCAAAAGCACAAAAGCTGACAAGGTCCAAAAGTGTGGGACTGTTGTGTTAAAAAGAAGACATTGCGGCAAGATCAATAAAACAAGCACTATCGCGTTGCGTTTCGACAGGCATTCTGCCGAATGCTGAAGTGCAAACGAAATATCGTGAAGTCGTGAAAACTTCACATCCATCAAGTGCACACAAAATGGTAATTCTGCCATTCTGATCTCAAAAGAGCAAACGTGTTTCTCTAATCATTCCAATCCTCAAGTGCGAACATGCATTTAGTGTATTAATACAACATTAATTAAAACAAGAAGAGCTTGACGGGGAAAAAACAACAACCTCAAAACAGACACCCACCGTCATCACTCTGCTCAGCGTGCAGATGGCGGTAATGACAATCTCCTGCAAAACAGTTGTGTACAGCCTCGCCGGGCCGTGTGTTTGCCGAACACCCACAGGTGTTAATTTTTATCATCACACTTAATTGGCACGATGTAGCTACACGGGTTCAGACAGCCAGCGTGGAAAGGCCGGTGTTGTTTCAAAGTCTTTATCATTATGACATGGCAGTCATGTTCATTAAAGTTTCACATTCCATTTTCATTAGGATGAATCTCATTCTGCAAATGAATGGTTGCTGCAGAAGAATCAAACCCCTGCGAGCGATCACAAGGGAGCCCCAAAGTCTGTATTAATTATCAGGAATGCAGTCTCGATCGAAGATGTTAATTGCACTGATGGTCGGCTATGTAGGGAATTGCCCCTGCATTTCGTGCAGGGATAATAAAAATGAATTTTTAAACAAAGGGATCTTAAAATAATATCTAATCTACAGAGAATACCCCACTTCAAAGGCAGAGCCTGATGCTTTGAAATTTAGCTTTGTGGTCCGAAATGTTAAAGAGAAGCCTTGTTAATCTTTCAGTCGGTTCAACTTTGTCGAGGGGTGTGTGAGAAAGAAAACAAGCGTTAATTAACAGTTATTACGGGCCCTTTCAACTTTAATTTGACTTTCAAATATTAGCATTTATATATTAACTATGCTCTTGGCATCTTCAAATGAGCTCTCACATATTGTAACTCATTTAATTGGGCTTCATTGTGTATTTGTGTCACTGCTGAAAAATTATTCGCAAACTAGTAGGCGAAACCGCGCCTCGTGGATCCTCTAATGGTTATAAAATGTCAAACTTTTGTTGCGTATTAAATCAGGGCAACATATAGCTCAAATGTAAACAGCGCGGTGGTAATGGCCATCACAATTAAAGAGAACATTTTAATGACTTTCACAGGGACTTGCCTCATACAGTATCCTGAGTATAATAAAAAATCACTTTAGGATTTTTATATGAGAAAATGTTCAAAAGAAGATCATCTTTTTTAGGTAAACCTAAAACTTTAATATTTGTCCGAAACAACTTCCTTTTAACTGTAGTCATGTCTTGCCATTTATATGCATTTCCTTTCAAAATGTTGAGGTTAGTGTATTTTTAAAGAAATTAATCAGCAAGGATGCATAAAATGGATCAAAAGTGACAGTAAAGACATGTATAAAACTGTTTTCAACATTGATAATAATAATAGAGTGCCAATGAATTACATTTTTTGAAAAAAATTAAATATTTTACAATATTACTGTATTTTTACTCTATTTACTGTTAAAATGAATGCAGCATATGAGACTTTCAAAACCATCTCCACACTTTTGAATAGTAATCATGTATATAAATGATGAGACTTTTATTCATCAAAACTTTTATACACAAACACAGAAACAACATGACAAGGGTGGTCCACAGGTTATGTGCACACACACAAAAATAGAAAACAGTCATGTCATTTAATCCAAACATTGTCAAAAGCTCATTTCAAAAAGTATTTTTTCCCCCTGGTGTTAAATGAAAAGTGTGTACCTCTCCCCCTCTTCCTGTAACCTCTCCATCCCTTCCCCCATCACCCCATCCCTGTCAGCACTCATTTCGCCTGATGGAACTGATCAAACGCACCTGCCAAGCATCGCAGACATTCCAGCGCATTTGCTAATTATCTTCAAAGGCTCACAGACTTTGCTCCTAATCGAGAAGTTTAGATTTTACCTAAAAGAAGGGGCTGGAATGCTTGAACATTACAATGAAATTTATTTACTAAATCGCAAGAGGGCGGAACCCAACAGGAAGAGCATATAATATCATTTGTCAAGAGCAAACGGAATACTTCCCAAATGACTCCCGTGTTATTTCAGTCTTTGGTGGTGTCTCCATACATTGCCACAGAATACAAAGCTCATATTCATAAGAGTAAGTTATGCAGAGAATAAAACATTGAATTGTGGGTGGTATTATACTAATGTAGCAGCTTTTGAGTTTAAATCTCATTTATATTCCAGTTAATGTGCTTTTTTGTCTTGGGATTTTAGTAATAGTAGCATAGAACAAAGGAAAAACAACAAAGGAGACCCCCACCCCACCCCACTAACATTTTATGCAGTTAGATAATTAGAGAAAAGATCATTATTGTGTGCTTATGGGAACAGTCTGATATCAAAACATTTACAAACAGGCAATTATTATTTTATTTTTTTGTGGATTTCAGACTATGAGGGGAATATTCTATAAAACACGTTGAGAGAAATAATAGTTAATAATAATTGGTAACACTTTAGTTTAGGGTCCAATTCTCTGACTATTAAATAGTTGCTTATTAGCATCCATATTATATGCTATCAGCTGTTTACCTATAAAGTGGTGCCTATATATAATATATATATATATATATATATATATATATAAAAATATAATCTCATTATAGCCTATAACATATTTTTAAATATTTATATAAATCTGTTTTTTTTTTCTTCTAAAGAAGCATCGCTCTTTCTCTGGTGCACTGCTGTGGTTCTATCTCTTCCCACCTAAAGGGAGGATGTGACGGGTGGGGTTGTGTGAATATTAAAGGCCTAGCAGCAGGAGGTGAAAGGCTCTTTCCTCCCACTTCACACTCACAGTGTCGTACGGCTATGATTATTTCATCTGACTGTCTCCGCTGCCTCAGATACTCTTGTTTTTTTCTCCCTCTCCCTCTAAACATCCACATGGAAGCCTTACGAGACATGATGCTGACCGATCTGAGATTCTAATTATGAGTGTCGCTATACTCTTCTAGTTGTGACAGAGCACTAGTGAATTGTCAACTTTAATTGTTTTAAATAAAATAAAAGGACAAATTGCTGCTGTAACCAATGCATTTATTAAAATACGACTGTCTGGCAGTATGACTCTTCTGACAATATGGCTGTAGAATTCAGAGGTCAGAGGTCAGATCAAGTGTTTTGTAAATGCAAGGGTTTATTCATAAAGACTACCGGACCTGTTCTTTGAGCTCAAATTGGAAGAGAATGTCATGCAAATGGTGCTCATTGATAAATATGCAATATTTTTCAACATTGTCACTTTAAACAAGGTTATTTAAACAATCGAACAGTACGTTTCAATATGTTCTTGCACGTTTAAAACCAAACCATTGGTTTACATGAACCTATAGGTTAAAACTATTTATTTTAAACCAACGATTGAGTTGGTCCACATTTGACCCAAACATGAGTTGAAACAACCCAGCAGTATGCTTCTACAGTCATGTCCAATAATCTGAGACTAACACCACTAAAAATGTTTGTTGCTCATTTCATTTAAAATGTTCCTTACAAACGACATACACAGCATTCCAATTTGAAGAAAAAAAACTAAAGTAGTTTTTCCGCTTTTTTGACAGCAGCAGGTTTGTATGAATCCTAATGGTCATGATTTGAGAATGCCTAAAGCCAAAGAGTAATGTCACAAATTTGCTTACATACAGACTGCAGTATCTTTGACACGGTCATGTTCTGTTTATTTTAGTTCATGTCATTTCCGCATTAGTTCTTGTTAGTGTCCACATTAGTTTTTATTTGGTTAAGATGTTCCTGTTTAATTCCACTGTGTATATATAGGGGAGAGCGGGGCATAACCTAATGCAGGGTTAGTTGTAACACGTTTTAACACTTTCCACACATGCCAGCATGGCGAAACTTAATGTATTAACTAGTTGTCATATCAACAGTATATAGAGGAAAAACTGTGCCAAAATTCAAAAGTCTTTGGAAGATATCACTGAACATTTATATAGCCAAAGCAAAAGTACATTTCTTAAAGGAGGGTGAAATGCTGTTTCATGCATACTGAGCTTTTTACACTGTTAAAGACTTGGATTCCCATCCTAAACATAGACAAAGTTTCAAAAACTAATGTTGGACATTTGATGGAGTATTCCTGTGTCAAAAATACTCCTTCCGGTTTCTCACAAGTTTCAGAGAGTTTTTTTCGAGTATGGGTCTGTTTGACGTCGATAGAGCGGAAGGTCCTTGTATGGGCCGTACGGGCTCTTCTCCCGGTAGGGTGCGCGCGCGTGACTAGAGCGAGAGAGGAAATGCACACCCATAAACACTCAGCTGCAGATCCACTCGTCCGTGAACACTTATGTCGTTATAGTCCGCGCCACGCTCCACTTTATTCCTATGGGTGACATCAAGCGACTTCAACGCTTCAGCACAGCATTCCGGGAAGGCAGCGCTGCATTTGACACGATTTGAACGCAGAAATGACGAGAAGCGTCACATCACGCTTCAGTCGCGTCGCAAAAGTGGATCTCCACGGTCACTGCTGTCACAGGACTTCACGAAATCAACATTACCAAAGAAGTGTGTTTTTGACAGAGCGGTCCCAACAATAAAGGTTCACGGTCGTGCGCTGTGAGTAAAACTGTCTATATACTGTCTTCAAATGTCTATAGCCAATGCTGTTGGCTATCGTCGCGTAAGTAAACATCAGTAACTTAAACAACACGATCGTGTATAACGTTAGTTAATTGATCGATGCAATCTATGGTGTGTGTTTAAATACATTTGTTTAGCTGACCAATATAGGTGTCAGTTTGTTTATTGTAAAACCACCCAAACATAAACCTAAGGGAGGTTCTCACAAAGCATGCTTCGTCATTCAAATGTGCTAACGGTTACTCCATTGTTGTTCTATGTATAACGTTACACTAGTCTGATGTGCAAAACCATTTGCTTGCTACTGCTAAGGTTTAGTCGCATACAATAGTCCATGAACCGAATCATGTCATCATAAACTGCGAGTAAAGACACACAAATGTTGACAGGCCACTAAATACAGTACATACCACAGAGATGGACGTCCTGCTGTTGCTGTTTCTCCTGTTCAATTTATTTCAGTCTCCGGATTTGATTCTGGATCATATCTGTATTAGTTGAATCTGTGTAGCGTTTTCTTCTCCATGCTTGAGGACGTCACCGCTTTGTGCGCGATCGTCATTCTTTAGCTCCGCCCACACGATACGCCTCCAGGCGCTCGGTTTTTTTCCGGAAAGACTCGGTACAGCCTATATTTCTTTTATAAATATAATAAAACTAAAGACTTTTCGGAGATATGAAGGATGCAATACTACTCTATAGGTACTCAAGGTTGACATGAGATTGACTGAGTGTTTCACCCCCCCTTTAAATGTATTTTTCATCTCAGTTTTTTGTGTTTATTAAAAATAAGACAAATAGGATATTACTGTAATCTTATATCTGTTATTTAACAGTTGAGATCATTTTTTAATGCTGATCTAACCAGCAGAAGACAAAACCTGTGGTTTAAATCTCAATTGTGCAGGTTGGGCTTGTTTTAACACTGCGTCATAATGAGCCCCTATTAGAACTACGTTATTATATTCTATATTTTATGACCTCTATTGAAAAACAATGAGTAATGGGTGAATAAAGACTAGGAGTCAATGTTCAAAAATGATTCATTATTATTTTATTTTTTTACTATGCTCTATAGCTGTAGTTAGTGATGTGCTTGTTATCAAACTCAAAAATGGGTTTATTTTTAAATATATATAAAAAATAAATTATTCTATATAAAAATAAAATATTTTATTGAGAAAATATTTTAGATGTTCTGTGATTTGATTATATCATATAACATTTTAAACTGTCATATGTTAATGTTATATTGTGCCTGTCACGTTACAGTGTACCCCACCTATGGGGCAAGTTGTCACATTTCACTTTCATTCTTTCGGGGTAAATTAAGAAAAAAGTATACACTGTATTAATGAAACAAAACCACATAATTGTACTAGACGTGTGAAATGAATGTGGGAAAACATAAATACTCTGAACCACAAGCATAACTGATAAAGTCAAAAAGCATTAGGTTGTGACCCGCTCTCCTCTATACTTCCTGTTTTGTTTGTTTCATTGTTCTGTGTCGTCAATATTTGATGGTTATTGTGACGAGTCATGAGAGAGTGGCGCGAGGTCGTTGCATGATTGAAGATGAGTGCCAGTTGCGCGTCACATCGGTCTCGAATCCTCTCACTGAGGAGCATTAGCTCAAGGGTTACCGCACAATCCCAAATCGTAAATATAAAACATGTTTGATTCTTGATTGGACTGCCTCTGATGTGATACCCACGACAGCCAATGAGAGCGAGCAAGCGTCACCAACCTTGTGTTGCTTGATTCTTTACACTGTAACCCCTAACACTCAAATAATGAATTAGTTTGAGTAGAGCCAACTCAAATAAAAACAATTAGTTCAATTTACTTTTATGAGTATATAGAACTTTCTTTTGAGTTTTTTGAACTTGTTTCTTTAAATTTAGACAAACTTAAATTTATCTGAAACTGGGCTGGGATTGACATTTCCCAGCATTCTTTGCCATTACACTCAAAAGGAAGAGTAAATGCTAAAATGAGGCGTTATATAATGTTTTTGGTGCAAGATTAATGTTGAGTGGGAGATGTTGTAGTAGTGTTTAGAATCCATCCTGCTTGAAAGAGCTTGCGCATTTAAAGCGGCAGATGATCAGCGCATGCCTAAAATAAATAGAACAATTTCATTTAAATACTTCACATACATTTATACAAGATCAGAAAAATGACATTCACACACAACACTAGATTTTTTGATTAACATAAGGTTACTGTTAGTTAAAAATTGTATTTAATAATTAAGCAAATATCAATATCTATTTTATTTATTTGCACCATGTACCATCAACTGTAGGTGTGAATTTTTTTTGCTGTTGTTGTTAGAACAATTGATGCGAAAAAATAAAAGAAAAAAAAAATACCACAACATAGTTCACTAAGTTAGTTTGAACTGTCTAACAGTCTCATATGTGACATCCATCTGTTGGTTTAACACTGTTGCTTCTTTTAGCTGAAAACCATTTGTTTTTTTCCAGGGAACAGACATTGGCCAATTCTGCACCTTGCTTTGCAACAACGTCAGGATTCAGAGGCATGCTGTGAACTCTAACTCACTGGAACAATATACACACTGTTGCTGGAGACATCATAACAGCTTGTGTAAATAATTCACACATAATTTAAAATGGGCAAATCAAACAGAATACTACACATCAAAGGCCGCTTCCTAGAAGGAAAATTTTCATTTTTGTGGACTGGGAGGAGAAAATGAGTGTCGAGACCATTTTTTGAGTGGGAAAATTGGAGCACATATATTTAAATTTACAGAAGGATCCAATCCTCAAGGTAAGCGAGGTCCAGTTGCGGTTGGGTTTACAGAAGCATCTATATGTGTTTCACTCAAATGAAAGCAAACACATTTAAGAGGAGGGAGGGTTTGTGACCCATTCAATTATGTAAAAGAAGAGCAGGCTTTATTTGAGACCACTGTCCTGAATGAGTGCTGGAGGAGAGAAGGGGCACTCCGAAGCGCAAACATGTGGTCGAAGAAGTGCCCAGAGCTCTTCAAACTAAAGATGACTAACACTCAGCTGAGAAAACAAGCAGGACGGCTGCCACTGACGATGACAGAGAAACACTCAGCCCTCACTTTTATGTACACTTCCACAGGACACATGTACAAACCACCATGAGTCTGTCTAGATTTTATTTTTGTAAACTGAACAGATCTATGCTCTTGCACACTCATGCACAGTAATCACAGAGCAAAAGCAAAACTTTGTTTCATCTGTTCTCTCAAATACAGTTTTCCTTCGCTAAATCTGCCAGTTTGTTGTTGTGATTAACATACATAAAGCATGTTTTAATCTTAAATTTAATGCTGAATTTTAATCAAATAATCCTGAAAAACAACATCAAAGCACACATTAGATTACCCGATAGATCTAAAAATATTGATTTTTTTTGCCTCCAAAACATTTAATTTCATAATGTTCATTAAACATACAGATGGTTGCTCAAATATCAGAGTAAGTAAGTAAGTCGTACTGTTTTTATTCACTTTTAACTTTAATATTTGGTATGTCCACCTTTGCAGCAATTACAGCAGCGCATCTCTCTGGCATAGTGTCATTATATTTCCTCTGAGAACTTCAACACTAATAGTAAAAGCCATGCCTTCTGCAAATGAAGTCTTTCCTTTGAATGTACAACAAATATGCCCATTTTTTTTTGTAATTCACCTTAAATGTGCTCGATGGGGCTGAGGTCAGGACTCTGAGGGGGCAAGTCCATTATTTTCAATGTTCCAGCAGATTCCTTCCATTGCAGGTAGTTCCAGCAATAGTTAGAAGAATGTTTTTTTGGTCCCTTTGACAAAAAAAAAAAAAAGCCCCATTAAGACGACTCCCAGATACAAAATGTTCTAATATTTTGGCCACCATTGTATATATACACAGACCAGGCATAACATTATGACAGCTAAAGTGAATAACACCGATTATCTCTTCATCACGGCACCGGTCAATGATACATTATGCAGCATGTGAACATTTTGTCCTCAAAGTTGATGTGTTAGAATTAGAAGCAGGAAAAATGGAAATGCGTAAGGATTTGAATGAGTTTAACAAGGGGCAAGTTGTGATGGCTAGACGACTGAGTCAGAGGATCTCCAAAACTGCAGCTCTTGTGTGGTGTTCCCAGTCTGCAGTGGTCAGTATTAACTAAAGAAAACACATTTAAGCAACACATGGTCAGGTTAAAGTGTCTGATTAACTCTGGTACCAATTTTTTGTATAATTTTTTTTAAAATTATTATTCTATTTTACTGGTAGTTGTATGAAGAACTTTTGGTATATACTTTTGTGTATAATATGTCAGTCTACTTTATTTTGCAATGAGAGAGAGAGAGAGAGAGAGAGAGAGAGAGAGAGAGAGAGAGAGAGAGAGAGAGAGAGAGAGAGAGAGAGAGAGAGAGAGAGAGAGAGAGAGAGAGAGAGTCTATTATGGTTTAAAAATACAGATTTGTTTTTATAATTTTTATTTATTTATACATATAAATAAACAGTACATTACATTATACAGTTAAAAACAGTACATTTTCACTGTAATTAAGATTCAAAACAACATTCAGCATGTAAAAGAGAGGCTCAGGTAAGCATGCTTCCAATAATATCCACAAAGTTTTCATTTGAAATGTGTACGTTGGCTGTGTTTAATTTGAAATGTGTTTCATTATTAGCTGTATATGAAATGTATGTTGGCTGTGTTTATCTACAATGAAGCAACCATTCCTTAAGCTTCAAAGTTTGTTTTTCTTGGAACATGATAAAGAAAACCTAACCAGGGAACTTGAGTATCACAAAAGAGGCCTTTGGACAGAAATAAAATCAATCGATTTCTCTCACTTTTTTCATTCCCCTTTTTCTCTGCTAACCTTGAACCTTCTGTGCTGTAGAGAAAGAGAGAGTGAGAGAAAAGACATGAGAGAGACTATGTCCCTCTAGCAGTGAGAGAAAGTCATTGAGAGACTGGAGACCTTAATACACGTCGAAACCAGTTTCTGTTGCCTATTATGTGATGCAAGCTCTGATATCTTTAAGCATGGCTGCCGTCCCTTCAGAATTACACTCGCTGATGAGTAAACACCTCCATTCACCGAGCTCATTTCATGCAGTCAATACATCAGACCAACCTGAGCTCTCCTTCCACACAGCATCATGTTTATTTATGCTCACCTTCATTAAGAGCTGCTTTTATTTACCCAACAATGTAGCCGTGGCAAAGCGGGGAAACAAGAACTCCTTCCAATGATTCCAAGACTTCACGGTTTAATCAATAAACTTAACAACTGACATTTTGATGGCATTTTCATACTCATCTGATCAATATGTGTATTGAGCCAATTACTCCCAGGCCAGCAGACGCACGCAAGCGTGCGGTCCACAGATTTACGCTGTCTCGGAGAGAGGGAATTAAGAAATAGTCCTTGAGCATCCCTCAGTCATGGGTGAAATGAGGGCGAGAAAGGGAGTTGTCGGATTCGAGACAAAATAAGAATGCTTTTTCCATGATCATTTTTCTCTCGCCTGATGTTTGTCAACTCCCTCTTTTAATGAGTTATAATTTTACACATGCAAATTGGTTAGTGCTGCAATGAAGAGACGTGGAATGTTCAACCTGATCTCACGGGAAAACATAACTTGTTATGAGATGGTGATTTCGTATGAATATGGACGATGTGAATCACACAAAAAAGTACAATTACTTGGAAAAAATTAAGCATGAAGAGCAACCCCTAACCCTAAACATACCATCATCGGGGTGTAAGCAGAACATACAAAAATGTACGAATGAGAACGTATGAATTAGCCACCAATTCACCAAAAAGTAAAATATGAATTGCCACGAGCTTGTGTTGGAAGTTGTATAATGCATAGATGCCATTTGATTAAGCGGAATAATTTTTCATAAATAGAACAATATTGCAATGCTATTTTTATAAACAAATATGACTTTAACAAATTAAGTATCCTTATTATATTAAAAGACAAACACTTTTCTGTTTCTTTGTTTTTACAAAATATGTTGTTTTTTAACACTGTGTGATGGCTAAGTAAAATTTCATTTATCTAGGTCTTTATTTTATAAACACACACACACACACACACACACACACACACACACACACACACACACACACACACACACACACACACACACACACACACACACACACACACACACACACACACACACACACACACACACACACACACACACACACACACCTTTTTGTTTATTTATTTATTTTTTAAAGGTGCAAAAAGCCAAGGTTTTGTTATTTGGATCCTGCTGTTTGGTTGTTTTAATAAAATAAAAAAATTCACCTGACCCTCTGATGACCAGATGGTGGCGCCATAAAATCACAAGAGAGCCCTTTTTGAGAATCCAAGTTCTCGGATACTTTGAAGGGGAGCATTCAGGCTCTCAGTACAGTGTGTGTGTGTGTGTGTGTGTGTGTGTGTGTGTGTGTGTGTGTGTGTGTGTGTGTGTGTGTGTGTGTGTGTTTGTATTCCTAACTGCAAAACTACTGACTAGAGAAGCAGAAAACAGCACTCATTTTCAATTTCCACCATCAGACTCAGGAGGTGAGGATGAATAATGGCAGAATTCATCTGTTCAAAGACAAAATCGCACCGCTTCCATACAGGCTGAGAAAATCAACAACTTCTCTACATATGTAACTAGAGAGAGTGCTGGCAACCAGTACATCACAACACCGACTATCTGAATCCCTAAATCCAGACCGGAGTGTAACAATATGCATTTTATACAATAAGAATGGCCTGATGATCTGTCGTCAGTGGGAAAGAGTTTTAGGTCAGTCCAGACCAATCAGACCAATGCTGAATTATGACTATATATAAATATATGAATTTCAACACTTTAAAAAAGCCAAGGTTACATTATCAGGCTGGCTATTAATACATTAAAGGCTTTGACGATATTAGGTGCTTACAATTCTAATTTGAATAAAAATGATCAAAAAATTCGGTCTGATTAAAGTTATGAACAAACTCAGTCTGGATGACGTAAATTACGTTTTTTTTCCACAGTCTATACAAAAACATGATAAATGTGTCAAATCATGCACAGATATCCCAAGCATTTCCTGAATTCACAACATACAAATAGTTTCTCACCTAACCTAAATATTTGGCAATGCAACAAACCCTTTTAGTCAAGAGCCGATGCGGTAAACTGATCACAGCTCACTGAGAACATGTCTGCTTCATTTATATTTATGATCCTATTTTTCGCATAACACATTTTTAATTCTTTGACGCTGCAAATTCAATCATGTACATAAAGTCATTACATGTCTGCATGGTTGTTTTTGCCTCATTCTTGAGGGAATACGTATACACGCGTACATAAATGCAAACATACACGCTATAACTCACTGGTGATAACTTTTCCACCCACCACAGACATCATTCCCTGTGCCCTGATCCCCAAGACCTCAGGTAAACAGATCAAGAGACGATGTACTACATATTCAAATTCACACCGCAGAGAGGCCCATCCAAGGAAGAAAGTCCAGGTTGGGCACTCTGAGAATTACAAACAATCCACTAATGTCTGTGAAGAGCGCAGCTGCTGAATAACTCGCCCCCAAAACATTTGACATTGGTATAGCTATGACTATCAGCAGCGCTAATGGGTTTACCTGATGGCGCCTCGTTCGCGTAACCGACATTTCATAGAGTCGGCTTTGGCAGCCGCTCGCTCTGAGCAGCACCGGTAGCTGACTTCTCTATTTTATCAGCCCCCTGCTATAGAGAAGGCCAGCAAATTCATCCTGCAGCAATTACCATATGTTGTGATTGTGGTTTTGGAACAACACCATGACATCTGTGTTATATTGGTATCTAGGGCACAGTGAAGGAACTTCCACCACCTGCATTCCATATCTACATCTAGTAAGCAGGTGCTTGCAGGACCGGCTGCTGCATCTGTGTGTGTGTGTGTGTGTGTGTATGCGGGAGAAAGAGTCGAGAATAGAGCGTTCTGGTTCTCCTTGAGCTCTGTAGATGGGTAAAGAGAGCCAGCATTTTGTTTGTAACTTTAAATGTGCTGTTCCGTTTCATCTATTAGCTATTCATTAAGTTGAAATAAAGTTTTCCATGCAGTAGTACACCACTAAAATCTTGATGGGAGAACAAACCTGTGAAACAGCGAAGATCCCTTTCTCAAACTGTGGACAAAAAGCAGAGCAAAAGTATTGCGAACACAATTAAATGTTGTGTCAGGTCCCTGACCTGCCTCTCTTCAGACATCCGAACAGAATGAGATGCTCACCGCTCCAACACATGAGGGGGCTTTTAAAAGCAATCATAAAAGGAACATCACTTCACTAATTTATTACGGCTGTCGCAATAATGAATTAATCTGCTGCATTCATAAAGCATTCGATTACATAAAGCAGTCAAGCGACTGAATAAATTCAGTCATTTAGAAGTACGTGGGCAATGAAATAGGGAGTAATAAATATGTATTTATTGCCTGTAGCGCTGAATTGAGGTGGAGGTGAGCCAGCCCGTTAGACACAATCAAACAATCAACCCTAACAAGACAGCCAGGGAGGGCAAAATACACATTAAATATGCCTTCCTAAGAGAGCGGGATATTACAGGCAGGCAAAGCAATTACGCTCTATTAACCTAATATGGAGAAATTGTACATGTGAAATACAGGCATGGCATGCTATGCTGTTCGATAAGTCAGAGAGAGAGAGAGACAAAGAGGGAAAAAGATTCCGGAAGATTTCTGTCACTGATCCAAACTGACAATCTGTTTTAAAGAAATGTGTAATTAGGAAACCGACACGTTCGGTGAAACACTGCTGGAGCTTAAAAAGGAAGAGACAGGCATTAAACACGCCGACCACAACATAATGTTTTAATAAATGGGAAGAATAAGTCAATTAAAAAGGAGCTATTTAGGTCTGAAAGGAGGAGACAAGCACGGCAGTGTGCAGAAATATAATCAAAATCACATTTTACATGCTCATAAATTTCAACGTGAACACAAGGGGGAAAGACAGAGGGCTTGGGAATCTCTATAGTGACAGGATGAATAAAACATTCATGGTCAGGAAAATAAATGAATTATATTCTAAATTATAGCTTTCCTTACAGTACAGTTTTACCGCCATGTAACATTAAAAACATGTGTGCTCTTTTAAAAAATAAAGCAGGAAAGACTATCTCCCTCTATCTCTATTGTAACAAATATTCTATTCATGCCTCAGAGTATCAATCATGGGCTGAGCCAGATGTATTTGGCAGGAATATTTCTGCCATCAAACTGTATATGGATGTTTCTTGAACTATGGGCACTTTGGTGACTTCTACAAAATAAACTCACTTTTCACACTCCCTTTAATTTGCCCACTAAGTATAGTCATTTTCACCGCATCTCAAATTATGTATTGTGTTTAATAACATTCTGTTATGGAAATTATGGTAGTAGAAATTACACTTTTTGCATGATTTGCAAAACTACAGCTCCAATGAAAATGACCCTCAGAAAAAAAGCATTCTACAGACAATAAGTCATATTAAAGTGTTTTTTTAAAAACACATTTCATCTCAAGCTCTTCACTGCCACTGCAATCTTCTCGGTAGAAATTCTAAGAAACCCTAAAAAAAAGTCTGCTAGGTGAATAATTGCTCTTTTTCCACACACTTTTTGTTTACATTATCATTGTTTTAATATAATTACTTTTTTATTGGTATAATTTGTATAATTAATTTTATAATGGTCTGGGACAAGTATAAAACAAAATCTACACCAAATTCGATACTAAATCTCAATTCTCAAACAAACAGTCAATTTTAAGCACTGCTCGCCGCGAGCAGTTTGTCAGAGTGATTGTCCTAGGAAAAGATAAAACTAATGAACCATAAAAAGCTTTGAGACAAATGATTTTAGAGAGGGAAAAAGTGCACATTTCGACGTTTAGAGCCAAACAGTGCTTGCTTGCTTGAAGTGGATTGCTCGCTTTGACATTTCCCCATTGTGCGCAGTAGTGCAGTGGGCAATAATTAAATATCAGGTGCATAAGCTGCTCTTTAATTTGACATGTGTGCTTCAGGCAATAAACACACGTGGAGCGACGGGGAAAGCATAATTGCAGGGGAATAAAATATCATATCTGGAGTGAGGAAGAGGATCATTGTATCAGGTACCCGGTGACAGCTCGTTTGATCATTACGCTGAGCTGAAGAGGTTGGCTAATTAGTTGCCATTAAAGCTCACCCCCTAATCAGGGGTCGCTCTAGCATAAAGAATGTCACTCGCTGCAGATGAATGAACAATACTGTTAACCCTTTCCTGGCCTTCTCTCAGCTTCCCGCAGCTGGCTGGAAGGTATCGCAAGTCCCGAGGTTACAGCTGTCGGATACGATAATTAATTCTTTATCTAATAAGCTGACACGGCAGCAGAAAAATGACACCTAGGGCTGCAGAGAGAAGGGTTAAAGACTACACTGCCCCGAACACACTTCCTGTAGACGCAAAGCAGTGCACCGCCGAATATTTACAGAGCTGTGCGGGATGGGATTTGTTCTCTCGTATTGAGCACTTCAAAAAAAAAAGAGGAAGAAAAAGACGGGATGACATTCTTGCACTCCCAAGAATGGGAACTGCTGTTTAAATGTACTGTTAAAAAATTCAGAGCAAGGCTGGAAGCGCTAGGCCATAATAACATGTGGAGTGAAGGGGTTGAACAGGGGAGATGAAAAAGAATGCTTATCAGACAGCAGCACAGATGCATTATGTCAATAGTGCAGAGCTATGAATTCTTCAGAAAGCAGAAAGTCCCCGGTGAGCGCAGAGCCCCTGTCGGTGCAACTTTGGGTGCCTCACACTGTGACTTTTAAGGATGGCAGAGAGTGCTCTGCGGAGACACACATGCAATATTAGCTGACAGCCCTGTATAAATAATAAGGCACATAATGCCGCATGTGAGCACTGGCGAGCACCACAAGGGCTTTCAACAGGTGCGATGCTCGCCTGTGCATTTCCATTTTGTTCGACAAAGAGAGAGTCTTTACCACTGACTTGCGTCTGAAAGCCTCGTATGATCATTCTTTTATGGGCCCTCTTACCCAGAATGCACTATATTCACAGGAGCTCATGATAATAGGGCAGTCGTGGATAAGGTGGATGGGGGTTGATGGGGTATTTGGGGTGGGGGGAGCAGATGTCCAAGTCAATATATTCAGAGGGGACGCCCAGGGGACGGAGAGGTCTGCGGAACACACTCCAGTGGCCGGATGAGATTGCGATATGCACGTCTATATGTATGTGTGGGTTTGTTCGTGAAGTGGCCGTGACCCCAATTCCCCTCGGTTGCTACCACCAACAGAAACAGAATGTGCTGTGATTACGAAAGTTCAAACACACTTCCCTTACCTTTTCATCTTCTGTCTGGTCTCTTTGTTGACTACAGACTATTTTTTTGTTTAAAAAAAAGTCTGATAGAAAAACATTGCAATTATATATATATATATATATATATATATATATATATATATATATATATATGGGGACAGATACGGTACAATCTTATCGCCCTACATTAACCCTACCCATAAACCTATCCATTACAGAAAACTTTCTGCATTTTGACATTCAAAAAAATTCACTTAGATTTATAAGCTGTTTTTCTCAAAACTTCCCCATTAAGACAAATATTCTGGATATTGCCATTTGGGGTAATTTTGTCCCGATAACGTAGAGGATTTATATAAATATTTATATATTTATGATATAAATTAAATTAGAAACCTTACTTTTTAGTTATTGATATTTCCATAAGTGAAAAACCCATATTAGGCAAGGCAAGGCAAATTTATTTATATAGCACATTTCATACACAATGGCAATTAAAAAAAAAAGTGCTTTACATAGAAAGGAATTAAAATAGGGATACAAATGCATAAGAAAAAGAATACAATGTAAAGAGAATTAAAAATAATAAAATGATGATAACCAAAGACAAGAAGACAAGAACAAAGGTAAACTAAAACAGTTATAAAAAGAATTGATGCATAGATAAGGTGCAATCAGTCAGACGTACAGTGGTACAGTGCTCATTCAGTAAATGCGCAGTTAAACAGATGTGTTTTGAGTCTGGATTTGAATGTGGCTACTGTTGGAGCACATCTGATCTGTTCAGGAAGCTGGTTCCAACTACGGAACCTACATATTAGTTGACAACACATATTAGCAACTACATATTAGTTGACAGCCAATCGTAATTAGCAATTTAAGCAAAAAGTTTAACCTTACAAAAGTTCCTAACAAAAAGGTCTCTTCCAAACAGCTAACAGCAAAGATAAACATTACTATCAGCATTATATTTTTGTGTGGGTGGACCTGCAAGTTTCCATCTTTCTGACAAATCTGGATAACAGAAAATGTTTCAGGTCTCAATCAAATGCCATTCCAGTGACATTCAGGCATTCTTAATTAGATTAATACTGCTCTAGCATCAAAGCTAGAGGGGATGTTGGTACACTGAAATTCTTACTCATACGAGACTCATTTTGTTTTTATTATTGTGCTGGCTTTTCTCACATTGTGTGGGTGGATCTGCAGGTTTCCATCTTTCTGACAAATCTAGTGATGCAAAAACGCAAAGCAAAGCAAACATTTCCTTCACATTCTCTGCATAACTAAAGAAGTTTAAAAAAAATACCCCCCCCCCCCCCCCCCCCGCAAAAAAAGAAGAAATATCACAGGATTGTATAAATTAAGACTGCCTGAAAAATGTCATAAATAATGAAATGTGTGCACTATTTTCCCAATCCTGTTTTTTCCTTATAAATAAATTATAATTTGTTTCTCGGCATCATCACACAAAGGCCTCAGACTCCTTTTGCACATTTTAATTATTCTGAAAAAAAATACAACATGAATGGATGGGGTTTGTCTTCTTGCTTTTGCGCTTATTGAGTGAAGCAAAAGGACGCGTTGAAAGGGAAATAAGGAGTACTGGAATGGAGAAGGACAGATAGAAACTGTGCTCGATGCTCATTCACGAATCATTAAGGTTGAGAATAACCTGCAAGCTGATATTGGACTGGTTGACAGTACTTGCAGATGCTGTTTAGGAATGGAGTTACTTCTTGTTAAAGTCTCCTTCAGTAGTAGCAGGAGCAGAAATGGAAATGAAGAGGGGAGAGAGAGAGAGAGAGAGAGAGAGAGAGAGAGAGAGAGAGAGAGAGAGAGAGAGAGAGAGAGAGAGAGAGAGAGAGAGAGAGAGAGAGAGAGAGAGAGAGAGAGAGAGAGAGAGAGAGAGAGAGAGAGAGAGAGAGAGAGAGAGAGAGAGAGAGAGAGAGAGAGAGAGAGAGGAACATCACTTTCTCATGTGTAAACAGCACTATCCCAGGACACATCTGTCACGGCCCTAATTAGAATCCGCCTTTGGCTTTTGGATGAAATGGAGGAATGGAGAGGGAGGTTTATTTTCCAGGCCCAATAACATCTGCAGTACAAACACTCCACCTATCTAACCACAGTGCTGTCAGAGGTTCACAGGCTGAGAGATGGCACACACACACGTGCATACACACACAGCCGTGTGACATATAAGGGCAGAAGAACAGCTATTAAAGACCTTTTCTGTAAATGCAGCCGGAAGGTCTTGTATGTCAGAGCAATGTAGATACAACCTTTTTCTGACAGGCAGTAAGGTAGCAAAGACATCTTCTGCAAGTCACCCTGCAAGGGTGCTGACAGCGGGACAAGCAGGAACGTTGTCCAGGCCTTGTAACTGAGGGAGGCCCCAAAGAGACAGTGGTCAAAACATAAAGGTTTGTTCTGGACATGCAATTGCCAGCACTGAAATCAATACATCAGCAACACAGTCTGCTTACCAAAAGAAAACTAGAGCTTTCTCACAAAACTTCCCGTAGCTAGTGTGTAATGTTGTTGTTTGAGAATAAAAAAGATCTGCAGGATTACAAAGCTCAAAGTCCACTACAAAGGGAGATCTTTTATTTAACAGAATTCACTTTCCAAGAACTACAACGAACGGCTTGTTTGGACAACAATGCATTTTTTCTAGCCTTTCATTTTGTGTCTCCCCTGTTTTGTCCCCCATTTTCAAAACTAATTTGACTGACTTTCCTAAGGCTGACGAACTAAGAGTGGCTTAAATCTATTTTAAACAACGTTCCTCAAAATGATTACCCCCATGTTTATTTGTGTGCTGTTCATTTTACGAAGAATCCAGAAACTAAGAGAGTACAATGCAGGCTACACACAAAAACTTCTCCTGAAATGGAGCAGTTCCCACTTTGTCGGGACAATCTGTTGTTTGGACCACAACTTGTAATCATGTCTTATTATTTCTAGTTGCGTTTTCTATTAACAGTTCCAATTATAAGTTGTATGTTGTTGCTACAATATAAACAAAGGGCAAAGTTGTTTTTCTCCGCTCGCCTGCTAGCTAACATTAGTGTCGATATAGTGTTTACTGTGGCTTTAGTAAGCTCTCGCTTTTGTAAGACTGTTCACCGCCTCTTAGGAAAGTTAATGATAATTAACCATGGTTCTGACAAATATCATGAATAAAATGTGTTTAACATTGTATCTAAAATGTATAAAAAAATTGCAACAAGATTACAAAAATATACCACTCTGAAACGTCCTGTGAAATCTGTTATTGCAATATCGGTGTATGAAATGAGCCTATTGTTTGTTAACATTCTGAATCAGGCTTGAATTGGTTTAAAAATTCTTAATTTTACACCTTAGCAGAGCTCACCGTTATAGTAAGACATTATGGTGACATTTCCTGAACATGCGCTATGAGGTTCCCATCACAACACACTGGGCCAGCTGACCAATCAAAGCACACTTTGTATTTCGGAAGATGATGTAAATAAATGGGCCAGACTGGGGAGAGAGGTGCTGTAATATAATGTGAAATATAATGTGTTTTCTGAACAATCATATTCTAGTACACCCAAATAAAAATATGAAGTGAAAAAAGACTTCATAAAAGGGCATAATATGACCCCTTTAAGAAAACCATCAGCTAATAATTGATATGCTAAATGATATGTTATTTAGAAAAATGCAACACTATGAACTTTAGTCTTCAAAGACTTTTATATGTATTCCTATGGTTCCCTCGAATCTATCCAATATAAATATATTATAATTAAAATTTAAAAAGAGCTTAACTGACCTTGTAACTAATTTATAGTAACATGTTTCATATGGATAAGCTGTCACCTGTTCATGCTCAAGAAGAGCGGAGGATAATCCTGTTACAGTTCATCAAAAGACTTTACTTACTAATGTATTCAATCAATGAGTGTTACGCATATTCCTCAAGACATTTATTTAACAGACTCAGCTACTGCTAATAGAAAGCACAGTGGGTGGAGTCTGTGTTCATCTAAAATGAAATGAGGAAACGTCTTGTACAGTCAACATCTACATCCTCAGTAAATTATGTGACGTCATGCATATGCAGAACATTCCCTTACTAGGTAAAAAATGAATATTAATGTTTTAACACTATGAATATTTGATGAATCACAAGATAAATGCAAACGCATACATTTTCCATATGGCAAGGTTTTACCCACAATTCATCAAATTAATTTGCATATTATTTAAAGGGAAATAACTTTCTTTGATCCTGTAATTTGCTCATTTGGTAATGGCACACAATTGGTAACAATGTTTACATTGATTAGGTCAAATAACAGCAAGTTATATTTTAATTCAGCTAAGTGTCTAAATTAATGAATGACAATATATTAACAGTATAAAGAATGATTTATGTCTTTATTAATACTGTTTGCACTGTTAAATACCAGATGCAAACATTGTTAAATACCAAGTGACTAAACACTACAAGATGCCATCTATACAGTAATGGTCTCTGAACATGTATAAGAATTTTTTCTGTAGAATGCATCTTCTATATTTGTACCCCTTGTCATTTGCACTGTGCTGACCGCTATTCTCTTTTTCATAGAGACATAATAGTAGTAGTAATAGTAGTAATAATAATAATATATCCATTTGCATTTCTGTGATCGGTAGTCTGCATAATGGCAATAAAGTCCAATAAAGTCTAATTTAATGTATACACAGTCTCTGTATCTTTGGCCAAGTTAACTTATTTCAACTGCAGAGGTAGAGTAGCTGTTCAGGTAGGGTTGTGCATGTGTGTGTGTGTGTGTGTGTGTGTGTGTGTGGTGTATTGTCTACAGCACGGGTGCGCTCATGGGGCTCTTTGAAGGGCTGAGGCAGAGCTGCCTGTGATAATTAGGGTGCAATGACCTTCTCATTAGAGCCAGGAGTCCTGATGATTATTTCTCCCCTTTTCTCTTAACGTGGACCAGCCACAGAGACAATTTTGGAATATCAAAGCAATTCTCTAAGATATTTATTAGAGTCCAAATGACAAAAACACATAGCAAAAACCTTTGAATTACCAACCCGCTAATGTATGCAGGGCCAAATGAATGGCTCGACTTTCTTTTTTTTTTCGCCCCCTCTCTCTTGTAGCTTAAATTTTTCATTACAAATTTCCGGAGCTTCAAAGTAGCTTCTCACAGTCGGCCCCCTTTCTTCTCTCCGACATGACAAAGAACTGTCAAAAACTGTCCCTGTGTTTGTTACTGTCTCCCCCTCTCTCTTTATTCCCCCTTGCATCTAAATGTCAAATAACCACGCTTAAATACAGCACAGCATCCCCTCATCTGGAGAGGCTTAGCGAGACGGGGAAAGAGAGAGAGTGGGTGAAAAGAGGAAAAAAACAGCAGAAGGCATCTAAAAGGGCCTTAATTAATCTTGTGCATTGATTTTGTTTTAGTGTGATGTATTCAATGAAAAAAAGATGACGCTACAAGGAGCTCTCATTAAAATCATTAGCAGCTTGATGTTAGCTGAAAACATCTCACTCTTGCACTTAAAAGCACATTTGCAGGTCTGTCTTTAATGTTGTGGAGATTGGTCTTCTCTAAAGAGCAACAAACAGGGCCCACTGGACCTCTTCAGCTGGAGCGTAAAATGAGCGGAACAATGCATCCCTGTTCTAGCCAAGCTGGACTGTGCCCAAGCTGTCCAGTGCAGGACACAGTGGCTGTGGCAAACAGGAGGTTTTGACACTTTCCGTCCAATTATGGGGTGTCCTGAATGAGGCCCAGGCCGAAATGCTGACTGTGGGGTTTGAATAGGGGTGATTAAAAACACTAGGCTTAAATACAGGATGTGCCAGAAACAGCATGGGGAAGGGGAGTGACACACGATGCCGTACTAAAACCACGCAGGAGGAGAGGGCTATTCAATCAAATATTCATTATTGTTTAATTAGTGGGAATTCAATCAAATATTAATTATCGTTTGGGTGCGACACTTCCGTTTCTTTAGCAATATCGCACTCATCACTGGCAAATCAAACAGAAAAAAAATTCCATACATGACTATGCATTGAAGACACTGCAAAGAAAATGCAGAAGATAATTTATGAGTATCTACATACATGCATATCTCTTGCATCATATTGTTCTGCAGTGAAGGAAATGTGCCATCCAATTCATTTAAATAATTACGTAAGGTGTAATATATGGTAAATATAGTGATATCTAGATAAGACATCATCAGGACACTGCTGAATTGGGAATATGTAGCAATAGAGCCTCTAGCGCTGGGAGAAATGAAAGACATGGAGTGGATCACAGTGTACTGTGGCGATTACAGAGACTTCCACCATCAGCTCGGTTTTCTGTTCAGAAAAGCTTTTAACTGTTATGTGTTGGTTGATTGTTTGTATTACTCTGTATTTGTACTTGTTATTCATTTGTTTGTTATTTTTGCTTTTCCATTGTTGCACTTCGAGATTCTTCGGAATGAAAATTGCGTTCTAAAAAAAATCTATTATTATTTTATTATTATTAATATATATAAGCTCACAGTGATTTAGGCTGAAATAAATGAATAAACAAATAAATAAAATATATAAAATAATATATAATTTACACTATATTGACAAATGTTTTGGGATGTCTGCCTTTACATGTGCATGAACTTTAATGACATCACATTCTTAATCCATGGGGTTTAATAGGGAGTTGGCCCACCATTAGCACTTATAACAGCTATATTCTTCTGGGAAGGCTTTCCACAAGGTTTAGGAGTGTGTTTATGGAAATTTGACCATTCTTCTAGAAGAGCATTTGTGAGGTCAGGCACTGATGTTGGATGAGAAGGCCTGTTTCGCAGTCTCCGCTCTAATTCATCCCAAAAGTGTTCTATCAGGTTGAGGTCAGGACTCTGTGCAAGCCAGTCAAGTTCCTCCACACCAAACTCACTCATCCATGTCTTTATGGACCTTGCTTTGTGCACTGGTGCGCATTCATGTTTGTACAGGATCATTTGAGAGTGATTCATTAACTTGGCCAACTCCAAACTGTCCAGTGGCAGCATGCTTTACATCAGATGCTTTGGATTGTATTTGGTGATGTAAGGCTTGAATGCAGCTGCTCGGCCATGGAAACCCATCCGATGAAGCTCTCACACTGATCTTGAGCTAATCTGAATGCCACACAAAGTTTGGAATTCTGGAACTACTGACTTCTGGCTACTTCTGCACACTGCACCTCAGCATGCGCCGACCCCGCTCTGTGATTTTACTTGGTCTACCACTTTGTGGCTGTTGTTGCCAATTGCTTCCACTTTGTTATGACACCACTAACAATTCACCATGGAATATTTATTAGTGAGGAATTTTTGCGAATGGATTTAATGCACAGGTACTTGCACAGGTAAATCAGGCATGGTACCTATCACAGTACCATGCCTGAATTCACTGAGCTCCTGAGAGCGGCCCATTCAGGCCTAGGTGCTTGATTTTATACACCTGTGGCCATGGAAGTGATTAAGTATAAGCAGCCTAACACACTGAAAAACGTTTTGTGTACCCCTTCGGGGCTCTTATATCACAAATAAAAAATCAAATAAAAAAAATGTTGCACAGCGGCTTAAGAATAATGGAATGATGTGCATCATAAAACTGCTGCACAGTATTCACATCACAGTATTCCTGAAATGAGGGTACATGTCAAAATGATGATGTACAAACATTCTAAAATTAGTAAAATTCTAATGACATCTGTAATTGCATCAGCATGCTCAACTGAATGAGCAATCTCAGTTACCTGCTGTAACAAGCAAATTGCTGATCCGACTCTTCAAACTCTTCCAGTGGAAGTAACTTGAGGTCTAATTTGAGGCAAAATAAAGTTGATCTGAGTTCTTAAAAACTGCCCATAAAAAAGTACAAAAACATCAACACATCTGACATCATCACAATTGGAACACAGCATCATAAAACAAAAAGCCCACACTATTAAGAAATCATCCACAACCTTATAAAACCACAAAAAGATCAGATGCATACTTTGTAAGACACTCAGCAGAAAAACCCGACTTGAATTATCCAGTGGTAAAGTGTCATATGGTTCAAATGCACTTGGAGAACATGAAGATTAAAATGCTTGAGTGACGTGCGTTGACAGACATCTCCCTCACATATGATCCCTCACTCATCAAGAACAAACAAAGCCACAGCCTCCAAAATAATTACATCATTAAAACTGTGCTGGACCAATTAAAGCCAGGCTCCTCTTACCTGCTTTCACAGCTAATTAAAAAATTAACCCTCTATTTAGGCTTTGGCACTCTGCCGTCAATGCTAATAGATGAGGGACTTAAAAAATGGGCCATCCCTGTAAACATATAGCACCAAATATCCATGACATAGGCTTTGATTATCTCTGTTTAAGATGCTGATTGGTGTTGACATGAGGTTAAAATGGAGGGAATTGTTGATTTGGTTTAATCACGATATGATTGCAAGGAAATTAAACATTTGGGGTTTGAAACATCCATGGGACAATCGGCGTGTAAGCGAAATCGACTCATTTTGAGTTTCTTATTTAGGTCAGCTTACTCAAAGGTGTGGAACGGACAGGCTGATGCTTGACTAAATGACACCGAAAGAGTGATGCACTCCAAAAGAGGAATGCACTTGAGTGTGATCCATTAACTTGGCCTTTTTTGCAGCCTTGAGCCTGATGCACCTGCAAAGCTTCCCCTTATACCAAGTGCTGTATAAATTAATCACATGCAGCCTCATGCACTTTGATGCATTTCCTAATGCACATTAATGAGGGGTGACAGCTGTCACCAGAAGGCAGAATAAAACAGTTACAATTTAGGTAAAATCACAGTGTATCTGGAAGACATTTGTATCTTCTAATTCTCCTTTTTAATTAATTCTTTTTTTTTTATCTCAAAGTTTAAAAAAAGTAAGTTTTAAGGCATAAAAGACTCTCAACCGACTCCCTCACTGAACCTCAAACAATTTTTCACAATTGTCTTATTCACTAAACTAGTTATTGTGATGAATATTGTAGATTTGTGGAAAAAAGGCGACCTACATGGCTGTTTTATATGACAATGTTTAATTAAAGATGCATACTCATAACAAACTTTTGTTGTAATAAAACAAAACAAATTATAATAAAAGTAACACTATTTCGATTTAGACATTCTATTAAAGCCGCACTTGGCTACTTTTGCTCTCGGGGTCCCCCTACAGTTTGGAAAAAATAATGTCCTCAACTACTGTCGTAAGATCTGTCATCCTACAACAGGGGATGCCATCACGCGTGCATTTGTTGACATGACAACCCTGATAGCCCTGAACTAGTAATGCGCGGGTCGTCTCATAACCCGCAGACCCCGTATGTCTATTTAATGGTCGCGGGTGCGTGGCGGGTTGTAAAAATATATACAGTGGTGCGGTGCGGGCCAAATAACTTCATAAAAGCGTCCCGCGGGTCGGTGCAGCGCTAACAGTTCCCCTGAACACTGCAAGAGGAGTTCAGAGTTCTTCTGGCGTCGCGTGTGAAATGTCTTCATCCCAGGTAACGTTACAGTCAGTGGCATGTTTCAGCATGTCATATGAATATAATTTCATGGGTTTTATTTTTTTCAAACGCCAAATAATCACGATGCTCACGTTTACAAGCCAGCGTCATTATAGTAGTCTATTGGTTACCGTTTTACAGAATCTATATAATACTTCCGAATTTAAGGAAGTGTGGGTGTTGGTGGAAGTGACGTATATGCCGTAAAGCAGTCAAATTTTGTAGTTCTTTTTGTTCTCGGGTTACTACCCGAAACCCGAAGTTTAAAAGTACAATTAAAAACGATACAGACCCCATCAGGCTATGGCAGACGTGTCATTCAACCTATTGTAAGTTGATTTATCATCACAAGAGTCTTAAAAAATATATTATGAAGGTTGAAAAGTTACCTAGTGCTGCGTTAACAAGATCATTTTAACTTATTCTACTAACAATAAAGTCCCAGTGAACCGGAAGTAGCAAGTGAGTTTTCTTCAGTGCTGTGACACATTTCCAAGTGAAACGGAATATTGAACAGAAGGCAGGGTTTTACTTCAGCGCTCCTCCTCTTTATCTCTCGCTCATAGCAGACGGATGGTTGGAGGCGAGTGGTTAAGCATTTTCAAACCCAAGCCGTCTGACTAAGCCAAATGACATCAGCTGAGAAGGAACGCTGTTTCAAGACCGGAAGTTTCTTTTCAGATTTTGATTAAAGATTACCACGACAAACAATACTTTTTTGTGTATTAACTTGCACAGATTCATTGTCCACACTAAGACCTTTAATATGTGCTAACAAAATAAACATGGTCAATATTGATTTCATGAAGACTTTAAACCTAACCTAACAGTGTAATACAGTTAGTTGATTTGTAGTTGCAAAGTTACTTAAAGTTAGTAGAACGTCTAAAGTGGACTATGAAAGTAAAGTGTAACCAAATTAAAATGTAAATAAATAAATAAATAAATAAATAAATAAATAAATAAATACAGTACTGTGCAAAGTCTTAGTCACTATAGTACTTTTCACCAAATGGTTTTAACCCAGTAATTTATATCTTTTGCATAAAGTAGAAAATATCAGTTAACATTTCCAAGCAATCCTTTTGTCATTAATTGCAATAATCCAGTGAGATTTGTGTATGCACAAGGAGTCTGACAACAGCCGGTATGCTTCACACAGATATCTGATCTCACCATTACCTGAGTGGCAGCTAAATCCAACGTCTCTCAAGCCCTATTCGGACGGTATTTGTTTCTCATACATTTGCATGCCACCATGAAGGAGCAAGTTTTGTGATCCTGCGCACCACTGGTCACGTGGTCAGTCGAATGATTGTTTTTCTGCTGTAAAAACGTCATTTGCTTGGAATAAGTTATTATTTAATTTAATAATAGGAAATTATTTAATTTAAATCTCCTGTTTAAAAAAATATAATAATTTGTTTTGGAAATGAGCGGAATACTGCAAATTTACTGCCGTATGAAAGCTTATTTGTGCAAATACTTTCCAGCATTTCAGTAATAAAATAGTAGGCTAGTTCTTTAAAATGCATCCAAATTACAGGGAAACGCAACGATATGGTGCTCCGCTGTGGTCAAAAAGGATATAAACAGTTAATTTTGAAACAATCTTTTCACTAAAACTCAGAGATGTGGATTCGGACGGCTAATAAATCACCACACGACCTTGGTGTTTGTCAAAAAACAGTAGATAATTCGGCCGGGATTTTTACACAGGTGGTGGGAGAAAAACACTGACATTTTGGATTCGGATGGCAATAAAATCAAAGACTAGCCCCTTTCAATGATGAAAATACCTTACAACCCCACAAGAAACAATTACTGTCTGAATAGGGCTTAAGACGCTTAAAGAAACCTACCAGCGAATCTACACTGTGAAAAATTTTAGGCACTTTTGTAAAAATTGTGTAAAAGTGTAGATGTTTAAAAAAAAAATCAGTAATAGTTAAAAATAAAATAGTTTATTTATCAACTGATTTATATTAACTAAATCAAATCAATATATGGTGTGACCCACCCCGTGTCCTAGGTACACTTTTTTCTGTTTCTTCATGTAATCCCAGATGGACTCGATGATGGTGAGAGTAGATTTTACATTTACATTTATGCATTTAGCAGACGCTTTTATCCAAAGCGACTTACAACTCAGGAGAACAGGAAGCGATCCGTCAAGAAGAGGCAAAGAAACACAAAAAGTGCCCCAAATACCAAGATTTGTATACCGCTCAGAGTAGCAAAAACCAGAAAAGGGAAGAAGAAATGAGAAATAGAGGAGGAAAGAGTTTTTTTTTTTTTTTTTTTTTTTAAGATCATACCGGTAGATCATACCGGCTGCTGTCAGAATCCCTGTGCAAAAAAAAATCTCACTGGATTATTACAATTGATAGCAAAAGGAATGTTTGGAAAAATATACACTCACCAAAAGGATAATTAGGAACACCTGTTCAATTTCTCCTTAATGCAATTATCTAATCAACCAATCACATGGCAGTTGCTTCAATGCATTTAGGGGTGTGGTCCTGGTCAAGACAATCTCCTGAACTCCAAACTGAATGTCAGAATGGGAAAGAAAGGTGATTTAAGCCATTTTGAGTGTGGCATGGTTGATGGTGCCAGACGGGCCGGTGTGAGTATTTCACAATCTGCTCAATTACTGGGATTTTCACGCACAACCATTTCTAGGGTTTACAAAGAATGGTGTGAAAAGGGAAAAACATCCAGTATGGGGCAGTCCTGTGGGCGAAAATGCCTTGTTGATGCTAAAGGTCAGAGGAGAACGGGCCGACTAATTTGAAATGATTGAAGAGCAACTTTGACTGAAATAACCCCTCATGACAACTGAGGTATGCAGCGAAGCATTTGTGAAGCAAAAACACGCACAACCTTGAGGCGGATGGGCTACAACAGCAGAAGACCCCACCGGGTACCACTCGTCTTCACTATAAATAGGAAAGAGAGGCTACAATTTGCACAAGCTCACCAAAATTGTACAGTTGAAGACTGGAAAAATGTTGCCTGGTCTGATGAGTTTCGATTTCTGTTGAGACATTCAGATGGTAGAGTCTAGAGATCTATCCTGCTTTGTTACCACTGTGCAGGCTGCTGATGGTGGTGTAATGGTGTGGGGGATATTTTCTTGGCACACTTTAGGCACCTTAGTGCAAATTCAGCATTTTTTTTAAATGCCACGGCCTACCTTCTGACCATGTCCATCCCTTTATGATCACTATGTACCCATCCTCTGATGGCTATTTCCAGCAGGATAATGCACCATTATCACAAATCTCGAATCATTTCAAATTGGTTTCTTGAACATGACAATGAGTTCACTGTACTAAAATGGCCCCCACAGTCACCAGATCTCAACGCAATAGAGCATCTTTGGGATGTGGTGGAACGGGAGCTTCGTGCCCTGGATGTGCATCCCACAAATCTCCATCAACTGCAAGATGCTATCCTATCAATACGGGCCAACATTTCTAAAGAATGTTTTCAGCAAAGGTTGAATCAATGCCACGTATAATTAAGGCAGTTGTGAAGGTGAAAGGGGGTAAAACACAGAATTAGTATGGTGTTCCTAATAATCCTTTAGGTAAGTGTATTTCCTACTGACACAGTACAGCAAAATATATAAATAACTGGCTTGAAACCATTTTTTGGGGGGGGGGGGGGGGGTGAAAATACTAACATGCCTAAGACTTTTTCACAGTACTGTATATATAAAAAATACTATTGTTCATGCTTTAGAATATTAGGTCTAATTGTATAATTCAATGAACTGTAAGGAAAACTTGCAGGGTGTGTGACGTTTAACCTTAATCAACACCACAGAGTTATGGCAGAAATACAATTAGTATCCCTAGAGTGACAGCCTCAAATTGGAACTAATTTATACTAAATACAACTAGAAAAACTCCATATTTATATAACCTAATTTGTTTATATAACCCAAATCGTTGTGGTCTTTACTAAAAATCTGCACACATGCACATTGTCATAGGCAGCATTTCACACAGCCGTTGTACCCATAATCCCACCATTAACAGAGCACTGTGAAAAGTATAAATACACTGCAAAATATCTCATTAAGCTCATTAAATGACCTTCAACGGTTAATTAGATATACAGCTCAGAATATGGTGGCAGTGTGGCCGATTCTATTATTCATCTTTGGCCTGTAATGACATTTCTCAGCTGTCAGAAGCGTTGCGGGGGGTTGCCTGTGAGGACCGGGGTGAATTGAACCCCTAAGGGGTGCACGAGACATTTTTCAGTGTGTGATGCTTACTAAATACTAAAAATACACATAACACAAACCAGTAAATATGGTTACATATATATTGAGCATCAGCCCCACTAAGGGAATGCTTGTGACCTTCCTGATTCCAGAGCAAGTCCATATTTCTCCCTCCCAATAAAAGGCTTTAAAGGGATCCTAAAGATTTAATTAAGATGTCAGCTGGCGTGGGTCACTCCTAGTGCAGTATCACAGGCTGGAAGATATACTGTACCACTACAAAGGGCCAGGCTGAAGCTAAGTGGCCTGGCAGAGCTGTGCTGGAATGCAGAATTCTTGATTTACAAAGGGAGCCTCACTGTAAAACATTAGTAGTTTAAACACATTTGCAAAACTCTGAGCAGACGGCGTTCACTGCTCTGTCCGGTCAAAAAGGGCTCAGGACAGTTGTTATTATTCGGATTAAGCAATGTCAATCTGAAAAAATAGATAAAAATGGTCACTTCTAAACATGTTCATACAGTACAACAGTTAAATCTGATTAGTCGAGTAGCGTTCCAAGAGAACCTATATACAATCCAACAGCACTTGTAATTCTTAGAGTCCTTTCACACAGAATGTGTTTTTGCATTCCACTGTTCTCAATGCTAGACAGACGTATTTGACTGTTACGATCATGTCTCCTGTATGATACAGTGTTCTAAAAATGTGGTGATCAAAACTTAACCTTTTAATAAGCACACCATGGTTCTAGACCTATCTTTTTTTATTCCACTGCCCTGCGTCACACATTTGTAGATGCAAAAGCACATTCTGTGTAAATGGGCTCTTGCTATTAAAACTGCTTAACTTTTTTTGTATTTGTGTTCCAGATATACTGCTAAAGGGTTAGTTTGCCCAGAAATGAAAATTCTGTCGTTCATTACTTGCCCTCATTTCGTTCGACACCCGTAAGACTTTTTGTTGAAATCCGATGGCTCAGAAAGGCCTTCATTGACACCAATGTCATTTCCTCTCTCAAGACCCATAAAAGGCACTAAAGACGTTGTTAAAACTCCATCTCACTACAGTGGTTCTACAATCATTTTATGAAGCGACGAGAATAGTTTTTGTGCACAAAACAAAATATTGTTTCATGTTTCGGATCGCCAGTCACGTGATATCAGATGTTTGGCAGTTTGACACGCGATCCGAAGCATGAATCGATACGCTGATTCATAACGGTTTAAAGCTTTGTTTTAAAATCGGCCATCACTTTAAAATCCTTATTTTATCTTTTTGCGTACAAACTGTTCTCGTCGCTTCATAGAGCTTCGTAGAGCCACTGTAGTGAGATGGACTTTGTAACGACGTCTTTAGTGCCTTTTATGGGTCTTGAGAAAGGAAATGTCATTGGCCTCAGTGAAGGCTTTTCTGAGTCATCAGATTTCACCAAAAATATCTTCATTTGTGTTACGGGTGTCGAACAACATTAGGGTAAATAATTAATGACAGAATTTTCATTTTTGGGCCCCAATTTTACTCATGGCAAAGTTCTTTTTTGTTCTTCACTCAGGGGTAAAAAGAAATATGCGAGCAGTGATATTGTTATCGAACGTCCAACACCGCCCACACTGAGAGCAATGGTTACATGAATATGTAAATATATGCTGCATGCTTTCTTCTCTCAATAACAAAAAACACTAGCCTAGAAATCTAGACGCACCCTAGCGGCAGCAAATTTAATTTGCCCGCAAGTGTCGTCTAGGAACTCTCAATACCATTCTGAGCTGTATTCCTCAAAATCTGGACGGCCCAATCACATCGTGTATAGAGTCGGCGGGCGGGGCCATAATGACGACGGCCGAGTTGCTTTGCGTTCTTCTAGTAAACACAGAAACTGGCGAACGGCGGCGGTGTTTCGAATCAGCTCTGACCGCAACTCTGGAAGACTTGGAGTTAAGCTTTTCTCTGAGAAAAGAACAAAGAGCGGCACTGAAGTCATTCTTAAAAAGGGAAGATGTGTTCGTAGTTTAGCCGACCGGATACGGCGAATGTTTAATCTGTCAGCGAGCTCTGCTTCACCTTCGTTGCTCTGGTTGGTGTAGCGCTATCCTATCGCGTGCAGAGAGAGTTTGAAAGACAACCGCTTATCCCGCCCCTCGGATTGAGCCCTGTCAATGGTGAGTTTCCAGACCAAACATCTTGATGTGGGTCTGGCTTGTCAGGCTAAAAAAAAACACACCAAAAATTAGAAAACAGTCTCTGTGTCTCAGCGCACACCTACCTATTACGTAATTGACACAGAGAACGTGTTAGAAGGTGTTAACTAACTGGAGCGAAATTTTCTGAAAACATTTTCGAACTTCTCAAATTTTATTTTGGCCTGATTTTGTTCAAAATGACATAATATCAGTTTGTTCTTCGATTTTGGTTTGACTTTTCTGCAAGGTGCATTTATACTTCAGTAGGTGGCAGCAAGTGACTGACATATCATGAGAGGGTCAACGATTTATTCAATCGATTATTTAAAAAATGCAGATTTATTCAAGAATGAAACACGTGACTGCCTTTATGAGTGAGTCATTGAAACGTTTACCCAACAGATTTATTCAAATGCATCTGATTCATTCAGGAAACTACTATGGCTGCATCCAAAAGCTTAGACAGCTGATTTGTTTCCTTGTTGCCCAATCAGGCAATGACTTTGCAGGCTGCTTTTGTGCACCTAGCTACCTAATTAAACCTCAGACTTCTGAGGCAGTGTAGAGTTTAATGATCTCCAAAAAAAGAATGGGCTTTGGCGATAACTAAGCAAATATTCAAATATTACAATAGTTATTTTTTGCTAGAAATGACATCAAAAGTACATTTACACACAAACGGACCACCAACTTTAGCTGAACTGTAATAGAATGGAACACACATTTTTAAAACTATGTTTAAAACATGTTATTTTTAAGTAAATTTTAAATCGCTCAAAACCTGCATTTTTGCCTACACATACTCCACTTTCAAAATATCAGACAAAAAGTCCTCATCCAAGACGTTTATAATGCAAAGCAAAACACCAACAGGCCACAAAAGGGTAAAGAAATGCTTTTCTCACTGTCTGTCATCCTGTTATTTGAAAGCCTTTTTGCATCTCACAACAGATGAGATTTTAAAGGGCACTTAAGGGGCTTCTTTGGGGGCTCAGGATGAGGAGGGTGGGCATACCGAGTGACAGTGGGCCAACAGTAAGAGTCTCTATAAGGCTCTGGAACAAACTGGCCTTCATGTGCAGCAAAAAAGCCCTGTCACAACCCTCAAGCCTACAGAAGTCCCAAGGTTCATGGGACAAATATAAAAAAAAGCCTCCACAGGGCCTGACAAGAACTTGTCTTAGTTGATCAGGTAAGACAGCACTGTGTGAGCATCTCTGCCACGCCACAAGGGCTAGAACATCTAAGATCTGTCTTTCATGCTACTGTAAATCACATCCAATTATTTAAAACTACATGTGGCATTATTTTATCCATTCACATGAGAAATTATAAATGAGAGTCTGTTTTTTTTGTTTTTTTGAGTGCATCCAGTTGGGGGGCCTCTGTGCATTTTTAAACCCCAGAAAAAGACTTTTTGGGAACTCTTAGTAAAAAAAAAAAAAAAAAAAAATTAATTCAAGGGCTTTTTGAAAAGACCCTATAAAGAAGACCTGG